>NC_139482.1:56249244-56335409 GCF_008360975.1 Lichenostomus cassidix
TTTTAGGAAGACTGTTTGGATTAGTCCCACCTCAGGCAAAGGCAAACCCATCCGTGGAGTGGTTTTTGCCCAAGGACCTGGTTATACTTGGTGGGTGATGAAGGCAGATGGGGAAACCCGTTGTGTACCACAAGGAGACCTTATCTTAAGTGAGAACTGTGTAGATGGTAATAGAATAAGGGGTGGATAATGTCCTAGGTTGCAATATTGATGTAGTTAAGTATTCTATTACCACCAGCTGTGGGCCGTTAGCTGCTATCACCCACTCCGGATGACAGGCAATGGGCCATCAGGGACCCACCGTGTGACTCGTGGACTTATCTCATCCCATTGTGGGATGCTCTGCCCAGGAGGGAGGAGCCAGGTGTTCCCACCTGGATATAACCTGGCCTTGGAACTGCCTGAGCTAGCCCTGTCTACTGGGTTCCCAGAAGACCAGAGCTACCACTGGATCTTCAGCTGGAGACTAGACCTTCACAGGATCACCACTTCAACTGGACTACTTCAGTTTGGACTGCTACTACCACCCTAACCGGGTGTTAGGTTCTATCTGACTTTGTCAGTGCTTTTCCTTGTATTATTTCACTTATTTTTAATTTCAATCTTGACTTGTGATCTCCCACTGGTTTGTTTTCAAACCAAGACAACAAAGAGCATGTCATTTTATTTCAGAGCTTTTAGAAAACCCCCAAAAATTTTTAAAAATAAATTCAGATGAAATACAGTATCTATTTTTTTCTATTCTTTAATTCTTCTTTATCTATTCTTTCTTATAGTGAACTTATTGGCTGCAAGTGATGGGTTATAGTGTTTTGCTCACAATGTCTAAATGGAAGCTTCTTGGTGTCTCTACTTTTCTAGGGTTATTTATGTTGTCTTTTTGCTTATAGTCCTTTTCATAACGTATTTTTGATTCTATTAATTAATCAAGGAATTCTCAGATCTGTTAGGAATCAGATGGTTTTGTAGCAACAATCTATTAACCATAGCACCATTTTCCACTGCTGAAATTCTGTGGAAGTTGAGTCTTTGTTCTTGAAAATGTATCTGGAGGTAAGTTTCATGTCATAGGCCTGCTCCAGTACCACCTAACTCTGGAGGCATCTAATCTCCATGAGGGCCTCAATTTTTAGTTTGTTTTTTCTGTGGAAACAAAGATTCTCATGAGGTATTCTTTTCTTCCTGTATCCCCCCACCCCCACGTGATCAAATCATGATGTTTGTAGAAGTAGAGGGCAATTCCTTTTCTGAAGGAAAGGTTCCATAAGAAGCTCGCCCTTTATTTGACATGAGAGGATTCACATGCTTTTCATGTAGGTGGGACTTTCCAAGGTTTCATGCCCACATGTATTCTTTGATCAATAATGAGGGATGATGAACTCCGAAAAAGTAATTCAAAAACTTTATTCGAAGTCCACCCTCATTTATTCTGATGTTCACAGGCTGCTTGCCTCACAGCTCCTCAGGCAGGTGAGATTGTGGTAGAAATGTTTTTCTTCTCAGACTGACCAGCATTGTGTTTATGTTGTGCTTACAAGCATTCAAGCCTCATTGCTTAGTCAGTCAGCTTAGAGAGCCTTGGTGTGGTGGTCACCCTACGGTCAGACTTCATGAAAAGATGGTGGCAGCATGTTTCAGTCCAAAAGCTTGGAGTTTTCCAATGGCAGCCTGACTGCTAGAGTGTTCAACTGAAACAGGCCAACATCAGGTTTACTTTGTCACTCAAATACTCTCAAATGTAATTTGTGATAATTACTCTTTTCACATCTGAGGTATGAGGAAGCTTATCCCTGATCTGAATGTTATTGTTAATAAGCCAAATCCAAAGCCTTGGATGTAATTTCTCTTAGTTCTCAGAGTTAAGAGAACATTCTTGTCCAGATGATGTGACCCACACTTGCATCTAACTGCAGCCTTTCAAAATATTTGCATTCCCACCAGTTATATATGCATAAGTTGCATGAGGCCTTCTTTATAGGAAGGAGAAAGAAAGGAGCAAAACTCATGTGAGGAGATTGATGCTCTGCACAATGGTATGGCACAGAGCACTGAAGTCTTTGGGGAGAAATAAAGGCTGCATGGTGTTTAGTTGTATTTGCTCTTGAAGTGAGAAACTAAGTTTTTTGAAGTGTCTGGGTTTGAAAGACTTAGCAGACTTGCTTTGAAAGTCTGCTAAGAGAGGTGGAAACCCCCTTAGAATAGAGAATGTGACCTCCCTTCCCTCTGAATTATTTTAACTTTGGAATCAAGGGCTTTCAGGCAAAGATATGGGAAAAGGAATAACAGTTCTTTACTAGTATCTATAACAGAGTAAACAGGCAACAACAAGAATAGCAACAACAAACAAAAACCAGAAACCTGGTGGCAGATGTCCCTGGGCTGCCAAGCACTTTCCTGTATGGTGTAGTCACGGTCAAAACCAGCAGGGGCGCTGTTGCGCTCCCAGCTGGGCAGGGCAGGTGTGATGACTTCCAAGCAGCTGCAGGTGGCACTGTGGCACGAGGTCAGGTCAGTCTCATGGGGTTGGTAATGGCGGGCAGGCTGGGCTGTAGGGGCCATGCAGAGCAGAGCTCGGAGCAGCGAGCTGGAGCGGCAGGAATGGCTACCCAGGCTAGCCAGCAAAGGTGGGAGAAACTCCGCAGTTATGGCAGATGCCACAGTGCGTTCCGACGAGCGGGGCGGGGGCAGTGACAAGCTGGACTCCTCCACAGTTGTTGCAAACTGCAGCCAGGGAGGTGCGCACTCCCGGAGAGGAAAAAGGGTTGAAAATACTGTGCCTTTTTCCCAAGCAAGAGGTCACCCAACCAGGAACAGAAGGCCGTGCACAGTTGTACGTCCCGCAGTCGCAGCCAGAAGCAAAACAGCAGCTTTCCTCCATCAACTCCAGTGTCCAGCCTGTAAGTGAGGTCCCTGCCCCCCCACCATGGCCAGAGTGCCTTCTTCTCTAACCATACCCAAGCCACAAGTCTTTGTCTCTTACAAAGGAGTTAATGGCCCTGAGCACCTGGTCGTTAGTTCCCTAGTAACAGGTTAGTTCCCTAGTAACAGGGATGGAGAAAATTCTACCCCCCCAACCTTCAACATGAAGTTAGCATTGTTTATAAAAAAACTGTATTAAGTAGGTGTTACTTGTAAGGCAACAAATGTGTATGTGTTGACTGTTGCCTTTTCCTTAACACTGCAGCTGCAAATGTCAAAGTTAAGTGCAACTGAAGACAAAACATATAATGGGCAGAGAAATTACAGGAAACATTGTTCTTTTTCTTAGAATATTCTCCACAAAGAAGAAAATAATACAAACCAAAATAGCACAAATAGGTAATGGTCATGCTTTCTTGTTTCTTTTGCCCTTTAACACTATATTTAGGATTTTTGTTTAATATGACCATATGTCTCTTTTAAAAGCAGTGTCTGTATTCACTAAGAGGAAAGGCCTTCTTTGGTGGGAGATACTCTGTGGAAGAAGATTTTTCATCTCACTTTATTTCCTCTTAAATTAATGTTTTTACTGTAGGCTTAGGCTTGTTTTCATCTGAAGGCAATTAAAGGTTAGTCATGGACGTAAATGAAAGTAGGACTGAATTTCCAGCAGTAGGCCATTGAAAGAGATTCTGAATTGAATGTGCAGTTACCACTGCAGAAGACACATTATTTTTAGTTCTCTTGGGTTTTTTTCTTTCTACCTTTTTAGCTCTTGAATAATGTGATGAGTGTATTTCAACTATTTATTTTTCCTGTGAACTTCTTTAAAATATTTTTTAAAGAGTCCTGTGTTCCTGTAAAATAAATATAGAAGTTAGAGAATTTAGAAGTCTTCATAGATGTTAGTACATTTCTTGTATTCACAGGAACAAAATGTTTTATTACAAAAATTCCTATGAAAGAGATTGATCTGTTTGAGGATTGGGTCATGTACAGAAATAAATACAACCAATACAACTGGATTGTCTTCTCCTTCATAGAAATATGCAGTTACAGACTCATACACCTGCTTGCCCCATCTACCTTTTATTTTCACAACTAAATCTGCCACAACTAGTCCTTCATTACACTTCATTACTGGTCCACATAATGAGACCTCATCACATGTGACACAGTCATTGGTTGATAATTTCTGTGTCAAAGATTCCTTTGCAATCCATGGTCAAGACCATGATGAAGCAGGTCATCCCCCTGCAGTCCATCTCTGCATCCCCCATGAAGTCCACAGGGGATGCAGAGATCCACTCCCAGCCCATGGAGGAGGTGCCCACACTGGTGTGGGTGGATGCCTGGAAGAGGCCGTGTTCCAGTGCGAGTCCCAGTGGAGAGATGGGGCCCTTGCTTCCAGGCTTGAACAGCCTTCCTTGGAGGACTGCATCCCGTGGACAAGGGACCTACGCTGCAGCATGTAGCAATGTGGGGTTTTAGGATTCCATGTGCTCCTTTGTCCCTCTGCTCTGTATACCATTGGTTCATTTTGAAATATGCTCTGCTGTACCCCGAAATCTATTGATGGGTTCCCTATGCCTGTCTTCCCTTCAGACTCCCCAGGACTGGCTCTGGGGGAGACAGTCCCTCCCCTTCCTTTCCCTATATAAGGCAGAGCTTGGCTCACGTCGTGGTCTTTGCATCTCTGGGCTGCTAGCATCCCCTACCTGCCTTGTCTCCCTTCTCCTTCCCTGCGACCCTTTCCCCCGTTACCCCAAGTAAACCGCTAGCAGAACAGACATGCAGTCCAGTTCCTTCCTTCGTATCACGATATTCCTGCTGAATTGACGTGGTTGGAAGACTGCCGCCATGCCGCAGAACCTCGGGGGCCGCCCGCCCCGAATTCGGTGGAATTACACGAAACAGAGACCCGGTCCAGGGGGGAGCCAGCCTGTGCCGCCCTCCTGGACCGAGATACAACAGCAGCACTTTCAGGAGGACTGTCTGCCTGTGGGAGAAACTCACATTGCAGCAGGTGTGTGTGGACTGCTACTCATGAGATTGGATCCACGCTGGAGGAGTTCACAGAGAACTGTCTCCCATGGGAGGGACCCCACGGTGAAGCAGGGGAGGGACTCCTTTCCCTAAGCAGTGGAAGAAGATTCTGGTGATGACCTGACCCAAACCCCCATGCTCTGTCCCCCTGTGCTATTAGTGGACGGGAGGGAGGGGCTGGGAGGGAGAAAGGTGTCTTTAAGGCCTTATTTTACTTCACATTATCCTCCTTCTGACTCTGTTACTAATAAATCCACTTGGTAACTTAAGCTGAGCCTATTTTGTCCTTGAAGTGCTTTCTCCAGGTCCATATATCATTCATGGACCCTGTGTGCTAACTTTTGTTTTCTCTCCCCTGCCCAGCTGTGGCAGGGGAGAGTGAGAGAACAGATGTTATGGGATTTGGCCAGGGTCAAACCACGACATCATTATTCTTGATACTATCTACATGCTTCTCATTAAATAGCTGAGAAAATATCTGAGAATCTATCTATTGTGTTACAGTGCAAATTTCATAAACCAGTTATGTCTTATATTTAAATCTTTTCCCAGTAGAACACATGGATTCTTGCCAAATTGCCTTTGATTCCTCTGTGAATCATTCATAAAGGAAATCCAGCTGGTCAAGTAATGATTTGATATTCCCTGTTTTGCTTTTATTTTCTTTTCTTTTTTCAAAACTGTCTCCTGAATTACAATTACACTTTTACTGAAAAAAACCCCAACAAACAAACAATAATTCACACATTTAAACCAAACATCAAAGTTAAGCTTCTTTTGTAATAGAAAAAACATATCAGGATGGTTTTCAATGTTTCAGATAGATGCAAATATATTTGTTTATAAGTTGGACATCTTCTGGGTGATATAATAAAGCTATGGGAAATGGAGAATTTTTTTACTGGTAGTGAGGATAAAGTATTGGCTGCACTTCAGACTGAAACCAACAGTTTGACTGTAAAGTTGGCAATAACATATATGTACATATTCAGGATTGCTTCCAGGCCTTGTCAGAGTATCTTAGTGAAATAAAATATTTGTTCTGTTTGGTAAATAATTGTCTTCCTTGAGTAAGTATCTTCCTTTTAGCTGCAGTAATGCTCAAGGGCACTGCAAATTATTTTTTTAGTGCCTTCTATCAAACTGCCTACAGGTTTAAAAATGCATTGTAAGAGTGTAACACTCCTGCATTAAATTTGGGTAAATTTGTTTAGAAAGAAGTTTCCATACAAATTTTGTATTTTTGTTGGTGTCCTAGGTTGCAATATAGATGGACTTAAGTATTCTATTACCACCAGCTGTGGGCTGTTAGCTGCTATCACCTGCTAATGACCCACTCCGGATGACAAGCAATGGGCCATCAGGGACCCACCATGTGACTCATGGACTTATCTCATCCCATTGTGAGATGCTCTGCTCTGGAGGGAGGAGCCAGGTGTTCCCACCTGGATATAACCTGGCCTTGGAACTGCCTGAGCTAGCCCTGTCTACTGGGTTCCCAGAGGACGAGAGCCACCACTGGACCTTCAGCTGGAGACCAGATCTTCACAGGATCACCGCTTCAACTGAACTACTTCAGTTGGACTGCTTCCACCACCCTAAGCGGGTGTCAGTTTGTATCTGACTTTGTCAGTGCTTTTCCTTGTATTATTTCACTTATTTTTAATTTCAGTCTTGACTTGCGATCTCCCACTGGTTTGTTTTCAAACCAATACAGTTGGAAATCATTGACATTGCTCATCCTTGGAACCTTAATAGAATACTTTAGCTAAGTCCTTGCACAATTTCCTCTGTACTGGCATGAATGTTCTGGCCTTGGCTGAGTCAGGGGTCTTAGAATGGTTTTTGCTGTCAGATATAGTGGTTCTTTAGCAGCCAGATGGGACAAAAGTGGACTACCCGTTCTGGTCTAAGAATGCTCAATTCTGAATACAGAGGCTAAGAGAGTGACAGGAAGGTGTGAATATAGCTAGGGAGAAGGAATATATGGGAACAAGAAGCTTGGTCGCATCAGACTGTTTTCCCCGTATATAACTCTTCAGACTGGAAAGTGCAATTAGATACAGTCATGACTACTAGCAGTGTTGACTTGGAACAGATGCAGCACATGTGTTTGCATGGGTGCATCCATGTATACACTCACTTATACACGTGCATTTATTTTTACTTAGAAATTCTGCTGTGTACATGTTAACTTTACAGGTAGTATAAACCTTTCAAAGTGTACTTTGCTTCTTTACCATAGACAGGATATTAACTCTAGTAGAGACATGATTTTGAAGAGCGTTTCAGTGATTCCTCTGTACTGCTGCTTTGCTAAACTTTTTACTCATATTGACTAAGCTGTCATCTCCAAGTTCCTGAAATATAAATGACTGTAAAATACATACATGTATG
The DNA here is from genome assembly GCF_008360975.1 of Lichenostomus cassidix. Taxonomy (NCBI): domain Eukaryota; kingdom Metazoa; phylum Chordata; class Aves; order Passeriformes; family Meliphagidae; genus Lichenostomus; species Lichenostomus cassidix. The sequence goes on from NC_139482.1 coordinate 56,256,607, forward strand.
TGTCCTAGATTGCAATATAGATGTATTTATTACTCTGTTACCACAAAGTTGCGGGGCACTGGTTGTTATCTGCTGTTATGACTCACTCCTGATAACTGGTGATGGGCCATCAAGAACCCACCATATGACTCATGGATTTATCTCATCCTATTGTGAGATGCTCCACCCAGGAGGGAGGAGCCAAGCATTCCCACCTGGATATAACCTGGCTTTGGAACTGCACAAGCCAGCCCTGTCTACTGGATTCCCAGAGGACAAGAGCTACCACTGGACCTTCAAGTAGAGACCAGACCTTCCACATGATCATGGCTTCAACCTAACTACTTCACTTGGACTGCTACCACTACCCTGACTAAGAGGGTGTCAGGTTGTATGTGACTCTGTCAGTGTTTTTTTCTTGTATTATTGCACTTATTTTTAATTTTCCTATTAAATTGCAGTCCTGATGTGCAATCTCCCACTAGTTTGTTTTCAAGCTAATACATATTTTGGCACCCAGTGTGGGACACGACCTGAGAGAAAATCAGAAATATAATTCTTTATTACAAAAATCTATTCACCATGATGCTGAGCTTGTCTATATGGGTACTGTACCTAGCTATCCTAGGTTGCAATATAGATGTAGTTAAGTATTCTATTACCACCAGCTGTGGGCCGTTAGCTGCTATCACCTGCTAATGACCCACTCCGGATGACAGGCAATGGGCCATCCGTTAGCTGTTACCAGCTGCTAATGACCCACCCCGCATGACAGGCAATGGGCCATCAGGGACCCACCGTGTGACTCATGGACTTATCTCATCCCATTGTGGGATGCTCTGCCCAGGAGGGAGGAGCCAGGTGTTCCCACCTGGATATAACCTGGCCCTGGAACTGCCTGAGCTAGCCCTGTCTACTGGGTTCCCAGAGGACGAGAGCTACCACTGGATCTTCAGCTGGAGACTAGACCTTCACAGGATCACCGCTTCAACTGGACTACTTCAGTTGGACTGCTACTACCACCCTAACAGGGTGTTAGGTTGTATCTGACTTTGTCAGTGCTTTTCCTTGTATTATTTCAGTTATTTTTAATTTCAATCTTGATGTGTGATCTCCCACTGGTTTGTTTTCAAACCAATACACTAGCTCTCTAAATTCTTTCTCACATGGGAAACTGTCTGCCTGTTGTATCGCTCCTGTTGCGACCCGGGAATGGCATCAGAATTGCTTTATTGGTTTACTATGCCTACTGCATGATAACCTGTGGGGTGATGAATGCCATGCAGAATATAAACTCAATTTTGTCTGCCTGCCTTAGTCTGAGCTGCTACGTCTGGGACCTCCTCAGTTACCGCACCCAGCCCCTGGGGATAGGAGGAGAGAATAGTTTCTTCCAGCCTTTCAGGCCAGGCACAGACATTTTTGACAATATTGAGCTCCCTCTGGATGTTAAGGATGGTATAATCTTCTTGTCAATTCTGTTTTCTTTTTTCTCTATGACCAGCACCATGTACATCATGCTTAAGAATAGAACAATACTTGGTGTAGTGTGGCATCTTCTTGAGGAGGAGGAAAAAAGAAGCAAGTCAGCAGGCACCACGTCCACGCAAACTGCCACCAAGAGAAAAAGAAGCAAAAGAGCAGTCGATATCTCAACACAGACCATCACCAAAACAGAACAGCCGAAGCCAGTAGCAGCTGCCCCCATCCAGAAAAAGAATGCAAAAAGCAAATCAGTCCGCATGGTGACTGATGAGGATGCGGCAGGGCCATTGCACCCAGCAGAAGAGATAGAGCCGGAGATCATTGCTTGCTCTCTATCCCTGGGGGAGCTGTGTGACCTACGGAGGGAATTCACCTGTCAGATGAACGAGTCTATCCTGACCTGGCTGCTCCGCATCTGGGACACCACAGCTAGTGACACCATTCCGGATGGAAGTGAGGCCATGCAACTGGGATCCCTGTCCCAGGATGTGGTCATTGACCAGGGGATTGGGAGAACCCAGAAAACCCTCAGTCTCTGGCGGCGACTGCTGGTGAGTGTATGGGACAGATACCTTTGCAAAGAAGACCTCCAGATGTACCAAGGAAAATGGAGCACAATGGAACAATCTCTCTGATGCTTGAGGGAATTAGCCATGCTAGAGATCATTTTCTTGGAAAACCAGAGATTCCCCAAGAGCCCAGATAGTGTCCAGTGCACTTCACAAATTTGGCTGAGATTTGCACAGCTTGGACCAGAGATATACTCTCGTTACCTGGCAACACTGCGATGGAGGGAAAGAGAAGACAAGGTGGGAGTGTTAGTCAACAAACTGAGAATTTACGAGGACACTGTCACTGCCCCACTATGCACCCATGTGTCATTGGTGGAAACAAAGCTGGCCAATCAAGTCTGGAGCTTGATTGAAGAGGACCACCAGAAACTGAGGAAAGAGCTTAAAGAAGGAATTTAGCATGCCTCATTGGAACCAACAAGAGTCTCTGCCATCAGGAGCAGACATCCCCCAGCCAGGGAAAGATGACAAACTCTGTGAGGTAACCTCTGGTTTTTCCTACAGGAGCATGGGGAAGACATGAGAAAGTGGGATAGGAAACCCACCTCCTCCTTAGCAGCCCAAGTACGCAAATTGAAAAGAGAAACATCCACTTGAAGAGCCTCATCTATGTTCAACACCGCTCTGGTCTCTTGTGAACAGAACCCCAGATAGTATAGGAATGGTAATATGACTGATCCTCTTGAAGAGACCTCAGGATCACATTTAAAGGAGGAGAGCATTGTGTACCATGACCAGGATTAGAGGAGCCCTGCCTCTAGCCAGATAGAGGAAAGGGACAGTTGGATCTATTGTACTGTGTGGATCCGATGGCCTGGCACGTCTGACCCACAAGGATGTATGACTTTGGTTGATACTGGCGCTCAATGCACTCTGATGCCATCCAGGTATGTGGGGATTGAATCCATTTCTATTTCTGGGGTGACAGGAGGATCCCAGCAGCTGACTATACTGGAAGATGAAGTGAGTTTAAATGGGAAAGACTGGCAGAAACACCCCATCGTGACTGGTCCAGATGCCCCATGCATCCTCGGCACAGACTATCTCAGGAGTGGATATTTCAAAGACCCAAAGGGACATCACTGGGCTTTTGGGACAGCTGCTGTAGAGAAGACAATAGACAACTAAATACTCTGCCTGGTCTCTCAGGTGATCTGTCTGCCGTAGCACTACTGAGAGTTTAAGAACAATGGCTGCCAATCGCCACAGCAACAGTGCACTGCCGGCAATATTGCACCAACAGAGACTCTGTAGCCCTCATCCATAAGATGATTCGTAAAGTGGAGAGCCAAGGGGTGGTCAGCAAGGCCTGTTCACCTTTAACAGCCCTATATGGGCTGTGCATAAGTCCAGTGAAGAATGGAGACTAATGGTGGATTACTGAGGCCTGAATGAAGTCCTGTCACCACTGAGTGCTGCTGCACTGGACATGCTGGAACTTCAGTACGAGCTGGAATCTAAGGCAGCAAAGTGGTATGTGACCATCGATATTGCCAATGCCTTTTTCTCCATTCCTCTGACAACAGACTGCAGGCCTCAGTTTGCTTTCACCTGGAGGGGCGTGCAGTATACCTGGAACTGACTGCCACAAGGGTGGAAGCACAGTCCCACCATCTGCCATGGACTGATCCAGGCTGCACTGGAAAAGGTGAGACTCCGAAACATTTGCAGTATATTGATGGCATCATTGTGTGGGGGCACACAGCAACAGAAGTATTTGGGAAAGGAGAGCAAATCATCCAGATTCTCCTGGAAGCCAGCTTCACCATCAAGAAGAGCAAAGTTAAGGGACCTGCCTGAGAGATCCAGTTCCTGGGAGTGAAGTGGCAAGACGAACGACATCAGATTCCTACCAAGGTCATCAATATGATCACCGCGATGTCTCCATCAACCAGCTAAAAGGAGACGCAAGCTTTCCTAGGTGCCATAGGCTTTTGGAGAATGCACATTCTTGAGTACAGCCAGATTGTGAGTCTTCTCTACCTCATAACCTGCAAGAAGAATGATTTTCACTGCGGCCCTGAACAGCAGCAAGCCTGCGCCCAGATCAAACAGGAGATCGCTCATGCAGTAGCTCTTGGCCCAGTCAGGACGAGACCGGGGGTAAAGAATGTGCTTTACTCCACAGCTGGGATCCATGGTCTGTCCTGGGGCCTTTGGCAGAAGGTGGCTGGTGAGACTTGAGGCCAACCACTGGAATTCTGGAGCCGAAGTTACAGAGGGTCCAAAGCCAACTACACCCCAACAGAGAAGGAAATCTTGGCCACCTATGAAGGAATCCAAGCCACCTCAGAAGTAATCGGCACAGAGGCACAACTCCTCCTTGCACCCTGACTGGTGCTGGGGTAGATGTTTAAAGGAAAGTTCCCTCAACCCACCATATCTCTGATGCCACATGTAGTAAATAGACTGCCCTCATCACCCAGCACACCCATACTGGAAAACCAAATCACCCTGGGATTCTGGAAATTATAACAAATTGGCCTGAAGGTGAGGCTTTCGGATTATCTTCAGAAGAAGGGGAGGAGCAAGTAACACATGCCGAGGAAGCACCCCCGTATACCGAGCTGCCGGAGAGTGAAAGATGTTACACCCTCTTCACTGTTGGTTCCTGCCGAATTGTAGGTGCAAATTGGAAATGGAAAGTTGTCGTATGGAGCCCCACATGACAAGTTGCACAAGCTACCGAGGGACAAGGTGGATTGAGTCAGGTCACAGACCTTAAAGCTGTACAGCTGGTTTTGGATATTGCCAAACGAGAGAAATGGCCAAGGCTCTATCTCTACACTGACTCCTGGATGGTAGCCAATGTGCTGTGGGGATGGCTGGATCGCTGGAGAAAGGCCAACTGGCAGTGTAGAGGAAAACCCATCTGGGCAGCTGAGATTTGGCAGGACATCGCCGCCCGGGCAGAAAAGCTGACCGTGAAAGTTCGACATGTGGATGCACATGTATGCCAGAGTTGGGCTAATGAAGAGCATCATAACAACGAGCAGGTGGACCGAGCTGCCAAGGTGAAAGTATCACAGGTGGATCTGGACTGGCAGCACAAAGGAGAGTTATTTCTAGCTCGTTGGGCCCATGATGCCTCTGGTCATCAAGGGAGAGATGCAACATACAGATGGGCTCATGACCGAGGGGTGGACTTGACCATGGACAGCATCTCACAGGTCGTCTACAGCTGCGAGACCTGCACTGTGGGTCAAAGAGGCCAAGTGGGTGAAGCCTCTGCGGTACAATGAACGATGGTCAAAGTATAGGTATGGGGAAGTATGGCAAGTTGACTACATCACCTTTCCCCAAACCCACCAAGGAAAGCGCTATGTGCTGACCATGGTGGAAGCAATTATGGGATGGTTGGAGGCCTACCCTGTGCCTCATGCTACTGCCCGGAACACCATCTTGGGTCTGGAAAAGCAAGTCTTGTGGAGACATGGCACCCCTGAGAGAATCGAGTCTGACAATGGAACCCATTTCAAGAATGGCCTCATAAGCACTTGGGCTAGAGAACATGGAATTGAATGGATATACCACATCCCCTATCATGCACCAGCTGCCGGGAAAGTTGAACGGTGCAGCGGACTACTTAAGACAACTTTGAAGCCACTTGATGGGGTGACTTTCAAAAATTGGGAACTGAACTTAGTCAAGGCCACCTGGATGGTCAACACAAGAGGCTCCATCAATCGAGCCAGTCCTGCCCAGTTTGAACCTTTGCACACAGTGGATGGAGATAAAGTCCCTGTGGTACACGAGAGGTATTTTAGGAAAGACTGTTTGGATTAGTCCCACCTCAGGCAAAGGCAAAGCCATCCGTGGGATTGTTTTTGTTTAAGAACCTGGTTACACTCGGTGGGTAATGCAGGCAGATGGGGAAACCCGTTGTGTACCACAAGGCAACCTAATCTTAAGTGAAAACTGTGTGTAAGGTTTTTCATTATACATCTATATACATATAGATATACATATATATATATATATATATATATATGAAGAAATTAGGTGATGATGTAGATGGTAATAGAATAAGGGGTAGATAATGTCCTAAGTTGCAATATAGATGTATATAGTATTCTATTACCACAAAGCTGTGGAGCACTGGTTGTTGTCTGCTGTTATGACTCACTCCTGATAACTGGTGATGGGCCATCAAGAACCCACCATATGACTCATGGATTTATCTCATCCTATTGTGAGATGCTCCACCCAGGAGGGAGGAGCCAAGCATTCCCACCTGGATATAACCTGGCTTTGGAACTGCACAAGCCAGCCCTGTCTACTGGGTTCCCAGAGGACAAGAGCTACCACTGGACCTTCAAGTAGAGACCAGACCTTCCACAGGATCATGGCTTCAGCCTAACTATTTCACTTGGACTGCTACCACTACCTTGACTAAGAGGGTGTCAGGTTGTATGTGACTCTGTCAGTGTTTTTTTCTTGTATTATTGCACTTATTTTTAATTTTCCTATTAAATTATAATCCTGACTTGCGATCTCCCACTAGTTTGTTTTCAGACTAATACAGTATGTGAGCATACACACGCGGTAAAAGCCCGGAAGGTAAGGGGCTAATGTGTATGTCTCAAACACTGATAGGCAGATAGCTGTGATTAGAAAAGGTTTTTGGCAATAACAGCCAAGGATTGTAGGTAACTGTTGGTGATGGAAAACAGACTCCATTCAATGCAAGCAAAGCTGATTTTGTTCCAGGCAACACTACCTTTTATAATGCCATACAAACAATCAGCAATCAGTTTCACAACCCCTTTTCTGTCCAGCAACACAACATCCTGCATGCAGTGTCCTTGTGCAACATCCTCTTACGTTCTAGTAGCCAGGTGTGCGGGTTAAACCGTTCCGTTCTTATCAAGCTCTCTGTTCCTTGCTTCCTCTGCATGTTTATTTCTCCCAGGGCTTAAGATTCACAAAGGTCAAAAATCACTGCTGCTATCCATACTGCTGGGCTGCTAATTACCCCACAGGTAACAACACACTGTGAGAAAGAACAGGACATATCTGGAGAAGTGGCCATATGGAGGTAGGGACACCATTTTTCTGGGACAAACATCTTAATCATTCGGATTTAATAATTTGCAACGAATTCAGTTGTAAGTTGCTTGAACACATTAGGCCAAACTATTGTAGCATAACCTGAATAAATTCTACTATTTCCAATCCTGAACCTCATTTTTTCACATTCATGAAAAAATATCTGCTAAAACTGTCCACAAAACTTCCTGAGGACTTTATGGTACTCTTCTGTTTCAGACAAATTAAATAAAACCAGTTGTTTGTTTCTTCACATTTTAAAAAAAATTTTAAAATGCAGTTGTAAGACTCATAGTCTGTCAGAAATACCATTACTGCTGCAAGGTACACATGATATTTGTTTGTAAAATATGAATTCTGTCATAGGTGGTTATATTCTCTTTTTGTTGTACCTCTTATTAGTAGTTATTTATCTCTCTATGATATACACCATCCCAGAAATCCTAAGATATTGTGTGTTTGTATGTGTTGGTCTTCTGTGGATCTTTGGATATCTATTTTATCTGCACTTCTTCCTCACATAAATCCATCACTGAGTTGATCTTAATAGATATTATCATAAATCATAGCAATAATTAATTTCATGTTCATCTTTAATACAATGATAGACTAATTAGAAACCAACCAACATAAATGTGTTTGAATTTCACAAGTCCGGCTTCTACTCCTGGATGATTTTTTATTTTTTACTATCTAATGATTACATATTTCAACTCTTCAAAAATTTGTTACCTTGGATTCATCATACTACAAACCTTTATCTTTGTTTGGTGAGTCTTCTGTTCATATTATAGAAAGATTTTAAAGATTTAAGGAGTAATATGAATGAATTCCTGGCTCATAAAAAGAGTAATTAAATCTTGTCTGGAACTTAGTTTGATTAAAACAAAAGGTCTATAAACACCCTGTCTTTAGCTGAAGAAATCTTTCCCTCTGAGTGATATGTTCCAGAAGTTTGTAATTTCCCTTGCCTTAATAATGTGAAACCAGTTTTTTTGTTGGGTTTTTCTTTTTTTTTTTTTTTGTAATATGTGTGTATTGAAGATTATGTTGGCTTAGGGAGTTCATAATTTCAAGAGGGAAAGCGGACATCAGAGCTACAGCTGCATGGTAGTGCCCACAGATGCTGTCATGACCCTTTGCGCAGCCACCACTAAAGCTGCCATTATCACCACTGTGCAGGACTGTGACTGGTATACATCTGAGTGTGGAGTTTGCCTCCCCTTAACTCCCTTTGGGCTTTTATTGGAGAATGGGCTGGCAAGTATGTGACCTTCACATCCATCTGAGATGTGAAGACACCAAGACTAATCTAAAACCAGCAGTAAAACTACCATAGGTAGGCTCATGGATTTTTTATCAAGCTAATGGAATGTACTGCAATGTAGTCCTATGCTGAGAATATACAGGAGCTCAGCAGTGTCTTGCGTTGTGTGTCTTCCCATATTTTTATCTGGTTTCTTGATTATACCTGCAATGATTAAATGACTAATCAAGGAACTTAATGCATTTTCAGGAAGGATAATTTTAATTCCTTATTAGAAATTAAAAATAATGCCCTCACGCAAAGATTCATTTGAACATCCTTTAAGCTCTCTGTTAGCATTTTCAGAAGGCTCTTTTTCCTTTCAGTTCACATTAATTTAGTCCCATTTTTGATACACCATTTTGATTTCTGCAGATGACTGAATTGCTTGTTTTTCAACTCTCTCCTTTATCATTGTTCATAATTGTTTATTCCAGAATCACTTTATGTGCCTCACCCAGTAATTTTCATTTTTCATAACTTCTTTCGTGTATATATAAACTTCACTAAACATCACGATAAAAGTTTCAGTATTTTGTAGTACCTTATAAGATGGACTAAAGCCCCTTCATCTCCCATTGCTGGAAAAATATACTGTATTTGAAAACAAATTTGACCATGACCATAGACATGATACATGCTAGAACAACTGGCATTTTTTCAGATTTCATTCAGATTTTTAAAGGTCCTGCTATAGACCGTATTGATCTGCTGAGAGCCAGTTCTACAGGAGTGTGGGCCACAGTGGAAGGACTGAAACAAGCAAAGAAAAATACGCTTAAGCTGTAGAATAGCTAGTTATTCAAAAGCAGTGATTTTTTGGGCTAAATTTTCTGGGCTAAAATTAGGCCTTTTACAACTTCTTTACTTTTTACAAAAGTATTTATAAGTCTCTGTTTTATGTCACTTTCTACTAATTGGAAATGATGCCGGATGATTTTTGCTTTTTGTTTCTTTATTTGTAACCTTCTCAGTACTTTTCCCTACCCTTTCCCCCAGCTTGGAAAACCAAATACATTCCAAAACTCCAAGCCCCAGGGGGCAGAAGGCCTCTATCCTATCTTGGTTCTTCCTGGTTCAAACCAAAGTTGGAAACAAAGTCTTCAAGACATATTTTCATAAACAAGTACAATTAGTACCAAGAGTAGAAAGCTCCAGAGAAGGGGCTTGACCTGGAAAAAATTACATCACCACTTGTCTTTCTAATTAGGGCTTTTTGTCAATTATACTAATTTCCTAAAACTTATAAAACTGTATTCACCTCTGTGTGAGTAGGCTTTTGTAGATAATCCAAACTGTCCCTGGAACTCCAATAAAGATCCACTTTTGTATTACCTCCTATACTAAAATTATCTCAAATTTCATTACTAAGCTAAAAAGGGCGACAGTTATTCTGGTGACCCAGATGGGACCAAGAGACCTGGTAGCCTGCCTCTGGACTGGACCTGAGACAACTTGCAAGGAATTCTTCCTGCTGGCAACCCTAACAATTCTTCTGCAGTGGCCTGAGGAGCAAAGAAGCCACAGTTCCAAGGCCCCACAGGACGTAAAAGTAGCTCTTTTTGTTGTGTAATGTGTTGTGTATCTTGTGTATTTTGTGTCTGTTGTGTATTGTGTCTGTGTAAGGTTGGTAATTGCTAGCAGTCCCAAGAAAATCTGGCATGATGAAGTGGGGAGAAATTGGTTTTGGAGTAGTTTCTCAAAGTTTTTTCCTTCACTGCTTTTCCAACTCACCCCAGCTAAGCTGGGGAGAGACAGGAGTGTGTGTACCTGTCGGGGGTTGAGAATTTCTTCCCATTCCTGTTACCAAGCAACAAATGGTCCGATGTTCAGAGTGATCAAGCCTTTTGTAAAAGACAAAGGCTAGGTTTTTGGGCAGGGCAAGGTAAGGGAGAGCCGGCCCTGGGAAGTCTCTCTCGTGGTTCGGACGCTGAGGGTAGAGGCTGCTGGCTCTTTGCTTTCCAGCTGCTACCAGAGGAAAATCCAACTGTGCCCTGTTTCTCTTCTCTCCTGGCTGGGTGAGCTTTGATTCAACTTTTTCTCCTCACGGGGAAAGGGCGCGTTTTCCCCCCCTCCGGGCTGCGTTCCCTCGTGGCTGCTGCCGGGAGAGTCTGGCTGCCTCTGCTGCCCGCCCCCGCCCTCTGCCGCACGAGACCGCGGCGTCTGCTGTGACTGCAGAAATTCTCGTTGGCCGGAGAGAGAGAGTGCCCGCTCCTGCTGCCCTGTTCCCTCGCTGCCCTGAGCTGCTTTCCGCTGCCCTGCGCGTTTCTCAGCCCATCCGCCATTGCAGCTGCCGAACAGTGACCTGACCCTGCGCCACAGCGCCACCTGCAGCCGCTCGGGAGTCATCGCACCTGCCCTGCCCGGCCGGGAGCTCAACAGCGCCCCTGCTGCTTGCAACCGTGATTACACCACACGGGAGAAGGTTCAGCAGCTCACGTTATCTGCTGTTTGGTTTTCTGGTTCTAGTTGTGGTTGCTATTATTGTTATTGTTTGTTTATAGATACTAGTAAAGAACTGATACTCCTTTTTCCCATACCTTTGCCTGAAAGCCCTTGATTTACAAAATTAAATAATTCGGAGGGAGGAGGGGAAGGAAAATCACATCCTCTGCTCTAGGGGAGGGTTCAGCCTCTCTTGGCAGACACCTGTCTTTCAAACCAAGACAGTACCACTGTCTCTTTGGTGGAAAAAAGCAAATTACGGTGCGAAAGTTTCTTTCGTATTTTACATGGGTGAGTTTTGAATGGGGGGTTCGCCTGAGGACACCTGGGCAAGGGGCGCTCAAGGGATTCCTCCAGGGGAGGAGGTGGAGGGGGGGAGGCCCCTGCTTCCTACAAGGCCTAGAGAGCATCTGGAGAAAACTTGGATCGTGCCACCCTGGGAGGTGAGGGAGAGGCCCTTGCTTCCTACATGCCGTCCATGGAAGGGGAGGTCTTGGACCTCAGGGAGTTGAAGTGGGCCAGTTTGGAGAGGAGCCCAGCTTCTGCTGTGAGCAAGGAAGAAATTTTGTGGCCTTCTATCTGGAATTTTAGAGCAAGAGCGACTCCTGAACTGCTGGGCTGGTGCCAGAAGCTAAGAGGCCATGCTCCCGGTAATGGAAGGGGGTGAACACCCTCTGTAACAGCTGCGATTGAGGTGGTCCTGGCCATCACCCTGATCAGGGAGAGGCAGTAGAGAGGGAGCAGTGCTGGGCCCTGGCGAGGGGCTGGGGCCACCATGGCAGCTCACCTCTGAGCAGACAGGGGGGCTGTCGTTGCTGTGCTGCTGTGGCTGGCCAGCTTGCTGCTGCTGGGCCCTGGAGGGCCCAGTCTGCCCTCTCACTCTGGCCCAGAGCAGGCTGGGGGTGCTGGCAGACATTAATAAAAGACACCCATAAAAACACTCATAAAAACGAAAAAAAAGCATTTTAAAGCACCTGAAGAAAGCAGTAACAGAAAAAAAATTAATATTGTGCAATCTATAACAAGCAAATATAAAATCTAAAAACAACCCAAACATGTACAAAACAGTTAAAAATAACAAAACCAAAACATTTTCCTGAAAATTATTAGCAAATAAATTCTGCTATTACCACGTAAAAAAATACAAATATGTACTGATGTCAAATTAACACATTTAGTAAATAGTCTGAAATTCACCCCTGTCATAGTGATGCAACAAAAAGAAATAGTAAAAATTTTACTCAATAATATAATTCCAAAGTTTAAAACTCCTTTGAGGGTAGTCCCCTAGTTATTGAAAAAGTTAATCAAATTTTGAAAACTGCTTAAAATATGTAAATTTCCTACTTACCCCAAACAAATAGCAAATACCCAAAAATACTCCCCCCAAAAAATACCCCAAACTAAATGTATGAATAGAACCCTCAAAACACAAATTAGTAAAATTTGTCAAAACCATCCAGAACATAAGTTCAAACCTTGCCTATAACTTTACTAAAAAATCCACACACAACCAAAGCAAAAAAACAACATAACTCCTTATAAAATACTACGTAGCAAGCCAAATTAAATTGTATATTACAAGAAAAATTCATGTATAAGAAAGTAAATCAAATTGCAAAAGTATTCAACAACTTTTAAATGCCACTTTGCAAAAGTTCCAGAGATTCATCATGTTATCCAAACACACCTGCCTATCTGTTCCAGCCCGGAGACTAAATCTATGCTAAACAAAGCAACAGTGACTTTACAAACTAAGGAAAAAAAAACCATTCCATGTCCTGATTACCCTCACCAAAGTCAAAGGTGTCGGCAAAGAACCCTGAATTTACTACTTCAAAATTAACAAAACCTCGGCTCCTAAAACGACTAAAAACCAATGTAGGCTTTTGTAGATGTTCTTCCATAACTGCCCCTGGAATTCTGATAAAGATCCACTTTTGTATTACCTCCTATACTGAAATTATCTCAAATTTCATTTCTAAGCTAAAAAAGACAACAGAAACACCTTTAATGTATCTTCTTGGGCCTTACTTCAAGAAGGCTAGAACTGTAAGCCATGTAATACAAGCTCACAGAATGTTTCCATAGTTCTTCTTTTTTCCTGAATGGAAAATGAACCTGCTGCTCAAAGTCTACAGAAGCTTATAATTGCTGAAGACAATGCCTCACTCAATTCCCAGCATCTTCTTCCATGGTTAAGCCTTAGTCAATGTTCACTCACAACTTTTAATAAATTGAAAATCGAATGTAACCCCCTCCTCCTTCAGTAGCTCATACTTTTTTTCTCTTCTGTAGAAAGGCTGATGAAAAGAAACTGATTACCTAAACCTGACTGCTCACCACTTCTTCCTAGCTATATTTTCTCAAGCCCTTTAATGGGCAATCAGCCTTTAGGAACATGTCTATTTTACTTATCCCTTACTGCTTTCTGTCTCAGTGATGTCATTCTGCTTTACTTAAGGTCTCAGCTTTGTCGCATGGTATTGTTACCATACATATGGTGAGGTCCAACAGTACTTGCAATGTTTGCTTTGTAATGCATGGAAAAGACTTAATTGTTCATGTTGTTTCAATAGGCCTGCTGAATAGTAGTTCCTATTAAAAAACTATTACAAAATTGGCTGGAGGCAATTGTAGAAAAAATAACATTACAGAGCTACAAAGGTTAAAGAAGGTTTGAGATTTACACACTAACAAATGTTTAGCTAATTTAATATAATTTTAAGCTTAGGAGAGGAAACAAAATCTTCTGTTCTACCAAGCAAGCATCTTTGCTTTTCACTGACCTCCTGTATATACTAAAGATTAAGCCAGTCTTGCCTGCGCATGGATATGCACACACATGGAAGAGTAAAAATAATATGAATTACCTATGCTTGTCAGTATATAAGATACAGAGAGTGTGGGGTACAAGCTGTCCTGTCATCCTGTGTTGAGTCTGGCACATATTTATCCCAAACGAGCTTACACGTGGATATTGTATCACCTAGGAAGCTTAGTATGCGTTGCTAGTGCTGAATTTTTGTATAAATGGACACGAAAAGACAGTAAGGATGGAGAATCCCTGTGGTGGAAGCTGGAGTTCTGTCAAGGGCAAAAACCTCACAGCAAGGCTCAGCTTATCCTCTGAGAGAGGAAGATAATTAACGTGAGTGTTCAGGAGAAAGAAACATGGTTAGTGGTGATGAGAAACTGTAAAAATATTATTGCCTGCAAGTCAGATGTTTCTGCAGGCAGTATTTCAAATCAAACACTGATGGCCCTGACATCTGAAAATAATTTCATAACAGAAAAATCTGGGAAGAGAGGTGCATAAATAGAGTGAATATACAATTCATATATGTAAACTAAGTAGTGACTAATTCTTTTCTGGGGTGGTACTGAATGATCACTAAGGCACTGATAGAGAAAGTTCTTGGTTTGTAAGAATTTTTGTCATCAAGGGAGGTAAAATAGTTTCACTAATCTGAAAGAAATTAGCTCATAAAGATTGTGGAAACAATAAAATTAAAGGTTGAGGTTGTCTTTGGTTAGGAGTCTGGGTGAAGACTCTCACAACAGGAGATGAGTGATGGTAGAAGCATATCTGCATACATCAAAGGAGCAAAGAGGGACAATGCCAAACAGACAGGCACCTCAATAATACCCTATCCCCACAGCTCCCAGGCCCAAGTTCACAAAAACACAGGCACAACGGTAGGTACAAACCCCAAATTGCAGACTCAGAGGCGTGGGGCACATTATGGCATGCAGGGGATGAACATTTTTAGATTGCACAGGACATTTTACCAGATGTTAAGAGGAGCAACTAAGGGTGGGGAAAAGGAAGGATCCAGTTGACAGGTCGATCTAGGTGGAAGGGATGGCTGTCTGAGACAAACTTAATATATGTTAGCATACTTCTGTTTTAATCCAGTTTTACTCTGTTAATTGCATACTTTTTGTAGTTAAAAATCTTTGGTCCTCAAGATGATTAAGAGTTAAATTTATACTGTTTGTTCTATTTGCCGACTATATTAGTTGTATAGCTGATGTACATATAAACACATTAGGTGATAAAATTTTATAACTTTGAAAATTGTCATTATAAATTTGGGGGTGGTTCCTGTTTCTGTTTTATTTCATTAATCACATCACAGGTTTTATAAATAATTTTTTAAGTTTAACAGCTAATTAAAAGTAAGTTAATGCAAACTTTCTGAAGAGTTTTTGGAATTTCTTAACAAGTCCAAAGGTTAAAATTTTGCTTAACAGTATTTTTAGAAGAAAGAGTTAGGAAATGTAACATTTATTTTTATTTAGAGAGAGGAAAAGAGGACTACATTCAGGAGATGAGAGAAACACACAGAAAGAAATAAATAGTCTTCTAAGCAGAAAAAGACGGTGTTGTTTTATCTATGATTCTTAGAAATGAAATAACAACGGGACAATAAGAAGAATTTGGTTCTTAAAGTTCAGATCTGTAAAGGAGTGTGCCTATAATATGAATCTGAGTTGTAATTTAATGTTGGTGTTTGTCTTGCACGGGAGACAGAAGCCTTATGACTTTCTGCAGTTTGCCAGGCTTTAGGGTAGCTGGCTCCCCAAGACTCGGTCCCATTCGCAAGAATCTTTGATATTTGACTGATTAGTCTAAAAATGCCATTTATTAGACACAGAAAATAACAAACATACAAACATAGAACAGATTGACATACATACACACACAATGAATGCATAATTGCAAAACTATAATAGCTAAAATGCAATTATGGGGTAAATGCTTGCTTGAACTATAAAAATAGTTCAAAATGCAAGTTAAGAAATGCTTGCTTGAACTATAATGCAAGTTTAGAAATGCTTGCTTGAGCTATAAAATAGCTGAAATGCAAGTTAAGAAAGGTACCTATAAGTTAGCTGGAATAATACAATTTAGGAAACCAATGATCTTAACAAATCCAATTTTGGAGCTGGGATACATTAGAATCCTCCCTCAATCTTGCAAGAAGTTACCACAGAGCTTGTGTCCAAGCTCAGGGGAGAAGTTTTCCCTCATGATTCAGTATCCATATAGAAAAGCTTCTACCTTTTCTGAGATTTCGTGAACTTTTTATAGGATAAAAAAGTGTGGCTTTTGGGGTCACTAAAAAGTTTTCACATTTTCTCTACATTCCACATGGTAGTGTCTTTTCAGACTTCCAGTTGCCACTGCCAGATAGCCCTGATTCCGGCTATCAACTTAATCTGAGCCATCCATTTCCTGTGACCGATCGTGGGGGAGGGGGAGCGTCCTGCCATAGTGTTCAGTTCATAATTTAATGTTTGTGTTCATGTTCATAATTTAATGTTGTTTTTTTAATGTTCTATTTAAACCACTTGCAGAACCTAGGTACTTTGATGTTCCTATGTCTTATGTGCATAGATGCACATAAGATTTTCCTAGTGCTTGGTTGGCCTACAGTCCTGTCTCTGGAGGTACGCAGGACTGCTACCTGGGCAGGAAAGAGCACACACATTGTGTTTAAGACCTCAGAGGAGACACAGAGTTTTCCACTTAGATTTTCTGAAGGCCCAATTAGGCAACACTGTTCTCTGTCTCTTAAATCATATTAACCTTGAGATCATCAAACATGACAGTGTTATTTACGATGCTTTAGAAATACAGATGCAGGAGGTGAGTACTGCAATAATTTTTGATAATATATTTGGTTAGAATAAACAAATAGGGGAAAAAAATTATTTTCCAGAATACTTTTATTAAGCACCAGTTAAATTTTTCCACTGCTTTAAAGCAATACCATAAATATAAGAGTTTATGTTTTCTTAGTCTACTAACAGTTGTCATGCGAAAGATGACATCTTGGAGTCCCATAGGTAGGTCATTCAGCTGGTAAAGAAGCATAGAATGGTTTGGGTTGGAAGGGAGATTCGAAGAGCATCCAGCTAAACCCCTTTACTAGCAGCAGGGCCATCTTTCACTTGAACAGGTTGCTCAAAGCCCCATCAAAACTGACCCCAAACACTTCCAGTGATGATCCATCCACAGTTTCTCTGGACAGCCTGTTTCACTGTCTCACTAACTATATAATAATAATAATAATAATAGAAAAATATTCATTATGTCCTATCTACTCTCTTTCAATCTAAAATTGTTCTGCTGTTCCCTGTCACTACAGGCCTTGGTATAAATCTTTTCCTGTCTTTCCCCTTTTTATACTGGGAAATATATTCTGGTCCCTGTTTCCAAGGTTGTTCATGCAATTTGTGTTTTGTGGCATTTGGGGAAGACAGAGACTAAGAGCATGTGAGTGTGAGCAAGTGAGTGCATGAGTGAGTGAGGGGAGTGAATTGGGTATCCTCAGTTAATATACATCTGTCACTCCTTTGTAAGACTGGATGTAGATGGCTAGTTCATAGCTTTAACTGCCTCCAAGGAGATACAGAGTGGCTTTACCTTAAATCTGAGAAGAGAACATTAGGACTTAAAATTACATTGTATTTCTAAATTTTATATTGAGTATTCAGGATGCTAGCTGTAATGACCCTCATTCTAGGAATCCCCTGTTCTTGTCCATGTATTGCATAAGATCTTGGGGTCATCTGCCTTGACAACCATTAAGCCTAATTTTTGGTCTGGACAATTTGCTTCAATTAGTTTTTCCTCCTTCTTCCCCCCAGACATTAAAAAATAAAATATACCACATGATTTTTTAAATTGGTTTTTAATATTTATACATTCATTGGTGCTTTTAAAAAGATCACAAATTATAATTTTTTAATTGATATTTAAACTTTAAGTGTCCTATGTGCTAAAGAAAACAATTAATGTATAATACATGAAAAATCTGTGAATTTTGACTCCTAACTGAATAAGGATGACTGATGAACAAGTGAAGATTCAGAATATCTCAAATAGTGTAACCACATATTGATAGAATTAAAATTTAGTAGGTTTTTTTGTCTTGGAATTAAATTTTAGCCAAGTTGAGTAATCAAGAGAAATAATTATGTTGATATAATACTCTGAAAATAAGAGCACTTAAAAGAAAGAGAACTTACGAAAAACCATAGAGCAATAGTTTGCAGGAAGTTTTAAAAAATGTTGTTGCTGTTTTTTCTGGTACTACAGCTGAAGAAAAAAAACCTGAAAAAGTATTAAACCAGTATAGAAAAGAATGCTTCCTTTCTGACACCATTCTTCAAAATAACTTTTTTTTATGACAAAAAGGAAATGACAGTGGCAGAAGAATGTACATTAATACACATATTCTGAATTCTCTGATGTTATATAGGACATTATTTAGATATCGTATAGAAAATGAGACTACATCCTTCTTGCTGTGCTCTTGACCCTTGTTTTGCAGTGTTCCGTGCATTCTGACTTACCTAGTTGGACCTGGCCAGAATTCAGAGTTTGAAAACTCCAGCATTGAAGAGAAACTTGCATAAGTGAATAAGAAAGTATGTAATTTCAGTACTTGCTTTTAAAAAGAAGGTAGCTTTAACCTCATGCTTCTATAGATATTTATGGACCCAGATTATTGGTATGACTTTTATTTTATCTGTATTCATCAATTATTATTTCTTGCAATTCATAAACTTGAAAGGTCACATCCATAAAATTTTGTTTTAAGTAAAATTTTTGACAGTTTCTTAGGATACATAGAGTTTTACTCTTTGAACTCTATTCTGTTCACATCATTCCATGCCTGGATATACCTGTTACTACTTATACTTGAGGGAAATACTTTCGTCAAGTGTACTACAAATAGTTTTGGAAAATACCATCAATTTTAGGCAAACCTTGCTGTACAGCTGTAGGAAATCTTCTCTTCATAAACATAGATAGTTCTTTCACTCTATTTTTTCAAGAATCACTACAGAATTCAATAGCAATACTAGTATGAGACAACTGATGCATTAAATAGTGTGGCTAAACCTAGATTTAAAAAACCCAAACAACAAAAACCCAACCAACCAACACACCCCACCCCACTTTCTCATGGTTCTTTCAAAGAAAAATCCATCTTAACATGATGTTTCTCACATCTGTGTTGAGTCATTAGTTCTCAGCTAGGGTTAACACCAGCTCCTGCCTCTAAGTGGTATAATGAAAGACTTTTTTTTTTTTTGTGTGTGTTTTTGGGGGGATTTTTTGGTGCCACAATCATGCAGCCACACCATTAATCAGTCACATGACATTTGTTATCCTTAGAAATTGCCTGGTAGTTAGGGAGTTTTGTTGCCTTGACAGGACAGTAGTTCCTGCTATAGAAGAGAGCGTAACCTGGGTTAATTGTGGCATCTTCAGTAAGATATTTACAGGTCTTTGGTATGCTACTTCTGATAGTTGTTTCAAGTATTTCTGAAGTCTTTCTGTGGTTGTGCTCTGTCTGTTTTTTTGTTGTGAAATAAGGAAATACTATGTTTTTCCATATGTGAGTGTTTATAACAAGACCTTGGTCAAAATGTAAGAGCATTGAAGAAGTTAACAATGTGGGAAAGAATGAGGACTTTTAGATGAAATTATGTTCTCGGTGATTCCAGACATGAAATTTCACAATGGTTTTAGGTCAATAAACACAGGTTTGAGCTAGAAAGACCAGAGTGGCAATATGAGTAGTGTAGGAAACATTTTATTGACGTTCGCTTGAAACCTGAACCATCCTCAAATTAGAATTTTGTGTGCAGTCACAACAAATCTCATGTTCTTGACTAAGCAACCTATAAGTTAAAAGGACTTGCTACTGTGTTCACTGTGAATGCATCCATTAATCTGTGTTAGCTGAGTACAGTTTTAGTCATGAAGACTGTATGTTCACTAAGATCAACAAAACCTACAGCATAAAATAAGAATAAATCTTTGCTTAGTGTTGAAGCTGAAGAAAGCATCTCTTAATTAAATTAGTTTAACTAGGGAATGTACTTGAGGGGACATAAA
Source organism: Lichenostomus cassidix (assembly GCF_008360975.1). Lineage (NCBI taxonomy): Eukaryota > Metazoa > Chordata > Aves > Passeriformes > Meliphagidae > Lichenostomus > Lichenostomus cassidix. The sequence goes on from NC_139482.1 coordinate 56,276,366, forward strand.
AGGAGAAAGCAAGGAGGGAAGAATTTTTTTAGCCTTTCTGTGAAGTCATTGAGAGCAATTTGGTTGTATCACAAGCAGTTTCTCTTTGGTGATATCTGGCAATCTTTAGAGACATTGTGGAATGGCCTAAGTGAAAAGAGTGCTTATAGGACAGCAGTGTTGTACTTCACCTAGAAACAATTCCCTTTCTATTCTTAATTTTTCATAACTTTGCTCTTTTGCTTGACAGGTTTTTTTTGGTGTTTTGTACAGGTCTCCTGCTCAGTGGATGCAACTTCATACAGATGTTTTGGCTTTTTCATGCAGTCTAGCAGGGAAACACAGCTTGCAAAACCAAAACACCAAGCAAGGAAGACACACAAATCACAATCTCTGAATGTTGATTTTTTAATTAAATGTAAATATTTTTAAGTCTTGGAATATACTTCATAAGACAGAATTATTATTGAATGTTTTCTTCTTCCTCATTGTTTTGGTCATCCTTAAATAAAATCAAGTATTCAGCAGTGAAGTAATTGAGAGCACAGAAGTAATTTGGCGTGTTGAGCACCCCTCCTTAGTGCACTGTCCCCATCCTTAAGGCATTTCTTCCTTTATCATAAAATGTACAATCAGAAATGACTGTGATAAAAATATGTTTATTACACTACCTGGTATAACAAAAATATTAATTATTGGTATCATAGGTGCCTAAGATGCATAGCTTCTTCTTATAATGTACCACCATATTTCCCGCTACTCTCAGCCATACCCCATTTTTTCCTTCTTGATGTCACTCCATGATTTATGGTAACCTGCCAGGCAGCATAATGTGACTTCAATTTAAAAAACTTATTTTCTTCTATTAAAGGTGTAAAGAGGTGCATTTTCCATATTAACAACTGGAAAGAGTTGTTGGTAGGTATGATATGAATTCTTTGTGTGTCTTGGAATGTGAAAGAACAGGAAAATTAAAAACAAGGAATGGAAAGTTTGCCAGAAGAAGTAACAACCAGCAGTATTACCAGGAAATGTGTATGGCTTTAGGGTTTTCTTTTTGGAAATATCAGAAATATAAAGAATTTTATAAAGCTGGAATTTTAAAAAGCTGGGAAAGAATTTTAAAAAGCTGGAAAATTAGTAATTAATAAAGAATCTAGCTTTATGCTATATGATTGCACAGACATCTTGAACTTTCCCTTATCAGACACTGTCTTCTACCTGCTACACTTTTTGCATTCCAAAATCTCCCCTTAAGTTTCCTTTTCGGCAAGCTCACTTCATGTTCGTCCACTGAGTAAGCTGACTCTCTTGTTTTCATGCACAGAGTAGATGTGGATCTTTCTTCATTAGTGTCATGGTTTTCCTCCAGCCAGCAGCCAAGCCCCATACAGCCACTCAGTCATTCCCCCACCAGCATGACTGGAGGAAGGAGAAGAGAATAGAAGGATAAAAGCTGGAAAAGTTGTGGGTTGAGATAAAGACAACTTATAAAGATTTAAAGACAGGGAAAGTAAAAGCCATGCACATAAGTAAAGAAAATCAAGGAATTAATTCACTGCTTCCCATGGGTAGGCAGGTGTTCAGCCATCCCCAGGAGAGCAGGGCCCCATCACATGTAAAGTGACTTGGGAAGACAAACGCCATCACTCCAAAAGTCCCCCCCTTCCTCCTTATTCCCCTCACTTTACATACTGAGTGTGAGGCATGTGGTTTGGAATATCCCTTTGGTCAGTTGGGGTCACCCGTCCTCTCTGAATTTTCTCCTAACCTCCCATGCAACCCCAGCCTCCTTGCCAGTGTAGCAGGATGAAAAGCAGAAAAGGCCTTGTCTCTGGGTAAGCCCTGCTCAGCAATAACAAAAACATCTCTATATTATCAACCCTGTGTTCAACACAAATCCAAAACACAGCCCCCTGCTAGCCACTGTGAAGAAAAGTAACTCTAGCCAAAGCCAGCACAATAAGCTTCAAGACAGCTTCAATATCAAGGTGCAAGTTCTTAAGTAAAGTCATTCAAGAATTATATCAGATGTGCTCCTAATGTAGTGTTCGCCTGTTAAAAGTGAGAAATTTTCTATGTTTCACCTCGTTTTTGCAAAAATTAGTGTTAGACTTTTTTTCTTTACCTGAAAAATACATTTTTCAATTCAAAATAATTCAGATGCTGTTGTCAGGAACAATTTTTCACAATGTATGTTGTGTACACAAGATTTATCACATTTTTAGAACACCAGCATGCTTCAGTCAAAAAAATCTCTTTTTTACACTGGAAGAAATTATAGATTAAATATGTCTAACAAACAGAAGGAATGGAAACAAGTCCTTCTGTGTTTCTGTTTTCAGATCACCGTAAGATTTTTGATTCAGAGACAGTAATTTCCTGTTATTCTTAGCTAATTTACCTACTTTGAGGAACTTTTCTGCCTCTCTTCCTATTAAACTGATAATCTGTGTTCTTCAAAACCAATATGTTTGAAACGGCACATCTAATAACTTTGCATAATACAGCAGTTTCAGATACCACAAATCTTGTGTCTTACAGTCAACTGAAGAAATTTCATGAGTTGGAGAACTCTGCCTGAGGCGCTTTTGACTTCTGCAACTATTCTCAAGATGATTGCATGCATCTTCTCATGCGCCATAAATGTTTCATAACTCTTATTAAATGCCCATAAATATTTTTACTCTATTTATCTATACTCATTTATCAACAAGTGTGAAACAGTGTCTATCCCACTGAATGTTGGATAGACTTATTTTTTAAGAGGTATTATTAAAAATGCATATTTTTATTGCTTAGTAAGAACCATGACCTAAATTAGGATTCAGGTCAATGTATTTTAATGTTAAAGGAGGATTAGACAAATAAAGATGAGCCACTGAAGATAAACTTTTAGAAGTATTTTTGCACTTGTAAGATTTCTGTAGTCCCACATTATTGTATTTTAGTGAGCAGTGACAAAGAACCTAATTGCAGTCTTGTAATGTTCTTCATTGTTTGGTTTGGGGAATTTTTTTATCCTGAATGGGTATAAGAAGAGATTTTTTTTGTCAAATTCTGAATTTTGGTCTGAGTCCATAAAAGAAAATGAGACCAGGCTGAACAGTATCGCTCAAGGATAGGATAAAAGGGATAGAAAGCCCTTTTCCATGTAGTCCTCAGCTAATTCTGCTCTGTAATGTTGGTTAGCTCTAGGTGTAATGGCCCTAAATACTCTTCGTTGAACTTCTACTGCTTGCTAGTCTAAGGGACTGTTAGATTTTGTGTGTGTATGTGTTTGCTTATGTATGCAGATTAATAATTATCACATTCATGATTAGAGGAAAGGAAACCTCACTGGAATGCAAAAGCTGTAATCTTTGTTTTACTTGCTTATTATTTTGAAGAGAATAAATTTGCAGAGAACAAAATGACAATATGAAGGGTAAACTTAGCATAATTAGTGAACACATTTGTATCCACTGACATTGGCCAGCTTCATGTAATGTGCAAACATCAACATCTAGTGCTTCACAAAGTGTTTAAAAGGCATGACAGATCCATTAACTGTGGTTTTAAGGAAAGTTTTTTTGCTAACACTTGCAGCTGTGGCTACTAATTAATTTGGCTCTTCTCCTGCAGTAGTGAGTGCAGAAAAGTTCCCCTAGCACTTGTCCCAGTCTGGGAACACGTCTTCAGATGTGCACATGGAGGGGGTGGTGGGGTTGAATATACCCAGAGCAAGATGAAGATACAAACAGGGTCAAATTTTGGTAACCAAAACAATAATTCACTTTTTTTTGCTATCATGGTAGACAGCAAGGAAGAACATAGAAAAGTAGGAAAAAGTGAAGAACTACGGAAAGGAAGAAAGGTAATCGCCAGCAAGAATCTGTGTCATCCCATGACGATCCTTTGTCTTTCATCTTTCAGTTGTGGGGGGATGCTCCGACAGGGCTCGCTGAGCATCTTCTTATATATTGTCATGTGCTTTTCCAAGCCCAGGGGCCATGGCAATGGCATGTTCACCATGAAGACCTTGGTGCTCATGTGACATTTGCATGATGCACCTGAAGTTTTGTCCTAGGTTGCAATATTGATGTAGTTAAGTATTCTATTACCACCAGCTGTGGGCCATTAGCTGCTATCACCCACTCCGGATGACAGGCAATGAGCCATCCGTTAGCTATTATCACTTGCTAATGACCCACCCCGCATGACAGGCAATGGGCCATCAGGGACCCACCGTGTGACTCATGGACTTATCTCATCCCATTGTGGGATGCTCTGCCCAGGAGGGAGGAACCAGGTGTTCCCACCTGGATATAACCTAGCCTTGGAACTGCCTGAGCTAACCCTGTCTACTGGGTTACCAGAGGACCAGAGCTACTACTGGATCTTCAGCTAGAGACTAGACCTTCACAAAATCACCACTTCAACTAGACTACTTCAGTTGGACTGCTACTACCACCCTAACAGGGTGTTAGGTTGTATCTGACTTTGTCAGTGCTTTTCCTTGTATTATTTCATTTATTTTTAATTTCAATCTTGACTTGTAATCTCCCACTGGTTTGTTTTCAAACCTAGACATATTTTGGCGCCCAATGTGGGGCACGACCTGGGGAAACTCAGAAATACTATCACCATGATGCTCAGCTTATCTATATGTGTGCTGTATCTCGCTCTCTATATTTTTCCTCAAATGGGAAACTATCTGCCTGTCGTATTGGTCCTGTTGCGACCAGGGAATGGCATGAAAATTGCTCTATTGGTTTATTATGCCTATTGCGTGGTAACCTGTGAGGCAATGAATACCATTCAGAACGTATACTCAATTTTATCTGCCTGGCCTAATCTGAGCCGCTACGTCTGGGACCTTCTCAGCAATCACACCCAGCCTCTGGCGTTAGGAGGAGAGAGCGGTTTCTTCCAGCATTTCAGGTCAGGCACGGCCGTTTTTGACAATATTGAGTTCCCTCTAGATGCTAAGGATGGCATAATCTTTTTGTCAGTTCTGTTTTCTTTGATCAGCATCGTGTACATCTTGCTGAAGATCAGAACAATATTTTGTCTCCTTGAGGAGGAGAAAAAAAGCAAATCAGCAGGCAAGAGGAAAAGAGCCAAAAGAGCAGTCGACGTCTCAACACAGACCACCACCAAATCAGAACAGCCGAAGCCCGTAGCAGTTGCCCCCGTCCAGAAAAAGAAATCCAAGAGCAAATCAGTCCGCATAGCGACTGATGATGATGCGGCAAGACCATCTCACCCAGCAGAAGAGACAGAGCCGGAGATCATCACTCGCTCTCTATCCCTGGGGGAGCTGCGGGACCTACGGAGGGAATTCACCCGGCAGGCAAACGAGTCCATCTTAACCTGGCTGCTCCGCATCTGGGATGCCGCTGCTAATGACACCATTCTGGACGGAAGTGAGGCCAGGCCACTGGGATCCCTGTCCCAGGATGTGGTTATTGACCAGGGGATTGGGAAAACCCAGGAAACTCTCAGCCTCTGGCGGAGATTGCTGGCGAGTGTACGGGACAGATACCTCTGCAAAGAAGACCTCCAGATGCACCAAAGAAAATGGAACACAATAGAACAAGGTATCCGATGCCTGAGGGAATTGGCCGTGCTAGAGATAATTTTCTCGGACAACGAGAGATTCCCCAAGAACCCAGATAATGTCCAGTGCACTTCACAAATGTGGCTAAGATTCGCGCGGCTCGGACCAGAGATATACTCTCGTTACCTAGCAACACTGCAGTGGAGGGAAGGGGAAGACCAGGTGAGCGTGTTAACAAACAAACTGAGAATTTATGAGGACACTGTCACCGCTCCACTACGCACCCATGTCTCATCGGTGGAAACAAACCTGGCCGAGCAAGTCCGGAGATTGATTGAAGAGAATCAGAAACTAAGGAAAGAGCTCAAAGAAGGATTTTTCCATGCCACACCGAAACCAACCCAAGTCTCTGCCATCAAGAGCAGACGTCCCCCAGCCAAGAAAAGAAGACAAACTCCACGACGTGACCTCTGGTTTTTCCTGCAGGAGCATGGGGAAGACATGAGAAAGTGGGATAGGAAACCCACCTCCTCCTTAGCAGCCCGGGTACGTGAACTGAAAAAAGAAACATCCACTTCAGGAGGCTCATCTAGTACAACACTGCCCCAGTCTCTTGTGGACAGAACTCCGACAGAATGGAAGTGATAATATGACTGATCCTCTTGAAGGGACCTCAGGAACACATTTACAGAAGAACATCGTGCACCAAGGTTGGGGTGTTGGGTGGGGGTTGGTTTTGGTGTGTGGTGTGGTGGTTGGTGGTTTGGTTGGGGTGTGTGTGTGGGGATCCCAGCAGCTGACTGTACTGGAAGCTGAAGTGAGTTTAACTGGGAAGGTGGCAGAAACACCCCATTGTGACTGGTCCAGACGCCCCATGCATCCTCGGCATAGATTATCTCAGGAGTGGATATTTCAAGGACCCAAGGGACATCGCTGGCTTTTGGGATAGCAGCTGTAGAGACGGAAACATAAGACAACTGAATACCTGGGTTTGTGTTGTGTGGTTGTTGGGGGGTTTGTGGTGGGTGTGGGTTGTGGTTGTGTTGGTGGGGGGGGTGGTGGGTTTTTGTTGGGGTGGTGTGTGGTGGGTGGTGTTTGGTGTGGTTGGTGTGTGTGTGTTGGTTGTTGGTGTGGGGTGGTTGTTGTTGGTTTTTTTTTTGGGGGTGGGTGTTTGTTTTGGGGGTGTGGTTGGGTGGGGGTGGGGTTTGTGGTGTGGCTGCTCTGGAAAAAGGTGAGGCTCCAGAACATCTGCAGTATATTGATGACATCATTGTGTGGGGGGACACAGCAACGGAAATATTTGGGAAAGGAGAGAAAATCATCAGAATTCTCCTGGAAGCCGGTTTCGCCATCAAGAAGAGTAAAGTCAAAAGACCTGCCTGAGTGATCCAGTTCCTGGGAGTAAAGTGGCAAGATGGACGGCGTCAGATTCCTTCTGAGGTCATCAATAAGATCATCGCGATGTCTCCACCAACCAACAAGAAGGAGACGCAAGCCTTCCTAGGCGCCATAGGCTTTTGGAGAATGCACATCCCTGAGTACAGCCAGATCGTGAATCCTCTCTACCTCATAACCCGCAAGAAGAACGATTTCCACTGGGGCCCTGAACAGCAGCAAGCCTTCACCCAGATCAAACAGGAGATCGCTCATGCGGTAGCCCTGGGACCAGTCAGGACAGGACCAGAGGTAAAGAATGTGCTTTACTCTGCAGCCGGGAGCCATGGTCTGTCCTGGAGCCTTTGGCAGAAGGTGCCTGGCGAGACCCGAGGTCGACCACTGAGATTCTGGAGTCGAAGTTACAGAGGGTCTGAAGTCAACTACACTCCCACCGAGAAAGAAATCTTGGCAGCTTACGAAGGAGTCCAAGCTGCCTCAGAGGTGATCGGCACAGAAACACAACTTCTCCTTGCACCCCGACTGCCAGTGCTGGGGTGGATGTTCAAGGGAAGGGTTCCCTCTACCCACCATGCCACTGATGCCACGTGGAGCAAATGGATTGCCCTCATCACACAGCGCGCCTGTATTGGAAACCCAAATCGCCCTGAGATTCTAAAAATTATAACAAACTAGCCTGAAGGTGAGACTTTTAAATTATCTTCAGAAGATGCAGAGGAGCAAGTAGCACGTGCCGAGGAAGCACCCCCGTATAATGAACTGCCAGAGAGTGAAAGACGCTATGCCCTCTTCACCGATGGTTCCTGCCGAATTGTAGGCGCAGATCGGAAATGGAAAGCTGCAGTGTGGAGCCCCACACAACAAGCTGTACAGGCTACCGAGAGACAAGGTAGATCGAGTCAGGTCACAGAGCTTAAAGCCATCCAACTGGCTTTGGATATTGCTGAACGAGAGAAATGGCCAAAGCTCTATCTCTACACTGACTCCTGGATGGTAGCCAACGCGCTATGGGGATGGTTAGATCGCTGGCGAAAGGCTAACTGGCAGCGCAGAGGAAAACCCATCTGGGCCGCTGAGATTTGGCAGGACATCGCCGCCCGGGCAGAAAAGCTGACCATGAAAGTTCGACACGTGGATGCACATGTACCTAAGAGTCGAGCTAATAAAGAGCATTGTAACAACGAGCAGGTGGACCGAGCTGCCAAGGTGGAAGTGTCACAGGTAGATCTAGACTGGCAACACAAAAGAGAATTATTTCTAGCTCGTTGGGCCCATGATGCCTCTGGTCATCAAGGGAGAGATGCGACATACAGGTGGGCTCGTGACCGAGGGGTGGACTTGACCATGGACAACATCTCACAGGTCATCCACAGCTGTGAGACTTGCGCTGCAATCAAACAGGCCAAGCGGGTGAAGCCTCTGTGGTATGGGGGACGATGGTCAAAGTACAGGTATGGGGAAGTATGGCAAGTTGACTACATCACACTTCCCCAAACCCGTCAAGGAAAGCGCTACGTGTTGACCATGGTGGAAGCAACCACAGGATGGTTAGAGACCTACCCTGTGCCTCATGCTACTGCCCGGAACACCATCTTGGGTCTGAAAAAGCAAGTCCTGTGGAAACATGGTACCCCTGAGAGAATTGAGTCTGACAATGGAACCCATTTCAAGAATGGCCTCATAAGCACCTGAGCTAGAGAACACGGAATTGAATGGATATACCATATCCCCTATCATGCACCAGCTGCCGGGAAAGTTGAACGGTGCAACGGACTACTTAAGACAACTTTGAAGGCACTTGGCGGGGGAACCTTCAAAAATTGGGAACTGAACTTAGTCAAGGCCACCTGGATGGTTAACACAAGGGATTCTATCAATCAAGCCGGTCCTGCCGAGTCCGAACCTTTGCACACAGTAGATGGAGATAAAGTCCCTGTGGTACACATAAGAGGTTTCTTAGGAAAGACTGTTTAGATTAGTCCCACCTCAGGGAAAGGCAAACCCATCCGTAGAGTGGTTTTTGCCCAAGGACCTGGTTATACTTGGTGGGTGATGCAGGCAGATGGGGAAACCCGTTGTGTCCCACAAGGAGACCTTATCTTAAGTGATAACTCTGTAGATGGTAATAGAATAAGGGGTGGATAATGTCCTAGGTTTCAATATAGATGGATTTAAGTATTCTATTACCACCAGCTGTGGGCTGTTAGCTGCTTTCACCTGCTAATGACCCACCCCGGATGACAGACAATGGGCCATCAAGGACCCACCGTGTGACTCATGGACTTATCTCATCCCATTGTGGGATGCTCTGCCCAGGAGGGAGGAGCCAGGTGTTCCCACCTGGATATAACCTTGCCTTGGAACTGCCTGAGCTAGCCCTGTCTACTGGGTTCCCAGAGGACAAGAGCTACCACTGGACCTTCAGCTGGAGACCAGACCTGCACAGGATCACCGCTCGAACTGAACTACTTCAGTTGGACTGCTACTACCACCCTAACCGGGTGTTAGGTTGTATCTGACTTTGTCAGTGCTTTTCTTTGTATTATTTCACTTATTTTTAATTTCAATCTGAACTTGTGATCTCCCACTGGTTTGTTTTCAAACCAACACAATTGACATGAACTGTTTGCCAGTATGTGCTCTAAACTTAATCTTGTTATGAAGATCTATAGCACAAAGCATGATAATCTGAGTTACAGCAGAGGTGCATGCTGTAGTGTGCTTATGCTGTTCTAGAGACTTCTCCCTAGCAGAAACCTGTACCATCCCATGCTGTAATCTTATTGGTTTACCCCTTTCTCCTCCCTGGCTCCTCCCCTCTGGCTTCACCTATTTGGTTCTTCTGAGTAACCACGCCTCTGTTCCCTCTCTTAATAACCTGCTGAGAGAGCGGAACTCGGTGGTCACCATCTTGGCTTTCCAGCACCCCGAATCCTCCCCCACCTCTCCGTCCCTCTCCACCCTCCTCTGACCCTCGACTGTGGACCTTAATAAATCCCTCGAAACCTCAGATGGTGATACTGCATTTCTTCCGTTGCCACACCTTCACAGAGTCTCACGTCCCCTGCAGCTGCACTGCCTGCTACAGACACATGTCTGCCTGGCATGCTCTGGCCACGGGCGGCTCCCTTCACATTGCGGCGTGGGGTGGCCGTTTGTGAATCGTGATACCGCGCTGCCGCAGGTGCACTAGTATTTAAGAGCACACTCATACACGACAAAGATTAACACTGCAGTGTGTAGATGCTTACATTAGATTTAAACAGACCCATTAATATATTGGAAAATATTACCCTTTTGTTAATGGTTTTCATTTGAGAAACACATCAGAATCCCACATCATACAAAGTCAGCTAAGCTGCTTTCTTACGTTGTCTCAGATATCCTTATACTTACAACACTGTTCTGTCTAGCTGTATCTCCTGGTTGTTGCTTGGAGTCCTATAGTTACTGAGTTTTCATTTAATCTGTTTTCACAAGTGAGAACTCATACTAGTGATTGTTTGGGTTCTTAAAATAATTCTCTCTTATTCTAATTTCTTCTTCATACCTTGAAGCTTTGTCTACATGCAGTAATATTCAGTAGATTTTTCTTTAGGAGTGTTGGCCTAGATATAACCTGTGGACCAGATTTGATATGCTGTTTTCAGTAACGTGGCTACAGTTAGCCTTGTAATCTGATCCATGACTCACAGCACTGAAAGTTTTGGCTCATAATGGTTATGCTTGATCTCATTGTAGGACTGTGCAGTCAATGTGAGACATACTTTGGCAGGGACAAGCACTTATTTTTGAAATTAAAGCTTGTGCCCTTAGGCTTCTAGAAGTGTGTTACTGCTATCTTCTCTGGAGTACTGTGAGGTTGTGTACTTTGTCACACATGCTTATTGCAAATAAAACAACCTAACAGTATTGATTTAATGTAATTTCATACCTTACGCAATTTTTCCAGATGTTATTTTGCTTCTAATATTTTATCATTTGTTCTGAATATGGGGAAGTCTGCTTGCATATTTTTTCAATATCTAATGGTATAAAATATGCACTATTTAAATGCTGCCCATGTAACTTTGAGTACAAAAGGCAAAAATCACAGATTGGGGTAAGAAAAATTTACTGGAAACAGCAGAGAGATAAGAACACAAAGAGTAACAGCAACAATACTGATGACAAAGGGTAGAAGAAAAAAAATTATTCCCATGGGAAAAAAACTCTCTGGTAATAGACAATTCCAGATGGCTCCCTCTGTCATGTTTTCTCAACCAGAAGGGACTGCTTCTCCCCAGAAGAGAGTCTCTTTCCCCCTGCTCCCAGCAATGACATGAGGTGGTATAGAGTAACTTCTGGGTCCTAGCCATGCCCCCTTATGGCTACAGCAAAAATTTACTCTGGCCAGAACTAGGACATCTAGCTACTCTCATTCAAGGTACATTTTCCTCTGTCCTTTAGCATTTCTTTCAGGAGTTGTCTGCTTCTCTGCAGCTTCTGTCTTAGGACTTTGTTAGGACTATTTGATTACTTCCACTGTGAGTTGATAGTTACACAGATCTGATTGTCCCATGTTCTTTGGTAAGCAAAAAGAGAAAAGCAACCCAGGATGCATTATCTTTCCCAGCAGCGAAAGGGCAATTATTGATACCTAAGGGGTATGTTCCAGCCTGTGGTAACAGCATGTATAGAGATGAAAGGTGCTCACCTGGCATACACACACTATTGTTTTGCAGTGAAAAGAGATGCCGTGCTGACAGAAAAATGTATGGGTTTAAATTGCTGTTATCTTCCTTTTGTTTGGTTTTGTTGTTTTGTTTTTTTTTTTTTTAATTAAAATCCAGATGTGATGGTTTGGTAAAAATATTTGCTTTTATTGTTAATCCTGTGCTGACAGAGTTTTGAGGAAGGCAAGAAACCGATCTTCTTGCTGAAATGAGTCAATTGCTTGCCTGGTGACCTGATGGAAGTGTGACAAAAGGGAAGAGTAGTCTGGGAAATTAACACTTACTTAAATGTGTAAGGCCTGAGCTATTTTTCTAATAAAATTAATAGTTTCTTTTAGCAGTTTTGTTTAGTATTATTGTAGGTGAAACTATAAGTTTGAAAAAACATAATTTAAAACAAAAAAAATTAAACCAAAGGCTTGTAAATGCAAATCAAAGATTTAAGAGAAAACAATACTAAGTGTCGCAGAAGTTATAGTTATAGTAATTATAAAATTTATAGATTACTACGTTCTGCTATCCCAGTGTAAATAGGTATATATCTTGTTTAGACAATTGTTGATAAACGAGATGATTGTTGGAGGTTACTTCCAACTAAATGATTCTATTCTAAATGCCACAGAAGATATTAACAAGGTGATTTGTCTCACCTCAAAGTTAGGTATTTTAGCCAAGTTTGTTATCTAGATTTCTTTTTTTTCCAGGCTATAGTGAAAAAAAGTTAACTCTAGATAGCATTTTATCTGCAGGTTTTAATTAATTCTTTCAGGAGGTATCTTCCCCTCTTCCTCCCTGTCTCTTTCTCTCAGCCCCACCTCTTTTCTTTCTTCACTCTAATACTCTCTCCCCTCTCCCCTGTCCCCTCTCTCCCCTCTCCTACTTCCTCTCCCATCTTTCCTTCATCTCATTCTCCTCTTTCCCCTTGCCTCTTTTCCTTCTCCTAGTTCCCCTCTTTCTCCCCCCATTCTTCTCCTCTCCTCTTCCTTTCAACCTTTCCAAGACTACTTGCTCTCTGCAACCTCTCTCCCTACTGTCCCTCTCGCCTCCTCCCTCTCTCAAAGAAATGTAACTGAATCTCTTACCAAGACAGTTAAGTTTAAAACATGCAGACTCAAATGAGATGCAGCTGCAATTGTCTGCTGATCAAAATAACTGAAGTTATGCCTTTGTCAACAAATAGCAAGGGGAAGAAGGAGCTGGTACACAGTGAAACAGTTGGTATAGAGAGTCAAGGAGGAATTTTTTATACAAGTTTTGAGAATTTTTCCTAATTCAGGCCAGCTCTAGTTTGGTCCCAGGAACTGCACTTCCCCAGGCAACTGGACCATGTGGTTGGGTTCTTGGATTATTCCTTCTGATTTAGTGTCATCCAAAGGAATTCAGTTTATGTGCTGTGAAACTGCTTCATGATGGGAAGAAAGAACAGCAAGAGTGGACCAATCAGATTAGCTTCAGAAAAGCACTCCTGATCCACACTAAACTTTACTGTGGGCACATGCAAATACAACATAATAAATTAATGAAATCAGAATTCAGTAACCTATAAATTAGGGTAAGAGAGCTGTACATGCTGATTATAAAATGTACTACTGATCAATGTAATGTCTTTGTTGAAGACATGAAATTGTGTGAAGAAGTAAGCTCTTTGCCAGGTTTTGGGTTGCAGCAAAGTAGTCCTGCTTCTTTCGAAGTTAACAGAAATAGAATCAAGGACTATCAAGGACTAGAATCAAGGATAGATTAATGCCCCTGTTTTGTACCAGGACATAGCATGCTTAAATATCTTTGAAGCTTTTGTGCAGTGTCCTTTGCAAGACTGTGACATATAGAGAGATGTAAAATTGTATTGCTCATCAGTTAGAGACTTTTTATTCCCAGTAAGAATGCCAATACAGGTATGACTCATATTTTGACTGAAGAAGCAATTTGATCATAAATAGTATTCACTGTAAGAACAGGAACAGAAGAATAATCAAGAAAAAATTATTCACCTAGTAATGATTCATAATACAGTCTTAGTCTACAGATTTATGGATGCATCTATGTTAAAATAAGTTATAAAAAGAAGAAAAAGATTGCTTAGCCCTGCAAGTCACAACATGAGGCATTGTAAGTACTAAGGTTAAAACAGTCCATGAGCTGATCCTTCTGCTGTTTGTGGCATAAGCTTGCTTTATAAATGTTTGAATACATGCTAAAATGGGGAAAGCAAAGTCGGTGACAATTCACCAGACAGTGAATTAGCCACAAAATCACAAAGTAATTGGTGTTAGGTCTCTGGAGATCATCTAGATTAGCCCCACTGGTAAAGGACACTCATCTCCTCCAACATTAATTGTATTTTGATCTATTATGAAAAGCTGCCATCTGTAATAATGGGTGTGTCTTCTATTTATCGTGTCCTTAAAACCAGATATTCGCAAATATGTTTCTAGTTTACATTTGTCTGCTTTTCCCTCCTGACTTCCTAGAATGATCTCATTGTGGGTGGGCTCACCAACTCAAAGCAATTGTTAATGGGGAAAGGAAAAACATACTATAGTCATACAAACTACCCTAATTTGTGGATATGTATTTGAGCTTTTATGTTAGATTATTAGCTGTCTTGAGCAGTTCCTGGGCAAGCCCACAAAAATGTGTTTGTTGACCATTTTGTTGACCAAAAATATGAATCTGAAATTTTATGGGTTTATTCTGAAATTTGCAATGTAATATTATTACTGTGATTCTTTTTAGAGGTTTGAGCTGTGGTGTTTAAAGTGGGCATATGGTTAAACGTTATTGAGTTCTTTTCCATTACCTGTGGAAAGGAATATATGGGAACGATTTAACTGATTTTTAAATGAAAAGTAGCAGTGAGCATCTCCAAGGAAATATATATGTTTATTCACCATGGGAGTCAGATCCTTAATTTATGGAAATCAGCAGTGAAATGCTGCATATTTGCACTCTCTAGCAACATGTATTCCTACTTCCTGTAGACCACAAATAAAGGCTTAATAGCCAAATTATGCTGCTCAGTTTACAGAATATAGATTTTGTACTCTATTCACCATTATCTTAAGTACTCTTTCCGTTGCACTAAATGCTTTCATTAATTTGTTACTTTTAAAACCTGTGAAATTTTACTAAATAAACATTTCTTAAGAGCTCCAAATACAGCTAATTTTGACAACAAAACTGAAAAGCAGATTTCTTATTATCTCTTTTTTTTGCTGGGAGATTCCTATTTATAGGGATAATGCTTTGATTTTGTAATTAATGGATAACTTATTTTAATTACAGAATTAATTTTTAATTCTGATTATAGACATCTCAGATACCAACCCATATTTCGGGTTTTTCTGTTCTTTTCATTTTGAAAAGAAATAATCTTGCAACAGTATCTGTTTTTTCCATGTGAAAGCTTGTAAACATAAACTGAAGGATTTTCACTAAGAAATACTAATATTTTTCTACTTACATCCATTATGTACCTAATTTTAATCAAGGCTATGTTGTACCACATATGACTACTGTAAGTATCTTTAAGACTCTTTGCACAAGAAAATGTTAGACATTCTCTCCAGCTTTGTAAAAGCCGAAAAATCCCAAAAGGTATAGCTCTTGAGTCTGAACTTTGGCAAACCATGCAATAACAGGTTGTGAAGTTACTGGAGGAAATCTGAGCTAGCCGAGATGCAAAACTGCTCGAATCTCTTTGGTTAAAAAGCAAAATACTTGGGAGTGTTGTTTAAAAGGCTGGAAATGTTTAATTTGTGGAAGATTGTTTACCATCAAACTACCCATGATATATTACAAGTTATGCCTTTAAAAAACTTGGAATATGTTGAAAACAATTTCTAATCTTGCTTGCTATGTAAGGTTATGAAGAAGCCAACTTGAAAAACACTTTACTTCCTAGAGTAATTTTAATGCCTTTTCATTTCGTTTCAGACTTGTTCATAGTGTGAGAGGCAGCAGCTATTGAGCTACTGAGAGTTCAGATTTGGATATTAATCCTGTTACATCCACCTGTAAACACTCTGCAGCCTTTGATTTATTGACTATGAATGATGTTGTTAGGACTTCAAAGGAAAGCTGATAGCTTAATATTTGCATAACTAAAGAAAATTGTTTACATTAAATAAACTTTCTTTTTACGGTATTTTGGGAATAAATAGATGCTTTTACAAATTTAACGTTGAGCTATGGCTGTACTTTTTGTATCAATGGAATTATCAGAACAAATATATATCCTATTGGCCTTAGAACAAAAAGTAGTGCTTAGTTCTCTTTGAAATATGTATCTAGATGACAGATATCCAATGGCTGTCATGACATGAATATAATGTTTTATAAATGTGACCAAAGAGGTAGGTCTTGTTTCAAATAAGAGGAGAGACAGGCCAAAATTTCCATGACCATTAAACAAAGTTCTTTTCTGAACAACAGAAACTTTCACGTTTGTAATTTTTTCAGTGTCAATGCACAGAAAGTATGCCAAGAAAGCAAAAATATATATGTTTCACTTGTATATTATCCAAGAGTTTATTTTTTTATTACTTTTTTCTAGTTTTTGTAGAAAGTCAATTGGGACAAATTCTGACTTAAGCTGAACTGCTGGACTATGTAACAATCAGATTGGTTATAGCATCATAGAATCCTTCATATTTAAAAAGACCTCTAATATCATGTGACAGACTGGAAAGATTGATGTCTTAAAACATTTTTGGGTGCTTGTGTGGGGGAGAGGGGCAGACTGGGCCTTGTTCTATCAAGGCAGTGCAGTGCCCTGTACAATCCCACCCACAGAGCCTGTATCCCAGCCTGCCAGCAGCAATCCCTGGCACAGCAGAGGCAATGCTCCACACTCCACTTCTGGTGCCCATAACCCAGCTCCTGAGAGGCCAAATGACTGTATGTCCCACCTGGGGGAACAGTGCGGGAAGGTCAAGGGGTATTTAAGGCTGAACACATGACAAGCAGGTGTCTTGACCTTACCTCTTCTTGAAATTTCCACATGAGCACCACTGGAAACCAGGAGCTGGCAGCTATATGTGTGCTTTTCTATAAATTTTCTGTCTTTTTCTCCTTCTTCTAATTACGTCTTCTTCGAATTTTTGAGTAACTTAAATTCAAATGGGCCTAGAGTTTGCTAAGTTGAATAGGCCAGGTTAATGCTTTGAAAAGTGTTTTATGTTGATTGAATGTTGCACTAAACTTTTTGCCAAAGCTCTCTGATTTTCTAAAGCTGCCTGAAAATTCTGTTTGTTGATTTGACCTCTTGAGAACGTCTTGTTGGTATTTCTCCTATGTGTCTAACTCAGAGTACATGACCAACCATAAGACCTTTTAAAAGTCTGGTTGAGTGAGTTGTTAGGGGCCTTAAATGTCATTAAGCCTGACCACTGATCTAACACTGTCAATTCCATCATTAAACCATGTTCCCAAGCACCACACCTACATGTCTTTTAAATACCTCCAGGCATGGTGACTCAACCAGTTCCCTGGCCAGCCTGTTCCAATGCTTGATAACAGTTTTGTGAAGAGATTTTTACTAATATCCAGTTTAAAGCTTTCCTGATGCAACTGGAGGCTGTTTTCTCTTGTTCTGTGCTTGTTATTGGGAGAAGAGGCTGACATCCTGCCCACTACAGCCTCCTTTCAGTAGTTGTAGAGATTGATAAGGTCCCCCTGAAGCTCCTTTGATCCAGGATAAACACCCCCAGCTCCCTCAGCTGCTCTTCAGTGTCCTTCTTGAAGGGAAGGGCCAAAAACTGAGCAAAGGATTTGTGGTGCAGCCACAAAATGCTGAGTACAGGCAGTCAAACACTGGGTCAAACACTACCCCAGTCCTGTGGGCCACACTACTGTTGATATAGGCCAGGATGCCATTGGTCTTCTTGGCCACCTGGGTACTGCTGGCTCATGTTCAGCCATCTGCCAACCAACATCCCCAGGTCCTCTTCTGCAGGGCAGCTTTCCAGCCACTCTGTCCCCAGCCTATAGCACTGCATGGGGATGTTGTGACCTAAGTGCAGGGCCTGGCAACTGGCCTTGTTGACTCTCAGACAGTTATCATTGGTCAATGGATACAGTCTGTCTGGATCACTCTGTAGAGCCTTTCTACTCTCAAACTTATCAACATTTCTGCCCAACCTCGTATTGTCTGCAAAGTTGACTGAGGTTGCACTTGTTTCCCTCATCCAGATCATTGATAAAACTACTAAACAGGCCTGACCCCAATACTGAGCCTTGGGGAACACCATTTGTGACTAGCTACCAGCTGGATGTAACTCCATTCAGCACCATCCTCTGGGCCCTATCATCCATCCAGTTTTTGATCCAGTGAACAGTGTATCTATCAAAGCCATGAGCAGCCAGTTTCTCCTGGAAAATGCTGTGGGAAAACACTGTGAAAGGCTTTCCTGAAGTCTAGATAGGGAACATCCACAGCCTTTCTCTCATCTGCAAGTGGGTTGCTTTGTCATAGAAGACAATCAAGTTGGTCAAGCAAGACCTGCATCTCATAAACCCCTGCTGCTGGGCCTGATATCCTGCTTATCCCGTACATGCCATGTGATGACATTCTAGATGATCTGGTCTGTAACCTTCCCTGGAACCAAGGTCAGGCTCACAGGCCTGCAGTTCCCTGGATCATCCTTCTGACCCTTCTTGTAGATGGGCATCACACTGGGTAACCTCCAGTCAATGGGGACTTCCCATTGTAACACTAGCACCACTGTTTGCAGAATTTGTACAGTGAATGGTTTACTATGAAATTTTTAAAAAAAGAATCTGCCTGTTTTATCGCCAGATGTCAGAACAAAAGATGGAACTATGAATATCTCCCCTTTGGATAAACTTCAGCTTTCTTATATAGGTTGGTTTATCCAGAAAGAGGTAATTGACCTTCTACTAAGAAAAGCTCCATTGTAAATGTTCTAAGTTGAGCACCAGGATGTTAAGAAAATACACGCTACTAATCAGCTTTAAAAATCCTGATCCAAATAATTTGTTTGATGATTTAGAGTTTGGGGGGGTTTGGGGGCTTTTTCATCATGATAATGAAACAAATCCTGTCATAAGGAAAAAATTAGTAAGCTGTGTAAATCAAGTGCGAACAGGCAGACAATTAGAAAGACAAAGTACAATCCTTAGCACTTCAAATGCATAAAATACAGTTTTAAAAAATAATTCCCAGAGAGATTAGATAACCCAGTAAACTAGACCCTTATGTGCAGTTGGATCAAGAGAGAGAACTTTCAAAGCTGGGTCCAGAGTGAAAAGTTTTGGTGTTAATGAGAAGAAGGGAAAGTAATACTAAAAAAATCAAGAAGAATTTCTTGCGAAACCCTGATGAATTTCTGGATAAGAAAGAATAATGTGTCAAGTAGTAGACAGCAAGGAGACAGTACATGCAACATGTTCATGCTGGAGGGAAGAAGTCTGAGGGTAACACAGAGAAGAATATAACATAAACATACAAAATTACATTATAAGGTTAACATAAAATTATTCTAATATGTATGGAAAGGAATATTTCAAACTTGAGTGTTTATAGAGCATATATAGTGCAAGTAAATTACTGTCAAGCAAACAGGTACATGTGAAAACGTTGCAAAATATTTAGCTGAACTGATACATATTATGACACTGCTTTCCTACTTAGCTACAAGGCAAAACTGTGATCCTTGGACAGATTCTAGTGCTGCTGGAAGGCTTGCCTGTGTATGCCTATATAGTCTGAATTGTACTTCTGATTTACAGCAAAAGATGCCACTCTTGTTTGTAACTTAGACTATGATACACTGATATGTGCACACACTGAGCAGAGTGACAAACGTCTTGTTCTAAACTGGAGCCATAACCTTCATAGGCTTTTTGTAATATGACAGAGGACTTTGGTTTTTCCCTTTGTTCTGAAGTGTAAGAGAAAGCACCATTAACCTCAAATTGATTCGACTATCTTTTTTTTTGTGATCTACAACTGTGAAATGCTATATAAATATTAAGTAAATTTAATTACAATGAGAGGTTTCATTGCATTTCCATTGTTCCTTTTAATTTGCATATGTTTTATGTTTCCATTAACACTGTTGCTGCTTCAGAAATATGGCAGAGTAAATAACAAGCAAATGTATTCAAAGAACTCATACTGGATTCTAAGTGGTTTTACAGTTTGGCTGTGCTTGGGGCTTTTTTTCCATTTAACCCAGACAGTCTAGAGAAGATCTTTAGAACCAACTCTAGGCTCTGCTTTTTAAAAATTACAGGCATAGCTTCTAGTAAATCAAATGGTGTTCTTATTCGTGCTGCTCATGAAGAGATGCTCCAAAACAGCTGGTTGGATAACTCACTGAACTGACTGCTCACTAAAGAGATAAAAGGGTGTGCAGTTCAGTGCTTTACAAGTAGTTGTTACAATCCAGTTTAAATACAGAAGAGCAGAGAAAACTATGTCTCTGCAAATAAAGCAGACCAAACCCAGAAAGTTTTGAAATATACCCAAAAACCTGATTAAAACCAAACGAGGTTAGATGTTGGTTAAAAAAAAAAAAAAAGATACAGTTTATTTAATAGTGAAAGAGAAAAGAAAGAAAGAAACAGAAAAAGGTGTGCATGAGGCGCCCCCTCAGGGGTACAGGGACAGAGAGAGTGAGAGGGGTTAGACAGAAGCATATCACCTTTCCGGGGGTCCCAAAAACGTCTCGTTGTTCCATTCCATCTGGTGGTCTGGGCGATGAGGATCCCCACAGCCGCCGCACCTCTATGCTGAGGAGTATAGAATCTGATGGATTAGTACACGTTTTGGGCCAAGTGGGAGCACCCATGTGCCTCCCCTACAGGAGGCTAGGTTTGAGACTGTCCCTTGCAATACATCATCTGTTGCATCATCTCTGGTGTGGAGTCTGGGGACCCCTTTGGGGAGGCCTTTGATGGGCCATGACACCCCCTTTTGTGGCTAAGCTTTTCCTGGTGTGAAGGGATCCCTTCAGCTGGACTTCTCTGCGCAGCGGAGGACGGGCCTTTAGAGGCTTTTTCACTACACATTCAAACCTTCTCCACCACCTCGCCACACTCCCCCTTGTCAGGCTTATGTCTGAAATCTTGGTGTTTGGGGAATTTTACTCGAATTATTTATGTTAATTTTGCTTAGATGTTGATAAAGTAATACTTCTAGGAGAAGCTGGCACATAGTAGCCAGAAAACATATTTTTCCTAGTTGTCTGTCTATACATGGGTTAGCAATAAACCTCAGTAAGTGAACTGTCAATAGATTATGTGATTTACTGAAAGCAACCATCCAGCCTAATGTCTTTTGTACGTTAACCAATCTCAGTGCTTCTTTTGTGTGCAAACACTGAGTATGACAGAGGGAGAATAATGAAACCTTACCTTTTCACACTGACTTGGTGGGCTGTGTATCAGCTAGTACCCAAAGGAAATATGCTAGTAACCCTAATGACGCCAAGTGTGGCTCATCATGGCTTATGTAAACTATCTTAGAACCAGGGAAAACAGCACTTAGTTCGTAACTGCCTTGTTGCTGTCAGGGTTTTGGTTTCAGAAAGCAAAGGGAAGGCAAATGGAAAGGGAAGGCAAGTGAAAAATGACACTGAGGTTAGAACTCCATGAAAGATCCCTTTTGAAAATAGCAGTAAATGCATCACTATTTGAATTTAAAGACTAATGTAGTTTTTGCTTGTGTAGATGCATATCAGAACTCAATGCAAAATAATGAAAAATTGGAACATACTGGCTTACAGTACACTTGCTCAAAGGAGTATGACTATGTCCAATGTATTGAATCAGTGTCCATGAACATATTTGTATTTGGGTAGTATGGATGTAAAGAGTGCAGCTGAGTGGTTGTTCTACTGCAGCAGAGTCACTTTGAGAGAAAACAATGTGGCAGACTTTTTTACAGTTTCTTTTCATTTTGGGGACTAGACATCTCTGAACACAGTGTCCCTTCCACATTTTCCAGGGACAGTGCAACATTATATACTAATCATCTCCATCAGAAATAGGCTTGTTCCTGAAAAAGACTGCCAGGCTATTGAACACTACATTCAACTTCATTAAAAATAAATTCCTTTCGGTGGATGCTGCTGAAGGGATAGACAGTCCTTGCTAGTTCTAAAAATTAAACAAGTGAAGAAAATAAAATTTAAAAAAAAAAGCGTACCAATGGAATAGAAACGTACAACTGTAATAATACTGTGTTGAAAAGCTGTTTCTGAGTATACCGAGAGCAACATTATCATTTTGTATTTGGAAAGAAGAAATTATTCCAGAACTGGGGATATCTGAAAATGTAACTTGTTAGAAGTCCCTATTAATCATCACTTTCTGTTTCCTTACTATACTTACTTTAGATATTCTGAGGCCTCTGATCCATGCCATGACATCAGTCAATTAAATAATTTTTCTTCCTTTATATCTTGACCTGCTTCATTTAGAAAATAATCTTTTGGATCTGCTTTGAAAATGAACTAAGGATCTTCAGGAGCCTCTTATGGTCAGCAACTTGTGGGAAGGTATAAGAATCTCATACTGTTTGCCACAATTCAGATTTTGCTTTTCAAAACAGTACTGAGTACATTTTGTACCATCTTAGGAGTAGACCAATGCAGTTGATGAAAAGGCTCTCCTTCATTTCTTCATTGGCATTGAGCT
Source organism: Lichenostomus cassidix (assembly GCF_008360975.1). Taxonomy (NCBI): domain Eukaryota; kingdom Metazoa; phylum Chordata; class Aves; order Passeriformes; family Meliphagidae; genus Lichenostomus; species Lichenostomus cassidix. Next base: position 56,298,662 of record NC_139482.1, read on the forward strand.
AGATGCCAGCATTATCAGGAGAAGATTGGCACCCTACTCTTAAACTGGGTCAGATCTTTTGAAACAATTACATAGCAAACAACTTTGCTACTACTCTTTATGTAGAGGATATAATACACTCTGAAATCATTGACCAACTGACAGCTCTAGCCACATGAATTGCAAGCCATAGCTGTGTTGAACAGGAGAATTAAAACCAAATGAAATTTTCCTATGTATTTGAACATATTTATACATAAGTGATGTTTGTATTTATGCATAAACTGATTTAAAACCAATTTTAAAATCAAGGAAACATTATCAAAATTCCACACAGTTTGTACTAGGTGCATATTATCTATAGAGTACTGAGATCTCTCTCAGTATATTTTGTAGGATGGGTAATATTGTGAATAATGTATATAAACCAGCAGCCTGAACTTTGTTTAAAGTATGGGGCATTGTTCCTAATAACAGTTAAAAGGAAATTGTCTGGACTAACAATATTGCTATGTACGATGGTTTGGCTTAGGTTTTATTCTTCTTAACTGTTATTTTCTCTATGAACACTAGATGAAGCCCAGAAGCTTTCACACAATAGGAAAAAAGAACTCAATGAGCTGTGCTGAGTTCTGTATACTGAAGTACTGGCTTCTGCTAAGCCAAAACAAGCAGAGATTTTTTTTTTCCTCTGGTCTGCTCTTTTGTTGCACAGATGAGTACCTCTAAGCTCAAAATGTTCCCAGACAGGGTAAATGAATAACTAAATAAAGTAAAAGAGGCCTTATGCTTCCTTTTATTTTAAAAATGTATTTTAAATCGTATTTCCTTGATCTCATTTAGTTTGTCTTTTTGAATAGTTAAAAAATAAAAGTGGTGTAAATATATTTCATAATCTACTTTCAAAATGGTGTTTACATTTCTGTTCTGAAAAAGCAGCTGTTTGGTTTATTGACACTTGTGTCTCAAAGGCCTGTCTGATTTCAGTGGCTGAAAACAACTGAGAAGCTGAATGTTCTTACTTCCTCTTCTGTTGCATTCCAGCATGAGTAAGATCAAATCAAAATGAAGGCATGAAAAAAACAAGGGACAGTAATGGGAAGCCAGAGGCAGAACCCACACTCTAGTCTCAGAGATGATGAAAAAGAATGAAAATTATGAGGCTGTGGGAAATGTTTGTTGGTGTTTTTCTTAAAGCTTTGCCACCTACACTGTGATAATCTAAGGAGCTTTAATAGACTAAAGCTTTCCAGTCAGCCCTCTGTCTGTGAAAAATCACAGCCCATAGAGGAGTTATTTTTATGAAGAGAACTTGTACTCGATTGCACACATCATAGAAAGCACAAGCAAATGAGTAACATGTAATTGAACGTTCCTTGTTGGCTACAGTTTCTGTCTAAGTAACATGTGTTTAACTTTTTCACAGTTCATACTTTGCTCCAAGTATTTAAGTTCTTACATAGTTGACTATCCAAGGAGAAGGGTAACAAATGTTTCCTAGTCTATTCTGAAACTGTTGCAGGACAGAGAAACAGCACTGAAATGCTAAAATACAGCCTCACAGAGCTTTGAATTCAAAGAGCTCAAAATAGCCTCTGTGTAGCATGTGTAGTTTCCTTATTTTAGAGAATTGAAAGAATCTGAGGAAACACAAAAGTTACTGAATCTATCTTGGACAGGGAAATTGAAGAGGTGAAAGGAACCTGTGTGTCCACAGCATCTGATCTGCTTTTTGAGCATGGAACACCCAACACTTTAGTTTTCCTACTGGTGCATTTTCTCACCTATCTGCAGCAACTTGGAATTAGTCAGACATCAGAGTTCTCAGAGCCACTCAGTTCACAGAGCTACTGCCTACAAGTGGCTTCTAGCAAGAGAAAACTGCAATTGTTTAGTAAAGAAATTGATTTAAAAGATCTAATGTGGCTTTTGTAACAAAAGGCCCATGTTCATAGTTGATCTGCTCAAACTGCAGCCCACCTTGTGTTTCTGACTGATGTTCAGAAGACTGAAGTTCCTGCATAGCAGAATCAAGTGGTATTTTTCTAATATTAGGAGAAATGCCAATTTGTGGCTAGCACAGACCTTTCCCGTGAGAATTATTCTCTCTCTTCTCTTCTTCCTGTGTTTTATAAATAAAGTTTGGATGCTCTTAAAAACAGTTTCTTGGGATGTGGACAGTTCAGGCCTGGCCAATCAGGCCTAGGGGGAGGCTTCAAAATGACCAATCTGGGTGACCTTTGAAAAGTGTATATAAGATGGAATTAAATAATAAGATTTTCTTCTTACCACTTTGAACCTGGGTCTTCTTACTCTGCTAGCGGCTCAACAGCTACATCTGGTGACCACCAATGTGTACTGTGCACAGCTGCAGGTACACAGTCTTGCCCCTGGGCCCAAAACCCCCCCTTGCCTGCCTTGGCATGGCTGATTCTGATACGGACATGGAACCCCCCCCGTTCATGCGGATGGACTCTTGCGGGCTTTTCTGGAGGTCTCTGAGGATGACCCTGCGTCCGATCAGACACCGTGGGTCGCTCAGGCCTTGTTGGACTGGGTCGCGGGCCACGTGTCCTGTTCCGTTTGGGATGTGGCACTGGACTGTGATTTTTGGTTCATGGTCGGCCGTGCTCTGGTCATGGAGTGGATGCAGGGAGACAGGACTACAGTCCGCTTCCGTGGGGTTTGGAGAGACATTTGGGACACTTTGGAAGGACAGGTGTTCTATGACTCTCAGCTATCGGCTTGCACGGGCGTGGAACCCCTGCTCTCGGCCATAGGGTGGAACGTGAAGGACGCGCCGACCCAGACGGATTCTGAAGTCCCGTCCCTGGCGGTGGATGCAGCTGCGAGACCTCGGTATGTTTCTCCAGCTGACCTACCTAAGTGCACTTATGTCCACCCAACAGAGCAGCTAGCCGGGTTGCTGAAGAATGGAGGACCGCGGGTCGGCTCTGACGCGGCCACTGCAAAACCCCTGCCTTTGCCACCGCGCAGTGCGCAGCCTCAGAACCGCCCCCCTCCCCTGCAGAATGGTGCCAGGATGCCCCTCCCCCAAGGGTGGCCGGGATGCATGGCGGGGGCTGGCGGGGTGGAGGTGGGGAGTGCTGCGGGGGACCGGGAGTCGCAGCTGCTCGCTTTGGCTACATGCCAGTCACTTGCGGCTGCGGGGGTTCCAATTCCGGATCTGCCGGTGGTTTCGGCCGGCACGGGGGTTCCCACGCGGACAGCGGCTGGCTTGGGAGAAGCCGGCGTTTTGCTGAGCCCAGCTGGCGTGGCGGCAGCGCAGCCCCAGGCTGCGGTGGCTGCGGGCGCGGCCGATCCCATGGCGTCGGGGCTGTGCGAGCAGGCGTCGGCTCAGCCGCTGGCTGTGGCTGGTGCCTGGCAGTCGGGGTCACTCCCTGGGGTGGTAGTGGGACCGGAAGGGAAGCCACCTGCAGGCGGTGCTTCCACTGCGGGAGCTTTGATTGGCGTTCCCGCGAGTGCGGGTCCGGCCCAGCTCCCCTGCGGCTCGGTGGACGCGGCGTCCGTGCCGGGCACGGCAGTCTTTCCTCCGCTTTCTTTTTTCCATGATTAACTGGCCGACGTGGCTGGAATTCGGCAGCAGATGGAGGTCTGTTCGTGCAGGCCCCACAGTCCGTGTGTGGCTGGCCCAGAAGTCCATGCCCCAGGACCCCGGATGGGGTCTGGACTTCCTGGCAGCCTGGCGGCCGGCTTGGTGCCGGCGGCGAGGGGACACTTTGGCCCCGGGCAGGTGCCAGTTCCCCTGCCGGGTTCTGTGGCAGATGAAGCCCTGGCGCAGTGTGCTGGCGCTGTGCCAGTGGGCTTGGCAAGCACACCCGGTGGCGCGCTGGTGTCGCCGCCGTCTCCCTGCCCCTCCCCCATCCCAGTCACCGCGCAGTTTCTTGGTGCGGACGCTGCCTCCGTCCAGTCACTATCCTTTGTGATGGGGTGTGCTGATTGCAAGCCCTGCTCGGAGGGCTCAGACAGTGATGAGGAGAGTTTTCTTCCTCCTGGGCGGAGGCTCATGCAGACGACGAAAAAGAAAGGGCATTGGGCTCTGTCGAACACCTGGAGACGCTGCAACGGCATGGGGTAACCCCCTGCAGTTCTGGGGATGTGGACAGTTCAGGCCTGGCCAATCAGGCCTAGGGGGAGGCTTCGAACTGACCAATCTGGGTGACCTTTGAAAACTCTATATAAGATGGAATTAAATAAAAAAATTTTCTTCTTGATGCCACTCTGAACCTGGGTCTTCTTACTCTGCTAGAGGCTCACCAGCGACATCAATTCAAGGAAGAAATTCTTGTAATTAACTATTCACAGCCTTCTTAGTTCTTATTTCTAAGTAGCAGATAATTTTGTGCCATTAGTACTTCAGGATTTTCCATTATTAGAGAACTCTTTGGATGCACATGACTTTTCTAGAGAAAAGTGAAGAGTGGAGTGTGTTGGTTTTGCTTGGCCAAGTTTTTGCTAGTGGGTGAGGATGGCACAAAGATGGCTCCTGTGTGAAGCTTCTGGAAGCTTTCATCATGTCTGGCAGAGCCAATCTCTGACAGCTCTGCAGATGATGGACAGGCTGCTGGCAAAGGCTAGGCCAATTAGACATGTTGGTTACACCTCTGTGATGATCTATTTAAGAAGAAATCAAAACAAAGTAGGTATGCACTGCTTTTTAGCCGGAGAAGGAGGAGGAAACATGTGTGGGAAAACAACATACAGATGCCAACATCAGTGGAGAAGGAGGGTGAGGAGGTGCTCTAGGCACCAGAGGTGATAATCTTCTGCCAGCTCTGGTGAGGACCATGGTGAAGCAGGTGGTCCCCCTGTAGCTCATGGAGTCCATTGGGAATGCAGAGATCCACTCGCAGCCTGTGTAGAGGTGCCCATGCCGGAACAGGTGGATGCCTGGAGGAAGCTGTGATCCAGAGGGAGTCCCAGTGGAGAAAGAGGCCTTGCTCCCAAGATGGAACAGCCAGGCCTCAGAGGTCTGCACCCCATGGACAAGGGACCCCACACTGTGACAGTTTTGGGAGGACTGTCTGCCTGTGGGGGGGAGCTCATGTTGGGGCAGGTTTGGGTGGACTGCGGCTTGTGAGTTTTGGAACCACGTCAGAGTTCTCAGAGAGCTCCCTCTGGTGGGAGGGACTGCATGGCAATGTGGAGGAAAGGACTCCTCTCCCTGAGCAGTGGAACAAGATCTCGGTGATGAACTGAACAAACCCCCATGCCCCATCCCTCTGTGATGTTGGTGGAAAGGAGGGGTTGGGGGTGAATGGAGAAATGGTGCCTTTAAGGGCTTTATTTTACTTCTCATTAGCCTCCTCTGACTCTGCTTAGCAATAAATCACTTTGTAACCTAAGATGGGCCTGTTTCTGTCCTTGAAGTATTTTTCTCCCTGTTCCTTATGTTAACCCTTTTTCTCTCCTCTCCTCTGCCCAGCTGTGGCAGGGGAGAGCGGAGTGAGCAGATGTTGTGGGGTGTCTGGCATTTGGCCAGGGTCAAAACCACGGCATGGAGTCATAAAAAGTATAATAATCAAGTATCTCATATTATACTTATCAGGAAAATTAATCCACAAACTCCAGAGGTTTATGTCCAAAAAGGAGACAGTAGAGTCCTGTAACTTTATTCATGAATAAAGGGAGAGGTCACAGGCATTTCCCATGGGGTCTCTCAAATTGATAGAGGACACAGCCTCTTTTTTATCCTAATTCTCAGTCGCATGTTCCCTCTCTCTTTCCCCATTGGCTGAAATACTCAAGAAGTACAAACTTCCTGGAATGCCTAATGCAGAGCACATGTAATATACATTCCCCCAAATGCAGACCCCCCTTAATACACATCTCCCCTTTCTTCTTTTTCTTATGTCTCTGTTCTTGTAGTTTAACACAGCCTTGCGTAAGTCAATTAGTGGGATTCCTATGGAAATCCTTCCCATTGTTTCTTCTATCTCTCAATATTGGTCTTATCTTACCAGCAGACTGTTGGGGTTTGACTCTGACTAAACGCTGACACTCTGGCTCTCTTTTGCTGCAGACATGCAGGAGAGGGGAAAGAAAAAAAACTGTAAAAACACACACTAATTTCATGAGTTAGGCGAGATAGGACACTGGTAGGAGGATGCACAGAAGAAAGGGCAGACAGGCTCTAAACTTAAAGATGCAAAGTGATTTAATTACCTAACCGAGTCAAAGGATAAATGAGAGGCAAAAATAAACTTTTCATACACTATTTTGTTCACTCACCTCTTTCCTTCTTATGAACTTATTTTTTATTCACCCCTTTTCTTCCTTCTAACTAACAGTTCAGGTAGGGGGGCAGGGTGTGGGATACTTTCTCAGTCCACAGAGCAGGTCCATAAATCTATTCATCACCACAATTCTTCTACTACAAATACTTTTTATTTCTACTTATCTCTCTCTCTCTCTCCAGGGAGTTTTTCTGATCTTACCCTCTCCCTCTTAAGAAGCAATCTCTCTGCTCACTCTTTTTCTCTCTTTCCAAAACAACAACACGGGCAGGGGGCAGGGTGAGGTGTTCTTTCTCTGGTCAGTCCATCAGGGAGAGGGGTTCTCTACTTAGCCATGGGGTCCCTCTCACAAGAGACAGTCCTCTGGGAACTTCTTTGGCGTGGGTCCAATCTCACAAGCAACATCCCGCCCGAACTCTGCTGCAACATGAGTCTCTTTGTCTATAAGGTGCAGACTCTCTTGAGCCAAGGCCAGGCTGCTTCCATGCCAGGAGCAAGGCCTTTCTCTCCCTTGCAAGGCCTTTGTAGCTTTAACTTTTTCAAAGAGACTCCAACTGGATTATAGCTTCTTTTAGGCGTTCACCTGCTCTTCTAGCGTGGGCTGTGGGTGAATTTTTACATCTTTGTGGACTCCATGGGCTGCAGGGGTACCTCCTGCTCCCCCCATAGTGTTCACTACGGCTAGCAGAGTTTTCAGCTCTGGTGCCTGGAGCACCTCCTCCCCCACCTTCTTCACTGGAGACACTATGGTGTCTCCATGTTGTTCTCTCTTCACATATTTTTACCTCCACCTCCTCCTCTTCTAACTACAAGGAAGTGCATGCCTACCTTGTTTTGATTTCTTCTTAAATATGTTTTCACAGAGGTGTAACTAGCACTTCTAATTGGCCCAAACTTGGCCAGCAGCATGTCTATTACTTTCAGAGCTATCAGAGATTGGCTCTGCTAGACTTGATGAAAAACTTCCGGAACTTTTACTCAGGACACACAGGAGCCATCTTTGTGCTACTCTCCACTCCTCAAGCACTTCCTCAGGCCTACTACAACAGTTTCTGAAGAGTTTAAATTTCTTTTAGGTGTTAAAAATACTTTACTGATGTTTTGGGCCAATCAAAACCACCACACAGACTCAGGTCTTATCAGGTTAGATATGACTCAATGAATGAGGATAATAAACTGTACAGAGGTGTTGAACATGAAAAGAACAAGATTTGCAGCAACATGCTAAGACAATTACTTGATTTTGATATTTAGAGACACAATGACTTAATTTAAGATTGTTGGCATGTTTATCATTGTCATCATGCACATTAGTTTAAGAAGGGAGTACTAGGAGATATTTGAATGAAAAAATGAGACATTTTGTAAGCCAGAAATTCAAGTAAGCTTATGCACCAGTATACCAGCCAACAAAGACACAGAGAGGCTGAGGGAGAAATGGGAGATTAAGACAGTGGCATAATTGTCAGCATGGATGACTGACAAGACACTGAAATAGTTGTGTATTTATGTTTGTTATTATGTGTTAAAGGCTCAAGCCTGTAAGATGCAGCTGATTTACTAGTGTAGTTAAGCACGTGCTTTAGTAATACAGACGTGCAGCTATAGATTATTTAGCCTATGTGTTTTAATTTTCTGTCCTATGCATTTTAACAAATACTAGCTCTTGGGTTTTCTTGCAAGTTCTAAACAGGTTATTCGTATTTCATTTACTCTGGCCTTAACTCCCTTTCTTCTTTTTTATCTCGCTGCATTTACATTTTTCATTACTTTGAAATTTTGCTCATTAATGAGGAATACACAAATGTTATCAAATAGGGCAATAGCTGTTTCTTGTTTCTCTATTTATATGTGTTCTTTATCTCTTTGAAGGGCTCTCCCCTCTGCATAATAAATGTATTTTTAGTTGTCAGCTCTTACCCTTTATCCAATTAACCAACTCTAAATTCCAATTGGGAGTGTCATAAACATACATATACTGTCTATTGTGGAAAATATTCTCTAAGTAAAGCCTGCAGAAAGGGGTGTGAAAAGGATGTCAATGCCCAAAGCCCCTGTGGAACAGCTGGGGATAAGTCAGATTGTAGGCATTCGAGGTGCTCACTCTAGAGTAGTAACCTCACCACACTTGGAGGAAGGTGCAGCCTAGTTCCTCATCCAGGCTGTGGCACCAGTACAGTTGAACAGGCATTGAGGCCAAGACTCAGTTCATCCACTTCAAAGCCCTGCAGAAAGACAGAGTGTTTGGTCCTCTAAAGAAATAGAGCAAAAAAAGCTAAGGCATTTATTTAGCTATACTGATGTAACTGATGATTATTTAGCTATACTGATGTAACATATAAAGATATATGTGTTTTTCTACAGTCCATCAAAAAGAGCCATGCAGTGTTTTGTGGGTGTTATGTTTCTCATAGGTCATTGTCCTTGATAGAAGGCAGGGATACAAATAACAAGGTTATGGTTCCACTATTATGAATAATTTACTAGAAGGAGGTGGATCCATTTATCAGCTAAGAACTGGAGTTGAAACATATAAAAGACCTTTGTAAAGAAGGGGGTGACAGACTAGAATCAACCCTATAGCTCACATTTAATGTTACGCTGCACAACTCACAATGTGTGACTAGAAAAGAGACCTCTCTCAACACAATCTGATCTATCAGAGGCCGTAACAATGACATTCTCACAGACTATGTATCACATAATTTTTGATGAGTTTAACAAAATAAAGTAGAAACTCCTCAGAATACAAATCTATGTTGATGAATTGGTTGCTTCAATCTAATGAACATGAGGGATGGTCAGTAAAGTTGTGAGGAACATTGTGTAGGCTCTAATCAGCTAAAAATTTGGAAATAATTCAGGTGCCAAGGAGGCGTGTAAAGAGAAGTTTCATCATCTAGCTTCACATAATGGCATGCAAGAACTAACTGTAACAAAAATATCTTTTATTTGTGGTGAAAAAAGTTAAATGTGTTGCATGAGCAGTTGTGTGAGGATTTTTAAAATTTTTTTACAATGTGAAATCTAAAGATCATCCCAAAACCTCTCAGATGTTATGAAAACAACAGTTTAAACTTGGTCTGAGTTACTGTAGGCTTCTGCCAACTTCATTATCTGAGAAGGCACTGAGAGCCTATTGAGACAATCACAACACAAAAGTCTGTTGGGCTTTATTCCACAGCTCATGGCTAGATTTTCAGATGACTGGAATGCAAAGCATTTGCACAAATACTTCACTATCTCAGGTTATATAATTACTTTCAGGCCCATGGGTCAATATATAAAACTGTTAATAACCAGGTTTAAAAGTGTAGGAAAGGATGATGAAAATTACCAAATTAAATCAGCCTATAAAATTCACCTCAGATTACTATCTTTCAGTAAAAGTAGAAAATTGAACTAAAAAGACCATAGAATCATATACTGGTGAGTTGTACATAAGATGAACATAACATATCTAAAACTTGTTGAAGTCTAGATTTTGCTAGTGATTTTACAATCCAAATTTAAGTATGTTGGTTAATCACTCTGGTAATTTTTCACCTTAATAAAGCACCACAGAGATATCAGAAACCTTAAATGGACTGAGGTCTTTCCAATGAACATTCAGAACAATTCTATTCCATTTGAGACTTAATCTTCCCATTGTTGGATGTGTTTATCCCTTTTCTTTACAAATTAAAGGAATGTGTTTATAAATAGTTACAGTGATTCTAATTTATTGTAAGACATCTATAAACTAGTGTGCCAGTGCAAAATATCTTTAAATTATATGTAAAAAATTCAGAGCATGTTTTTTTCATGCTGGCACTGCTTTTAAAGTGGTGCTGGTATATGCAGTCTCCATTCATAAAGCACCATGTGAGTGAAAATTATATGATGGGTCCAAACAATTGCATGCTGTCTTCTTTTTTTCTTAGAATCATAGATTTATGGCATCATTTAGGTTGGGAAAGACCTCTAAGTCCAAGGGTTAACCTAATACTGTCAAGTTCACCACTTATCCTTGTCCATAAGTGCCACATTTAAATCTTGATTTTATTTCTCCAAGTTCAAGGCCACAACATACTTCTTGCCCAAGATACTTTTTTATTCTAGGGAACTGATTACTGGTGGTTTAGTCTGGGTGATTGGGAGCTGAGGGGTAAATTAGAGAGGTACAGAATTAGTCTGCTGGTGTTGCAGTGCATGCCTGCAAGTTCTAGTGCTCAAGAGACCAGCTGCAGGGGGCTGTGACAGCCTGGACTGTTTAGGTCATGGAGACCTTAGGAAACCAACCATGAGCCCCTGTGGTTGAAGAAATTATTTCTAGAGACTTCTCCTTTGTTCCCTCTTGAGTTGTGTATTATTGGTTCATTTGAATTATGTCCCTGTCCCTCTTCCCTCTAACTGTCCCGGTTGGTCTGCGCACCAAATCACTCCCCTTTTCCTTCCCCATAAAACCCTTTGTTACTGGCTGTTCACGGCCCGCAGCCTCTGGACTTCCAGCCCTCAGCCCGTCCCCGTCTCTCTGTCCCTTCTCGCCGTCCCTGGACCCTCACCCAAAGACCCTCAAATAAATCCCTGGAAGCCTGTAGACTGCGTGTCGTACATTCTTCTGCCCCACCTCGGTTCCTGCTCGCCTCCATCCCCCAGGGAGTCTGCAGACCGGTCAGTGAGCCTCTCTACCAGGGCACACCCGGCAGGTGCAGCGGCATGGTGGCTTGCCCTTTCTGTGTGGCTTTGGGCGTGCCGCTTGAACTCAAAAGCGAGAAGCCACATGCTGGGGAGAACTGAAGGGCTCAAAAGGTTCCCCAGCATCTGAGCGGCTGCTTGCTGCTGGCAAAAGCCAGAGCCATGGCTGACTTTTACCCCAGTGTAAACCAACTGTTGGTACTTAAGGTTGTGGACAGAGGCTCAGAATTTATGTATGCTCAGAATTTATAATTTTGACTCGCAGTGAAATTCACATGAGTCAGTTAACATCACATTTCTATTAACTACTTGATAAAATGCAAGGCCTGTTTCATCAAAAAGCTGCAGCAATTTCTATAAAGTGATAACTGTAATGTAACATTTGTAACAGAAATTTCAAATTCTACTAACATTTTCACTTATATCAACTAGCATTTGGAGTTAATGAGAACTGCAGGATCAAAACCGGCTTTTATAAGAGAACACTCTTATTTCTTTCCATGTCAGGAACTGCCTTCCAGCCAGTAGCTACCTGCACTGTGTCTTTTCACCGGAGTTGTGAGTTCAACAGTTCTCAAAGTCTGCCTCTGCTGTACTTTATCTTATAGAATGTTTATGTAAGTGGCTGTTGTAGTCTCAGGATATGATAAAGTCAGTGTTTTAGAGAGATGTAATGTCTTCTGTTAGACTGTATGATCGCACCTGGGTGTGGTGGTTTTGACTGGCTCAAAACATCCGTAAAGTATTTTTAACATTTAGGAGAAATTTGGACCCCTCAGAAGCTGTTGTGGTAGGCCTGGGGAGGTGTCTGAGGGGTGGGGAGTGGCACAAAGATGGCTCCTGTGTGTCTTAAGTCAAAGTTCCGGAAGTTTTTACATCAAGTCCAGCAGAGCCAATCTCTGATGGCTCTGAAGGTGATGGACATGCTGCCGGCCAAGTTTGGGCCAATTAGAGGTTCTAGTTATGCCTCTGAAAACATATTTAAGAAGAAATCAAAACAAGGCAGGCACATACTTCTTTCACTTCTTTGTAGTTGGAGGAGGAGGAGGTGGAGGTGAAAATATGTAGAGGGAACACAGCATGGAGATGTCAAGGTCAGTGAAGAAGGTGGGGGAGGAGGTGCTCCAAGCACTGGGGCTGAAAACCCTCTGCTAGCTGTGGTGGCCATGGGGGGAGCAGGAGGTCCCCCTGCTGCCCATAGAGTCTATAAAGATGCAGAAATCTACCCACAGCTTACTCCAGAGGAGCAGATGAATGCTTGGAAAAGACTGTGAACCAGTAGGAGTCTCATCTAAGAGTTAAAACCGCAAAAGGCCTTGCAAAGGAGAGAACGGCCTTGCTCCTGGCATGGAAGCAGCCTGGCCTCGGCTTGGGAGAGTTTGCACAGCACTTTATGGACAAAAAGACTCACGTTGTAGCAGAATTTGGGCGGGATGTTGCTAGTGAGATTGGACTCACGCTGAAGAAGTTCTCAGAGGACTGTCCCTCATGGGGAGGGACCCCACGGCTAAGTAGAGAACCTCTCTCCCTGATTGGGCTGACCAGAGAACTCCTCTCACCCTGCCCCCTGTCTGTGTTGCTGGTTTGGAAAGAGGGAAGGGGGGTGAGCACAGAGACTGCTTCTTAAGAGGGTGGAGGGTGAGAGCAGAAAAACTGTCTGGAGAAAGAGAGAAACTAGTAGAGATAAAGAGTATTTGTAGTAGAAGAATTGTGGTGATGAATAGATTTATGGACCTGCTCTGTGGACTGAGAAAATACCCCCACACCCTGCCTCCCTACCCAGGCTTGTTGGTTATAAAAGAGGAAAGGGGGTGAATACTATAAATTCGTAAGAGGAAGAGGGTAGTGAACAAAGTAATGTATGAAAAGTTTATTTTTGCCTCTCATTTATCCTCCAACTCTATTAAGTAATTAAATCACTTTCTGCAACTGAAAGATGGAGCTTGTTTGCTCTTTTTCTTTTTCTGTGCATCCTCCTACAAACCAGTGTCCTATCTCATTTAACTCACGAGATTGGTGTGTATTTTTACAATTTTTTTTTCTGTAGCAAGAGAGAGTCGAGGTGCCTGGCGTTTAGTCAGAGTCAAATCCTGACACTGGGGAAACAAGCAGAATTCTTTGTTAAGCCTCCCTGGTTTTTGTTGTTGTTTTTTTTGGTTTTTAAACTAAATTGATACTCAACTTCTTCAATTATAAGGAAAGGAATCTGCAAAAAAAAAAAAAAAAAAGAAAAAGTGTGTGTGAAAGGAAATATTATTTCCATTTTAATCCTTGCAACATCTTCTGTGGTACCATAAGTAGCATTCACAGAATGCTGTTTGTGTTCTTTTAGGGTTTCCTCCTTGGCACCCACTTGAACTGTAACTTGCAGCTGACATTAGTGAGCTGATCATATTAAGCTGCTAAAGAAAAGCAGAATGTCATGCTTGTTTTATTTATCTGTATGCTGGCATGAGATATACATCTGGCATATATGTTGTGTGTAACATGAACCCCATATGATTGTGCCCATGTTCTTTGGGGTTTTTTTTTGCTTTTCTTTGCAGACTGCTACATTAATAGAGGATGCCTGGGCTAGAACATCAACTAGACTTCCCTGCTTCTCTTCTTTCTCCATTCTGTTTTATTCCAAGATTCATTTGTATATGAATTGCAGTTTCCAGTCTCTACAAAGAGATGCTTTTGCTTTTTTTACATTGTTGTTTGTAAAGAATTTTCTGTAGGGAAATCTGTTGTTTATACTAAGAAATAGTATTTAGTGGATATAGGAAAGTAAGAAGTGCCACGAGTGCAGTTGTTCTTCACACTGACATAGAGTTTACTGCAAAAGTAGTTGCAATGAGCTACGGTTTTATGATACAATAACAAAGACAAATTCCAAATCTAGTGGCCAATATAGATTCATAAACAGGCATAGATGCATGCACCCAGTATCATGAAGTGTAAGCCAAGAAGACACGTAAATGTTTGTCTCACTAATGTGATATAGAGCAGAAGACAGTCTTCAAAGACATCATACACAATGTTGAAACTGGTTCCATGCTGACTCTCCTAAAAGTGGTTCATCTAGAAGTGGAACAAAAAAGCTAAGCAAAGATGACACAGCAGGACCTGGCTGTCCTTTCTTCACTATGCAACTGGCAAATAAATTTTGGAGGAGTTTGTGGGTGAAAATATCCATAACTTCTAGATTTAGCCAATGGCCTCTTTACCCGGGAAAACCTGTATTGATATAGAAAACATTTCACTTATTGACAACATGGAAAAGCTGGCTACTCGATTCACTTTTCAAATGAGGACACGTGGAGTTGGGGTGGGGGAATACTTTATGAAATCAACACCAAAAATAAAAAGAAATTTAAAATTGCACATTAACATCAATTGCCTACATCAATTGACTTATTTGGAGGCTAGAGGACATATTACAATATTTCTCAGTACCAATTTCCTCTGTGTGTCATAGTCATAACACAGGATTTCAGACTTACAGGACATGTGAAGTTTTTTGAAGAATCTGCTACCAAAATTTGCTGAATTTTCACAGCTCTGAATTAGCAAAGAATCTACAGCAGCTCACATTTTTATTGTGATCTGCAGAGTACTGAACACATGTAAAGACTTTTATTTGTGTTCCTAGAAGATACTTGGATTCATAAAAATCTCTCTGTAAGTATTTTCTTTTTAACTCTATATTTCTTGCCAGAGGAAATCAAGAAAAATTTCTGACAGAATTTGACAGATTTCAGGATCAAATGGAAACCTGTACAGTGCAGGTTTATTATTAACTCATATTAATTAATCATTTAAATTTTCTGAGAAAGATTTCCAAAGATTGTGGTGGTTTTGCTTAGCCCAGAACACCAGCAAAGTATCTTTAATATCTAAGAGAAATTTAAACCCTTCAAAAGCTGTTGTGGTAGGCCTGAAGAAGTCTCTGAAGGGTGGGGAGTGGCACAAAGATGGCTCCTGTGGACCTTGTGTAAAGGTCTGGAAGTTTTTCATCAAGTCTAGCAGAGCCAATCTCTGATGGCTCTGAAGATGATGGACATGCTGCTGGCCAAGTCTGGGCCAATTAGTTACCCCTCTGTGAAAACATATATAAGAAGAAATTAAAACAAAGTCGGTACACACTTGTTTTTAGCTAGAGGAGGAGGAGGAGGTGAAAATATGTGAAGGTAAAACAACATAGAGACACTAAGATCAGTGGAGAAGGTGGGGGAGGAGGTGCTCCAGGAGCTGGGGCTGGAAATCCTCTGCTAGCTGTGGTGAAGATCATGGCTGGAGCAGGAGGTCCCCCTGTAGCCCACGGAGTCCACAGGAGTGCAGAGATCCAACCCACAGTCCGTGGGGAAGTGCCCATGCCAAAAGAGCAAGTGGATGCCTGGAAGAAGCTGTGATCCAGTGGGAGTCTCATATAGAGAGTTAAAGCTGCAAAGGCCTTGCAAGGGACAGAAAGGCCTTGCTCCTGGGATGGAAGCAGCCTGGCTTCGGCTCAGGAGTCTGCACCCTATGGACAAAAACACTCACGTTGTTGCAGAATTCGGGCGGGATGCTGCCCGTGAGGTTGGACCCATGCCAAAGAAGTTCCCAGAGGACTGTCTCTCATGGGAGGGACCCCATGGCTAAGTAGAGGACCCCTCTCCCTGATGGACTGACCAGAGAAAACAGCCCCTCTCACCCTGCCCCCTGCCCATGCTGTTGGCTGGAAAGAGGGAGGAGGGTGAGCAAAGAAATAGTGTCTTAAGAGGGTGAGGTGAGTGTCTGAAGAGTGAGAGTCTTAAGAGAGTCTTAAGAGTGAGAGTGTCTTAAGAAGGTGAGCAGAGAAACTGTGTCTTGAGAGAAAGAGGGATGAGCAGAGAAACAGTGTTTGTAGTAGAAGAATTGGAGTGATAAATAGATTTTTGTAGTGATAAACAGATTTATGGACTGTGATAAATACATATCATAAAGTTGGCTTTTCAAAAATATTACAATGGATACTGTGTGTGTAATTTTAATTCTATTTATAAAGGTAGTTTTGCTGTGAAAAATAGCTGTGTAATGATGACTAATGCCTTTCTTTTTGGCTGAATGCCAAGCATCCAGGGCTGTACTTTTGCTACTATCTGTCGCCTATTTTCTTTTATTAAACTTTTAAATCCTAACAGGACAGTGAACCTTGTTTTTCTCATGGACTAAGAAAAAAACCCCATACCCTGCCCCTTACCCAAGCTGTTAGTTAGAAGGAGGGAGGGGAGTGTCTTGCATGGGAGACAGGAGCTTTATGAGTTTTTGCAGTTTGACAGACTTTAAGATAGCTAGCTCCCCAAGACTTAGTCCCGTTTGCAAGATTCTTTGATATTTGGCTGATTTGTCTAAAAATACCATTTATTAGACACAGAAAATAACAAACATACAAACATAGAACAGACTGACACACATAAACACACAATGAATGCACAGTTGCAACACTATAATAGCTAAAATGCAACTATGGGGTAAAAGCTTGCTTGAACTATAAAAATAGTTAAAAATGCAAGAAATGCTTGTTTGAACTATAATGCAAGTTAAGAAATGCTTGCTTGAGGTAGCTGAAATGCAAGTTAAGAAAGGTACCTATAAGTTAGCCGGAATAATACAATTTAGGAAACCAATGATCTTACCAAATCCAACTTTGGAGCTGGAATACATTAGTCTTCCTCACCCAATCCCACAGGAAGTAACCACAGGGCCTGTGTCCAGACACCTGGGGAGAAACTTTCCTTCACGCTCCAATGTCCATGTAGAAAGCTTCTACCTTTTCTGAGATTTCATGAGCTTTTTATAGGATAAAAGTGTGTATTTGTGGTCACTAAAAATTTCTCACATTCTCTCTACATTCCACAGGGGAGTGTCTTTTCAGACTTTCAGTCGCCAGCACCAGGTAGCTGTTGATTAGGCTATCAACCTAATCTGAGCCATCCATTTCTTGGGACCAATCAGGGAGAGAGAGAAGGGGGAGGGGGGAAATGTCCTGCCACAGGGAGTGAGCAGAGAAATGGTGTCTTAAGAGGGAGAGGGGGGTGAGTGAAAGAATGGTGTCTGAAGAGCTTATTTTTACTTCTCATTCATCTTCCAACTCTGTTAAGTTATAAAATCACTTAGCAACTTTAGATTTTGAGCCTGTGTTGCCTTCAGTGTGTCCTCTTACCAGTGTCCTATCTCAACTCATGAATCCAGGGTGTGTGTGTGTTTAACATGTTTTTTCCTTCCCTCTCCTGCACGTCTGCAGAAGAAGAGAGAAGTGCCTGGCATTTAGCCAGGGTCAAACCCTGACGAAGATGCAAAGCAATTATCTGCTTAACTCATACTGGGAGGAAATATCAACCTCAACGTTCTAATATGACACTTTTTCAATTATTCCACATTGCATTGAGATCTTTAGATGAAATATACTGTAGTGTATTGTTTAATAAATTGACTGATTTCTGCAGCCCAAAAGAAATTGTTCCATTTTGTTTGTTTCTTTGCATCACTTGGATAGATGTAATTAACACAGGGATGCCTGCAGAAAATATTTCAAATTGAATATTTTATATATTTTCCACTGGTTATATCCCATTTATTGTAATTTTATTTACTTTGGTAGAGGTTTATAACACAACATTTTGATTCAGGAGCCAGCTAATTTTGCTTGCTCATATATATAGTCTTATTGGTGTGATTAAAAGCTTTTTAGCAAGGCTTTCTGTGTTAAGTTTGTTGCACAGGAGCTAGAATAGCAGTTTAGAAACCATTCTGCTTGTAGACAAGTGATGCAACCTTTCAGATGAGGCAGTAGAATCACAACACACAAGTAAGCAGGAATGAAAATTATATACTTCTTTGTGAAGTTTTATGCGTACATCCATAATAATCAACAATTCCCTCAACTACATTCAGATGTGTTTTAAAACAGAAGACATGGTAACTGTTGCTCTTAAATGATCAAATATATCAATGTTCAAAACTCAGCCTTGCTATGGCAGTAGGTATGAATGGTGTACAACAATCTTCCAGGTTTGTGTGTAAAAATGTATTTGCAGGTTATTCACTCTAATAATAAAGAGTGCCTGGGAGTATTCATCAATTATCTGGTAAGTTTTATGCTCTAGAAAAATTAGAATTTAAGTTGCAACCAAATTTTGTAACATCTATTATACCATTTTTTTTCAGTAGTAAATCCTTTTCAATGTACTTTCCTGTTCAACTATTTGACTCTGTGACATGCTTCTAGACATTATCAAGTGGTAGTTCTATCCATTCACATAAATTTACACATTTTTAATCCTCTGCTGACACTGTTGGCTTCCTTGTAGTGGGAAAACATATCAAAGTTAAAAATTCTTCCCAGCATTTTATTGACATATCATAATTTATGATGATATATTATGCATTAAATGCCATGTTTCCCAGTCTTTTGGGCATATAATGTGGCACAGCCCAGTATCAACAATGTTACGATTCTCTTGTGATTAAAGATCTGGCAAGAGACTTGGTCTGCTTATTAGATAGTGCCATTCAGGCACCATGCACTTTAAAGTCATTAGTTGCTAAAGGTGTAGTGGGAAGACAGAAAAGTTGTTAACTATGATTCTCATAGCAAAAAAAATTTGCATAAAGGATTCAGTAATGAGTTAACATAACATAAAATCATCATGAATGGGAGTTCAGCAGATTTTTCAAGATGTGTGTTCTTGATTATATATAATTAGTCACATAATACTAGGATTGGGTTTGAAATACATGGAGCTATGTGTGAGCATTTTTTAACAAAGTATTTCTCTGGAAGAATTGATGACCAAGGCAAGTAAAGTTTTCCAACCTTCATTTTCTTAATGAGAACTTTAGACCACAAGAAATATTTAATATGCCTAGTAAAGCTGTACATGATTTCCCTGTGTTGTAGTTTGACCCTGGCCAAATGCCAGGCACCCATGACTATTGCTCACTCACTCTCCCCTGCCACAGCTGGGCAGAGGAGAGAAGCAAAAATTCTAGTGAAGGGGTTACAAATTGAGATATGGATGGGGAGAAAACACTTCAAGGGCAAAACAGGCTCAACTTAGAGTTACAAAGTGAATTTATTACTAGCAGAAGCAGAGAAGGATAATGAGAAGTAAAATAAGCCCTTAAAGATACCATCCTTCCTCCCAGCCCCTCCCACCTTCCCATCAACAGCGCAGGGAACAGGGCATGGGGGCTTTGGATCAGTTCGTCACCAAGATCTTCTTCCACTGCTCAGGGAGAGGAATCCTTCCTGTGCTTCACCGTGGGGTCCCTCCCACAGGAGACAGTTCTCAGTGAACTTCTCCACCATGAGTCCAAATCTCACGAGCAACAGTCCTCCCATAACTGCTGCAATGTGAGCCCCTCCCACAGGCAGACAGTTCTCCCAGAACTGCTGCAGCGTGGGCCACTTGTCCATGGGGTGCAGTCCTCCAAGGACAGGCTGCTCTAGTTTGGAAACTGGGGTCCCCTCTCTCACTGGGACTCCCACTGGATCACAGCCTCCTCCAGGCATCTACCTTCTCCAGCGTGGGCACCTCCCCTTCAGGCTGCGAGTGGATCTCCATGGGTCCCATGGACTACTGGGGGACAGTCTGCTCCACTATAGTCATCACCACAGCCTGCACAGGAATTTCAGCTCCGGTCCCTGGAATTACATCCTCCCACTCCTTCTCCACTGACCTTGGTGTCGCCATGTTGTTTCCCTCATATGTTCTCACTTCCACTTCTTCTCTGGCTAGGAAAAACTGCGTCCCCTTTGCTTTGATTTTCTTTTTAAATATATTATCACAGAGGCATAACCAACATCTCTAATTGGCCCAGGCTTGGCCAGCAGCACTTCCATCTTCAGAGCCATCAGGGATTAGCTCTGCTGGACATGGTGGAAGCTTCCAGCAGCTCCTCACAGGAGCCATCTTTATGGCCCCCCCACTACCAAAAACCAGGCCAAGCAAAACCAACACACTCTGTCTTAAATGAAAACGCATTAATGACTATAAGGGTACTTGTATGAGAAACACAATGGACAATTTTCAGTTTATAGATGATTCAGATTAGTCAATGGTAGAGAAAATTATGAGTTTATTTTAATGTAAATAAATTCTTAACAAAAATAAGATAATCCCTGATGTATCTGGATGTATTTTAAAATACTACCCATTGTGTGAAATATATTGTATTCAACAAGGTTCCTGAGTGTATATGCAACTAGAAACTCTACTTTAGTATAGGGGGTTGTTGTGGAAATTATTGAAATGTTTTTAGCTTGTAAATATTTCGGGAATCACACCCTTTATGTGTGTATATATATAGATATATAACTAAAATTATACTAAATTATATATATATATAATACATATATATATAAAATTTAGTATAATTTCAGCAATAAAATTATATTTATCCAACATTCTGGTGTCCCAAGTTACCTGCCTTCCAGGCATTTGATCATTGCAAAAAACAACAATACACAAATCAGTGATAAATCTCCTGAGTTTCACTATTGTGAACTTATCTTCAGAAAAGAATCATAATCATATCAGGAATCATAAGGTTGCCTCCCTATATCAATCTTGTACTATGTAGCAGAAAATATTTCCCATGAGAAATGTGTATAAATGTGTCCTTTTTGCCATTAAAACGTGTGTTCATTTTAAAGAGGGCAGTAAAAGGTGCTAGAAGGGTGAGAAATTTGCTGGATTGAAATGACCACTTGAAGATTCTGTACGGCTGAGGTTTTTTTTGTCCTGTTACAGCAGGGCTAGTCCTGAATAGCAAACTCAGACATAGATGGAAGTCTTTAGACTTAACAAATAGGGAGTGTTGGACACGTCTTTCTGAACTAATATTTCAGAAAACATATATGTGGAAAACTTGAGATGCTTAGCCATGACCTTCCTCTGCATTTTGTATTTATAATGAAACCTGAGCCATTGCAAGTTTAGAATGAGTTGAGGAATTTCACTGCTATTATGCATTGGTCTGTCACTGCAGCAGCAGTAATGGCAAATTTTGCTAGTGACTCGTAGTTTCTCATTCACACCCAAACTTGCGTCATGTACCACGCTGCATACTTCCTTTCTTTTCAAGTATGCTTTTTCCAGACTTGTATATTGTTGATTGGGAAGTAGAGCTGTTCCCAATGTATTCCTAAGGAAACATCCTGTACAGGAAGAGAGATTTGTTTTGTTTTACACAGGACTGCCAGTGTACTTTAAAGTGGATGGTGTCCTCACTATTTTTTTCTTTCCTTCCTAAACTAAAGTGATGTTTAGGCTCAGTTTGTATACCAGGCCTGCTTAGAGAACGTCAGCTGAGGCTCACACAAGTTACTATAAGTATGAAGAGTTTCAAAATCTCCTTAAGATCTCTTAATGAAGTGGTCTAAGGCATCTATTTATTGACCTGTATGCAGATAAAATGCATTAAGGCCCGAAATACAAACTAACCATGCTCTTCTTATTTTGTTAATATGAACAGCTACTTTACAACGTAAGAAATAACCATGAACTATCACCATGAAGGTGATGTCAAAGCTCCTGTGAGATTAAAACTTTTGCTTCCACAGACAAGAGTTTCTATTGACAAAGCAAGCATAGGACTCACAAATGTATCACCATACTGTTATTAGTCTGCTACTTTTTATTTAAATTCTTCATCTCCTTCCAGCTGCTACATGTCCTTCCTATCAATATGTAATTCTTTTCTTGCCATTCACAAAAGTGCGGTGAACTGAAGCTTATTTCTTTATCATAACACATGATGGGGAAAAAAAGGATGAGATTCTGATGCTGTACCTGAAACATCAGCAGAAAGTCTTTTGTTGTTGCTGATGTATTGCTGTTGCTGTCTGAAAAAATCAAAGGAATACTGATTCTTCTAAAAAGATAGGAACAGGTACACCTCATCAGCAACACTGTAATGCACTCACATTGCCCCAGCACAGAAACTATTTGTGAAAGTAGGTTTTGAATTCAGAATTTCCTGGATCTATTCAATCTTGGATACTTTCCTGAAACTTTGAACAAGAATGCTAGTTTTGGCAAGGTGTTCTTTTTCTGGCTTGAACATGTGTCCAGTAGGAACTGGACTGGAGACCACACACATTAGTAAAAATCAGTTAGTTATTAGTCCCTAGAGCAGGACTTGGAACAATTATCTGAAGAAGTGTTCTTTCTCTTGCAACTAATGCTTATATTTCTCAGTGTCCCTTAGGCATAACATTATTTCTGCTTAGCTGAAACTGTTGAAATTGAAAGGCCCTCTTTTTATTTTAAGGTTTCATTCAGCTTAAGTCAATCAGGATTACTGAGCTGACAAAATTTTAAAATAATACTTTTTACAGAGACCTGTTCAGATAATTTTGCATTTTGCTTTGTTTAGTATGTCTTTGCACATTCATGGATTTTTCATGCAAGCAAAAAGCCACTGTCTCTTGAAAATAATTTTGGAAGTGTAATAAAAAATGTTGCATTTCCATGAAGATTGAAAAGAACGGTTTTTGTACCTGTGCAAAAAACACAGCTTTCCTTTGCTTATGACATTTTCCAGAGTATATTTACTTTAAAAAACAGTTGAACTAGTTGTCAAATTAAATGCATAAAAAACAGAAGAAGAGTTTATCAATATTTCTTTCCAAGTAATCTTAAATGCATTTAAATTATGTTCTATCAAGGTCTCCTAGTTTTTGTTTATCTGATTATTCTGCTTTCTCTTAACTTTTTTATCTTCCAAGACACTGTCATATTAATTGCATTTGTGATTTAGCTCCAAATGAAACAACCAATATTATTATTGCATGTTGAGCTATGTGTCCTCTGCATTATTACAGAAGGCAGTCTACATGAGAGAGAGACCACAACTATTATCTGTGCATATAAACTTTCTGGAAAATCCTTGAAGAAATATTTTTTCAGAAAATAACTTCAAACTAATTTCAGAATTTACCTTATTTCAGTGCTAAGTATTGAAGGCCTGTATTTTGTTGATGATGCAAGCATTATGAACTAGAATTTCCAGTGGCTTTTGGTCTACTTTTATTTGTTTCAGGAAAGAAAATCAAACTTCACTAGAGTGTGATTTTACCATCAGTTTTCATAGATGGTAAAGCTTCCAGTGTACTTATTCCTCAATGGAACAAGGAATATAAGTAATTTAGAGCTATGATGTCTTTCTGGAGTGAATTTCATTTGAACTGAGACACTAAATTTGATCTATAAAGGGCAAGAAGGTGATAATTACTTTCCCTTGTCTGGCATAAAAAAGTGAATTAGATGAGATTACAAATCTCTTGAGCAAAACACTCCCTGCAAAGCAATTAGAGAATTAGAAAAGGTCACAATGAAAGTTTACTGTAACCTGACAAGCACACGCTTTGAGTGGAGTTTTGTTTTTTCTTTTTCCTTTTTTTTTTTAAATTACACAAGCTCAGTTGAGTTATCATAACATGACTGAAAAACTTGGTTAATATACAGACCAAAACAGGTATAGCTGTGTTAACTGCCTTTGCTAAAGTTTGAACTCCCTCTAGGCTATCGCATTGGGTGAGCAAGACTTCAGCTGCCATATGCAACTTCATTATGTTTTTTTGCAGCCAATTAATATACATTTTGGGGAAAAAAATCTGGTTGTCTGTGAGAAAAGAGAAGTAATTCATGTGTGTAGCCTCTTTAAGTACTCTGAGAGCCCTAGACTCTAAACATTTGTATGCTTCTCCTGGGCAGCAGATTTGGTCAAATTCCATGATGCAGTGGGACACAGTTTGAAATACTGTCTGCACCCTAGTGCTCAAGTGAAGTTTGAATAAAGAAGATGGCAGTTTGAAAATGGGAGCAAACAGATACAGTTGCTTATTGGCTATGTACCTTCACGTGTTCCCTGTCATGAGAGAGCATCACAGCCACAAATACTGCCTGTGCATGCTGTCTTGTTTATCATCCTGCTGAGAAGGGGAGCATTCCTTTTCAGATGATTTCCATTTACTACATCTCATGTGCTCAGAGCATGCTCAGAACATGCTCAGAGCATGCTCAGAAGAAAGGGAAATCTGACACTAAGTACATGCTCTTCATATCTGCTCCAAATATGATAACTGTTCTCATACGCTGCAGCAACACACTCCCTCACTAAAAAATACAATGACTCATAAAAAGGAAAAAAATAAGGATCTATAACAGAAACACACTGTCCCCTGAGATGGTTAAACAATTTATAAAGCTTGAAAGATCTTGACATTTCATTCACAGGTGGACTAGTGGTTAGCTTTGTGAACTAAATTAACGTAACTTGGTAGTTTGGAAATTGGAGTTAATACTTTGTTCTCTGGACAACAGTTACTTAGACACAGCATAAAAAGGAGAGGAATGGATGCCAGAAAAACTTATTAGTTAGCTGATTGTGTTTATTGCAATATTACATATAAGACAACTACAGAAATGAAGAGCTTTATTAAAATTCAAAACTATATTAAGTACTAGGAATGGAAGTCAAATAATTTAAAAATTCCTAAACATTGACTCTAACCATTGCTTTGCATCTGCTGATACCAAAAGATTTTTGCTTTTTATATATTTTTCATATATTTGTAGCTCTGTAGACTATTATTGTATAGTTACATAGTTTCTTAGCTAACTACCCTGTTAGGTTAGATGAACACATTCCTGGAATCCTGTTCTAATCTTGCTTCTTCAGTGAACCAAGGCCATGTCACTTTCCCATGTATTTAGACATAAATTGTGTGGGGCTAGAAGCAAGGGGGAGGCTACATAGGGAGTCAAACCAAGGAGGGAATCACTTCATTAACTGAACTTTCTAACTGGGGATTCTTGTCAATTATGCTGATTTGCTAAATTTATGAAAGTGCTGAGGCCCTATTTCACATGTGCATTCCACCATAAGTACACCTGGAGGATTTTGATAAATGGTAACTCTTTTTTATAATTTTAATCTTATTTGGTTTGTGATTTTAGGGTTGAAAAGGCATCACTGCTGATTATCTAATTCAATCTTTTTCCTTACTGCGGAACGAAATAGTATCACTGATGATACTATTTCTACAAAGACAAAATGGTTGGTTTCTTTCAGAGTGTATTTTATGATTTGGGTTCTTGAAGTCTCGTAGACTGTATCTTAATTTAATGTCACTCTAGTTTAAAAAAAAAAATTAGATTTGATTACTTATTTCATCTAAAACTGAAGTTATTTTTATTATTAATTGATCCATTTATTGCATGAAGTACAAATCAAAAGTTATTTTACTTCTTCTATGTCTCAGTAACATTTTATCATAATTCTTTTCATCTTCCATGCTTTTAAATTTCCTGTTGTGTTAAGTAACTGAGGTTCAACATTAAAGTTTTTAAGTGAAATGTAATTAAGTTTTGTGCTAAAACTTGAGGAGCAATCCAAATTAAACTTAGGCTGTCTCATGTCTTTTCTCCAATCTTAAACTAAATATGGCTGAAATGCTTCAAAACTGCATTTAAACTGGAGTAGTACAGTCAGTTTTGCTCTGGCAAAGATGGAAAGGAATGCTTTTTAATGTCTCAGGACACGCACTAATTCCCACTGATTGCTTACAGCTTGTAGCCGGCTGGGAATGAGAGCCTTCAAGGAAAACTCTCAAAATGTTCTAAAAGGCCTACCTCTGCTCCTGAGGCATTTCTCGCTTGATGGGAAGTGAAAAGACACATTGTAAGAAAACCGCTGATGTTTTCAGAGAATTGATTGCTGAACTTAATGACCTGGAAAAGTGCTGACAGTCAGGTAGTGCCTGTCACCATGCAGCACACCCCCAACCTCACGCCATGCATTGCTCCCCTCTTACAGGTTACTGCCTCATTACATAATGGTGGGACATGGGATCAAGCTCTGGCATTGCTATTTTAGAGGTGGTGTTATTGGCTTGAACTGCTTTTATGGTAGTTTGTTAAGGGCACAGGATGTGTATGTATTATTAGGTCTCTGACAATCCTGCATGCTGAAAACAGCTGAAACTCTTACTTCCCCCAGTTGTCTGCCTTACCCACTTCCCAACATTGCTATGCCTGAACGAGGTATGTCTCATCCCATCATGAACTCATCCCATCATGAACATCATGAACATACACCAGGCTGCAGTGCAGCAGCTGATTGACAAATATCAGATATCCAAGCCTCAGGGGCAGCATCCCTCTCAGAGGGACATGGTGGGTAAGTGGGAGCCATAAGTGTTTCAGGCTTCTGGTTTTATCTGTCACAGACTGTGTGACAAGCTTCTTAAAGTATTGTAGTAGATGTTCACTTAAGTGCAGGAAAACCAAAGTTTTAGTAAACTGAAATGTTTTGAAGTTATGACCAGTAACATGCTGCTAATTGACTGGTAAGATACTGTATGAATATGTAATTCACATTGTTTCTCTGTTTCATGGTACAAGAAAGAGAGTTCTTGGCAAAGCTGGGATTCTCCAACATCACAAGAGTTCATATGATGTCTTTCCTAAATGCAATAAACAGCTCTCCGCAGTTTCCAATTAAAATGCTTATCTTTGATGAATTGTGGTTTATTTTACTTTGCTTTATGTCAGTCTAGAATGGAACGATATAGGACTCTAATCTTCACTGCTATCTATTTTTCAAATCTTCCCTATGGTACTGTTGCAAGAAGGACTATGTCAGGTTAGTGGTAATTAAAATAAAAAATGCAAGCAGTCAACTTGCTTTATGATACTTTGTTGTAATAATTATTCTTCCATTCCTTGATACAGGGCAAAATACAAACCAACAACACAGCCATAAAATTATCATTTCTAGGATTGAGAGGATAAGTTGTTCACAAAGCAAAACCCCTCAGTACTCACTTTGATTCAGATTTAATTTTAAAATCAGGAATTACATTAAAAGTGTAGTCATGTTGCAGTGTTTCACTAATTACCTCACTATTCTCCATCAGGTGTAGTTGCTTCAGAAAGTTTAATCGGAATTCATATGCCTCTGGAAATCTGTTTGGTGAAGAAAAATATATTAGCTGGTACTCATTTTCTGGCTTTCTAAATCATTCCATTGCTATTCAAGGATTTGCATTATATGCAGCTCATATCCATTACAGTGAGTTTATGCGGAAGAGCACTTTCAGATTTTCATTTGTGTGGGACAACAGTGATTTGTCATTGTTATGATACAATTACTAGGGTTCTTAGAAATACGTCTGCCCAAATTAAGGTGCAAATGAGAGCATATGCCAGTCAATAGTATGGGTTTTATTTGATAGTAAATATGAGAGAGAGAGAGAGAGAGAAAAGGAGAAGTAGGAAAAGAGGTGGGGGGACAGAGAGGGACAGGGACTGGACAAAAGGAATATCACTGCTCCATGGGTCCCACTGGCATCCTGATGATCCTCTCCAGCTGGTCTTCTCGGTGGTGATGGTCCCCTGAAAGCATAGAATGCCATGGGTTAATATACCCTCAAGCCCGGTGGCAATGTCCAGGCACATCCCCCCAGGGGAGGGGGCAGTCTCTTGCAGCAGGATCTGTTACATCACATGCAGTCCTGTGGTGCAAGGCCTAGCGCTTTGGGGGGGGGTCTTTGACGGATTGTGACATTGCTGAAGGAGAAAAATGTCCAATACTTTACCCCTGTACTGACTCATGAATAATGGCCAATTCTCTGTGGGGGTGGGTGGCCATCAGGGAAGAGATGCAACACACAGATGGGCTCATGACCAAGGTGTGGACTTAACCATGGACAATGTTGTACATGCTATCCATGAATGTGAAAAATGAGCTGAAATTAAGCAAGCCAATCATTTAAACTCTCTCTGGTATGGAGGATGGTGGCTGAAATATAAATATGGGCAGGCCTGGCATACTGACAATATGACAACCCCACAAACCTGTCAAGGCAAATGCCATGTATGTGCAATGGTAGAAATAACCACCGGATGGCTGGAAATATATCCTGTGCCTCATGCCACTCCCCAGAACACTATCCCAGAAATAACTGAGTCAGAGAACAGCTCTCATTTCCAAGACAATCTAACAGACACTTGGGCCAAAGAACATGGTACTGAATGTGTATGTATATCACAGTCCCTATCATGCACCAGCCTCTGGATAAACTGAACAATGCAAAGGACTGTCAAAGACCACACTGAAGGTAGTGGCACCTTCAAATACTGGGATACACATTTAGCAAAAGCCACCTGCTTAGTCAACAATAGGGAATCTGCAAGTTGGGATGGCCCTGCCCAATCAAAACTTCTATGTTGTATAGAAGGGAATAAAGTTCCTGTAGCACACATTAAAGATATTCTGGAGAAAACAGTCTGTTTACTCATGCCTCAGACAATGACAAAACCACTCATGGAATTGCTTTTGCTCAAGGACCTGGGTGAACTTGGTAGGTAATGTGAGAGGATCAGGAAGTCTGGTGTGGGCCTCCATGGGATTAGATTTTGGGTAAGAATAACTAAATATTTAAATTTTGGGATGTTAATTACCATATAACACAATGTACTATCAGTTCTATGGAGATAGCCCACGAGAGACAGTCCTCTGTGAACTTCTTTGGCATGGATCCAATCTCACAAGCAGCATCCTGCCTGAATTTCTGCGGCAACATGAGTGTTTCTGTCCATAGGGTGCAGACTTTTGAGCCGAGGCCAGGCTTCTTCCATCCCAGGAGCAAGGCCTTTCTTTCTCTTGCAAGGCCCTTGCAGCCTTAACTCTCTATATGGGACTCCCCCTAGATCACTGTTTTCTCCTGGCATCCACTTGCTTCTCTGGCCTAGGCACCTCCCCACAGGCTGTGGGTGGATCTCTGCACCCCCATGGACTCCGTGGGCTGCAGGGGGACCTCCACTCTCCCCATGGTCTTCACTATGACTTGCAGAGGGTTTTCAGCTCTGGTGGCTGGAGCACCTCCTCCCCTTTCTTCCCCACTGATGTTGGTGTCTCCATGTTGTTCTACCTTCACATATTTTCACCTCCTCCCCTAGCAAAAAAGAAGCTCTTGACTACTTTGTTTTAACTTCTTCTTATATATGTTTTCACAGAGGGGTAACTAGCATTTCTAATTGGCCCAGACTTGGCCAGCAGCATGTCCATCATCTTCAGAGCCATCAGGGATTGGCTCTGCTAGACTTGATGAAAAACTTCCAGAACCTTTACACAAGGCCCACAGGAGCCATCTTTGTGCCACTCCACCCTTCAGACACTTCTTCAGGCCTACCCCAACAGCTTCTGAAGGGTTTAAATTTCTCTTAGATGTTAAAGACACTTTGCTGATGTTCTGGGCTAAGCAAAACCACCACAATGTGTTACCCCCTCATCTGGTGACATGAAAAATCTTTGGCTTCTGATCAGTCCCTCATCACTTGCAAGATTCCTGCATGACTGGGTTTTCCTATATGAGCTTGTATGATCAGTTCAACCCATTTACTTCATGCAGCATCAGTTGCATGATGTGCAGAAGAGACCCTCCCTTTGAACATTTAGCCCAGCACAGGCAACCCAAGTGCCAAAAGGAGCTGTGCTTCAATGGCAATGATTTCCAAGGCAATTTGAACACCTTCATAAGCTGACAGTATCTCTTCTTTAGTTGCAGAATAGCAGTCTTCAGATCCTCTCTATCCCCAACTCCAAAACCGTCTAGTTAACCATTACTCTCCCCTGGTCCTCTCTGCAATAGTTTCCAGGTAGGACCATTCTCCCTGGCTGCGGTGTAGAGCACATTTTTTATATCCTCTAGAATCATAGAATGGGTTCGGTTGGAAGGGACCTTAAGGTTCACCTAGTTCCAGCCTATACCCACAAGATAAAATTATCCAAAGCCCCATCCAACCTGGCCTTGAATACTGACAGGAATGGGACATCCTCAGAGGAGCAGTTTATTTTGTGGTGGTGGATGAGACCACCTCAAGAACTGCTGAGGAGCCGAGTGGTCCCAGTACAGCAGGATTTCGCTGGTGGGATGTTGGAAAACACAGTTTTCCAGCAAAACTTGTGTTAGTTGAGCAGGCCCGAACAAAGCCTTAGCATAGTCAGGCCTCAGTAAAAATCCTAGCAAGCTGTTGTGAAAAGCTAAAACCTGGGAACCACAGCTGTGCTTCTAGGCTGTGAGAAGAATGTCATGAGAAAAGATAAGGAGTCAAAAGTGTTATGAGAAGAAAATAAGGGAGTCACCAAGAAGATCCCTGAATATGTGAGAACAAACTGCAGATACATGTGTAGCTATAATTGGGAACATCTGTAACAGTATATAAGTTTCTCGTTTGGTAAAATAAAATGGAGCTTGCTTTCTGACTTACATTAAGTCGTGTGTGAGTTCTCTCTCGCCGATCATCCGTGGGAAAAATCCTAAAATCTGAATACACCCCTTGGGAATAAGATGGTCCCTCCACAGACTATGTAAATCCTCCTGTGTTGCTTGGCTGTAACCTAACCCCTGACCCCATCCCTCCCTTCTCCCCACTGGTTGTGGTGTCACCCCGCCTTCTCTCCCCTGACCCTCAGATGATCCCTATATCTAGGGATACCTAGGGTCTCTTCTTCCTCTTTCCACCCTGGAACCCTTCAGAATAAATCTCTGGAATATCCAGCTGATTGAGCCTCTGGATTCTTTGTCTCTGGTAACGCATGAGCTATCTGGCTCCCTGGGTGAGTGAGAATCTGTGCCTTACACCAGCTTGGGTGTGAGAAAGGTCGTTCTGTACAGCACCAGAGCAATGCTGGCTGGAGTGATCTCACAATAGCCTCAGAGACACTTTCGGTAAATGCAGAGGCCTGTTCCACCCTCCAACCACCCACTGCATTATTATTTCAGTGTCTCACCACTAACGCGGAGGGGGAGGAGGGGTGGAACCAGGCCTCTGCGTTAACCGAAAGTGTCTCTATGGCTATTGAGAGATCACTCCAGCCAGCACTGCTCTGGTGCTGTACAGAAAGGCCCTTCTCACACCCGTGCCGGTGTAAGGCACAGATTCTCACTCACCCACGGAGTTGGATAACTTGTGCGTCACCAAAGACAAAGAACTCAGAGTGCTCAGTCAGCTGGAGGTTCCAGGGGTTTATTCTGAAGGGTTCCAGGGTGAAAGAGGACGAGAGACCCCAGCCGTCTACATTTAAAGGGATGGCTGGAGGGTCAGGGGAGAGGAGGTGGGGGGAACACCACAACCAATGGGGAGAAGGAAGGGATGGAATCAGGGGTTAGGTTACAGCTGGGGGGATCTACATAATTTGGGGAGAGACCATCGTGTTCTCCAGGGGGGAGACTAAGATGCCTCCCACCAGTGGAGCTCTGCTGTATTGGAGCCACTCGGCTCTCCAGCAGTTCCTGAGGTGGTACTATCTACCCCAACACACCACCATTATAGTGAAGAGTTTCTTCCGAACATCTAATCCAAATACCACAGAATCACAATATCATCAGGTTGGAAGAGACGTCCAAGATCATCAAGTCCAACCCATATCCTAACACTTCCTCAACTAAACCATGGGACTGAGTGCCACATCCAATCTTTTTTTAAATACATCCAGGGATGGTGACTCCACCACCTCCCCAGGCAAATGATTCCAGAGCTTTATCACTCTTTCAGTAAAAAACTTTTTCCTAACATCCAACTTGAATTTCCCTTGGCGCCACCTGAGACTGTGTCCTCTTGTTCTGTCAGTTGCTGCCTGGAAAAAGAGACCAACCCCCACCTGACTACAACTACCCCTCAGGTAATTGTAGAGAGTGATAAGTTCTCCTTTGAGTCTTTTTTTCTCCAGGCTAAACCACCCCAGCTTCCTCAGTCATTCCTCATAGGGCTTGTGTTCCAAGCCCTTCACCAGCTTCATTACCCTCCTTAGGACACGCTGAAGTGTCTCAATGTCCTTCCTGAACTGAGGAGCCCAGAACTGCATACAGTACTCTTAGGTGCGGCCTCACCAGTGCCAAGTACAAGGGAAGAATGACTTCCCTGGTCCTGCTGGCCACACTATTTCTAATATAGGCCAGGATGCCATTGGCCTTCTTGGCTACCAGGGCACACTGCTGGCTCATATTCAGTCGGCTGTCAACCAGTACCCCCAGGTCCCTTTCTGCCTGGGCAATGTCCAGCCACACTGTCCCCAGCCTATAGCATTGCAGGGGATTGTTGTGGCCAAAATGCAGGACTCAGCATTTGGACTTGGTGAACTTCATCTTATTGGACTCTGCCCATCTATCCAATTGTTCCAAGTCTCTTTGCAGAGCCCTCCTACCTTCCAACAGATCGACACACACCCCCAGCTTGGTGTCATGTCCTATTTTACTAACAGTAGATTCAATATCCTCATCCATGTCACCAATAAAAATATTAAATAAAACCAGCCCCAGCACAGATCCCTGAGGGACACCACTAGTGACTGACAGCCAACTGGATGCAGCAGCATTCACCACCACTCTCTGGGCTCAACCATCCAGCCAGTTCTTAACCCAGCAAAGAGTACACCTCTTGTCCTAGCCATGAGCTGCCAGCTTTTCCAGGAGTTTACTGTGGGAAACGGTGTCAAAGGCCTTGCTGAAGTCCAAATAGACAATATCCACAGCCTTTCCTGCATCCACCAGGCAGGTCACCTGGTCATAAAAGGAGATCAGGTTGGTCAAACACAACCTACCCCTCCTAAATCCATGCTAGCTGGGTCTAATCCCCTGGCCATCATGTAAGTGTTGTGATAGCACTCAAAATAAACTGTTCCATGACCTTACCGGGTACTGAGGTTAGACTGATTGGCCTATAATTTCCAGGATCCTCCTTCCTACCCTTCCTGTAAACTGTCACACTGGCCAGCTTCCAGTCATCTGGAACCTCACTGGTGAGCCAGGACTGTTGATAAATGATGAAGAGTGGCTTTGTAAGCTCTTCTGCCAGTTCCCTCATCACCCTGGAATGGATGATGATCTGGTCCCATAGATTTATGAACATCCATGCGGCTCAGCAGTTCTCTGACTGCTTCCTTCTGGATAACAGGGGAACCATCCTGCTCCCTGACACCATCTACCAGCACAGGAGGAGAGTTGTCCTGAGGACAAACCGTCTTTCCAATACAGACCAAGGCAAAGAGGGCGATAAATGCCTCTGCCTTCTCCCTATCTGCAGTCACTAAATTCCCTGCCACATCCAGCAGAGAACCATGATGGTTCTTACCCTTCCTTTTGCCATTAATATATTTGTAAAAACATTTTTTATTATCCTTCACAAAAGTTGCCAAATTAAATTCTAACTGAGCTTTGGCCTCTCTAATTTTTTTCCTACATGTCCTAACAACCCCTTAAATATTTCCTGACCCTCCTTCCAAAGATGATACATCCTCTTTTTATTCTTTAGTTTCTTCATAAGCTCCTTGTCCGTCCAGGCTGCACATTTACCTCGTCGACTCATCTTTCCGCACACAGCAACAGTCTGTTCCTGTACTCTCAAGAACTCTGTTTTGAAGCATGCCCACCCTTCCTGAGCTCCTTTGTTTTTAAGGGCTGCTTCTCAAGGAACTCTCCAAGTAAGTCTCCTGAATAGGCCAAAATCTGCCCTCCAGAAGTCTAGTGTGAAAGTTTTATTGATGCCCCTCCTGATTTCACCAAATATTGAAAACTCCACAATTTCATGATCACTATGCCCTAGACAACCTCGAACCACCACATCTCCCACCAGCCCATTTCCATTAGCAAACAGCAGATGTAATGTTGCCTCCCCTGGTCGGCTCACTCACCAGCTATGACAAGAAGTTGTCCTCCACACACTCTAAGAACCTCCTAGACTGCTTCTTTTCTGCTGTGTTAAGTTCCCAGCAGATGTCTGGTAGGTTAAAGTTACCTACAAGTCACCTACAATATCTCCTCTTTCAATTTAAAACCATTCCCCCTTGCCCTATTGCTGTGTGTCCATGTAAAAAATTGCTCTCCCTGTGTTTTATGAGCCCCCCCTCAAGTACTGGAAGGCTGCAATTAGATCTCCCCAGAGTCTTCTCCAGTCTGAACAACACGAACTTACTCAGCCTGTGTTCACAAGAGACATTCCTCAGTCTTCTAATCATCTTTGTGGCCCTCCACTGAATATTCTGCAACAGGTCCATGTCTCTCCTGTGCTGAGAGCCCTAGAGTTGGACACAGGGTCTCATGAGAGAAGAGTAGATGAGGAGAATTACCTCCCTTGACCTGCTGGCCACACTTGATAGAGACCATAATGTGGCTGATGTTTTGGGCAGCAAGCATCCACTGTCAGCTCAAGTCCAGTTTTTCATCCTTCTTGGCAGGACTGTTCTAACAATGAGTTCATCTCCCAGGTGTAACTCTTGCACTTGGACTTGTTGAACCTCATGAAGTTCTCATGGCCCCACTTCTCTAGTTTGTCCAGGTCCCCATGGATGATATGCGTTCCTTCTATTGTGTCAACTGCACCACTGAGCTTGGTATCATCTGTAATTTTTCAAACTTTTTAACATAGTGTTTCTGGAACAATGTACATAGATCCCTTCAGGGCAGTCTCAGCCTTTAACGCAGTTCACTAAAAAAATTGAAATGAGTATCAACCAGTGTGCTATGTCTGTCATATGAGACCTTTAGAACTAAGGATGAGGAAAAAGTCACCCATTGTTTTATGCAAAATCAAAGCACTTACAGTCTAATTTGTGAGCACAAATGTTTTTGCTGTTGCTTAGTATAATTTCAGTTCCAGCAGTACATGAAAAAGGAAATAGAACAACCTAAGACTAATTCAGTAAACCTAATTCTCTTAAAATTATGGCTTTACCCAATGACAGTTGAATATTGGGAATAGGATCTAACTTACGGACTTGAAAGAAGCACGTGTAAAGCCAAGTATATGTTAAGTTTTGGTGAGTTGACACCATCATAAAAGGCACCCCTTGACTTTTCCAAAAGAGGAGGTGAATTAACCTTAAAAAGCAGTTACTAATATATTTTCAAATTAGTATTCAATTTAAAAGTTCCTTTGCTATTCATTGTTCATAAGCATTTGTGTGGCCTACATTATTTATGAAGAAGTTACAAATCCTGGAAAATCCTTAAAGGTTTAGGATCTCTGACAGGATGGTGAAGGATTTCAGCTTCTTCCCTCTGAGGTCCAAACTGGTATTCAGTCTAACCAGATGCTGCCTCTTTACTCAAGGAAAACTCTATTTGTGTCAGTGGAATTTTTTTTGGAGTACAGCTGGACTTGACCCATTGAAAAGAAATAATTGTCTGGTTTTGGTTTTCCATGGCTAGACAAATACTCTTGCTCATTCTTACTTATGCATTGTGTGGTCTCATCAAATTCAGAGGTGTCATTTATTTAGTTGAAATTTGTGTTTGCCATGAACCTGAGTAACCAGATGTAGTCCCTATATGTGACATAACTGCTGTGCCTAGTAATCAGATCTCCTTCTCCATGTAATTTAAAAACAATTACAAATTGAACTAATAATTGGGTTATTTTAAAAGTAAACTTTTTGTCACTTTCTTATATTTGCTCAAATGTCTTTTGTATGACATTTTGTCTTTATCTTGCTGGGTAGTTCCTATTTTGCTATCACAGTCAATCCAACTTCTCCAAGTTTCACTAATGAAGTCTTCTGGAAAAAAATGTGAAGTGGCTTGCAGCACATTCAGACACTAGCCGTTAAGAGCTGGCACTAAAATTCACACTAAAAAATTGTACATATAACAATAGGCAGAACAAAAGCTAGTGTTACAATTACTACTACATTGCATGCAAAAGAAAGGGTCAGCCATGGAACCTTTTGTCACACAAACAAACCTCTGATATTACCTCACAGTGAGGGCCTGTAGGAATTATGTTCTATGGGAATTATTCTTGACAAATGATTCCAAAAAAGAGGCTATTTCTATAGCAGTGTTCACGTAGCCTACACACTTTCATCTTCCAGTGTAGAAACAGGCTAATTTATTAACCTTGCAAAGACCTGTTAAAACATATTTGGATTCCCCTGGTTGAATGTTGAATCACTGTATCAGCATAACAGAAATCTTGGCTACTGTGTAACATCTGCCCATTTTGATGTCTATCTCCTATAAGAGATAAATATTTTTTAGATACACCTAACACCTATTTTTTGACTGCATTGCAAGCCAAATTCTGCTGTTTGGCTTATAACTTTTCTTCAAATCACAGAACACCATATTTATAAATCAACTCATGCTTCAGAATATCACTGCTCTTAGTAGTATGGTAAATTAATTACTTGACTTTAAATACATATTCAAGGCATTTTAAGAGCTTTTGTGCTCATATTGAAAATATCTCAATGATTTCTATAGATGTCAACTATCCATTGAAATGCCATATAGCAAATGTGGAATTAATATATAAACAGCTTTTAGACCATTAAGCCATATATAATTTTATGTGCAAATTGCTTTTTTCCCCCTGGAACTATTAGCTGTGATTTTCATCAAGTTTTTAATATGATTTTTCCTTAAAAGTATTACCTTCAAAAAAGCTTTACCAATTACAGGGGCTGATGGTCCAGCCCATCATGTGACCCATTATGTTCAAAAGGTTTAAAAATAATTTTTATATCTAAATTTGGTGGAGTTTTAGAGATGTTCTTGTTCATGAAAATCCAGTGGCTGGGATGATATTGAACCTTAGCCTATCCTATTTGCTATAATTCATTGTCTTGGTTTGAAAACAAACCAGTGGGAGATCACAAGTCAAGACTGAAATTAAAAAATAAGTGAAATAATACAAGGAAAAGCACTGACAAAGTCAGATACAACCTAACACCCTGTTGGGGTGGTAGTAGCAGTCCAACTGAAGTAGGCCAGTTGAAGCGGTGATCCTGTGAAGGTCTAGTCTCCAGCTGAAAGATCC
>NC_139482.1:56335900-56445251 GCF_008360975.1 Lichenostomus cassidix
GGTGGTAGCAGTCCAACTGAAGTAGGCCAGTTGAAGCGGTGATCCTGTGAAGGTCTAGTCTCCAGCTGAAAGATCCAGCGGTAGCTCTCGTCCTCTGGGAACCCAGTAGACAGGGCTAGCTCAGGCAGTTCCAAGGCCAGGTTATATCCAGGTGGGAACACCTGGTTCCTCCCTCCTGGGCAGAGCATCCCACAATGGGATGAGATAAGTCCATGAGTCACACGGTGGGTCCCTGATGGCCCATTGCCTGTCATGCGGGGTGGGTCATTAGCAGCTGGTAACAGCTAACGGATGGCCCATTGCCTGTCATCTGGAGTGGGTCATTAGCAGGTAATAGCAGCTAACGGCCCACAGCTGGTGGTAATAGAATACTTAACTACATCTATATTGCAACCTAGGACATTCATATAGCTACATTTTTCCTATCTGTGTAACCATGCTCTGCCTTCACACTGAATAGCTCATTTCACTTCTAATCTGCAGTATGCTTTTTCTAGGCTTAAAATACTATGCTGAGTTACAATGGTTATTTATAGATTACACTGAATGTGCTTAATATTTGCAAGCAGAGTAACAATATTTAGTGCATATAGGTGGAAAATTACTGCTAGAATAATTTAAAAAATTACGCTTCTTGTTCATCATAAACTTGCTAATCATTGTTGAGAGAATGAACTAAAACAGACAGATATGTTAATAAACTGCTAAAATTATTATTTATTGGACAGGGATCACCAAAGTCCTAAATAGTGAGGCTTGAACTTCATATTTAATGCTTTGTTTTTTGGGATTTCATCACCTTTGGCATAATGGAAACCACCCACACACTTGCTCTTCTGTTTAAAATTATTTCATGTAGGGAATAC
The DNA here is from genome assembly GCF_008360975.1 of Lichenostomus cassidix. Classification (NCBI taxonomy): domain Eukaryota; kingdom Metazoa; phylum Chordata; class Aves; order Passeriformes; family Meliphagidae; genus Lichenostomus; species Lichenostomus cassidix. The sequence goes on from NC_139482.1 coordinate 56,336,767, forward strand.
CCTACAATACAATGGAACTTGGTCAGTGAAATATATATATTTATACAGATTGCATATATAAATATGAATCAAATGTAATGGGAGGATTGTTGACTCCTCTTGACCTGATATTATATTAAATCAAAAGATTAAAACTTCTCTCCTGACATACCTTCAGGCTATTGAATTTGTGAATTGACAGACTGTAAGTGTTGAAAGCTTAATGAATCTATTGCAACCATGTACTTGACTCTACCCAGAAGTGGATTATGCAATAGAATTCAAACTAGCTATGTTTATGGATAATCTCATTTAGACAAGTAAAGTCCAAGACAGGCCTCTGCAATTCCTATTCTGAACCTCGTCACAGAATCATAGAATCATAGAATATTCTAAGTTGGAAGAGACCACAAGATCATTGAGTCCAACTCTTAAGTGAATGGTCCATATGGGGATCAACCCTGCAATCTTGGCACTATTAGCACCATGCTCTAAATCTCTTTTTTCTGGAGGCAAATATAATGTCTGCTTTGCTATGTGTGGATCATGTTGGTTATGCCTCTGGGATGACATATCTAAGAAGAAATCAAAAGAAAGGGGGCATGCAGCTTTTTCTAGCCAGAGAAAGAGGAGGAGGTGGGAACATGTGAAGGAAACAACATGACGACACCAAGGTCAGTGGAGAAGGAGGGGGAGGATGTGCTCCAGGTGCCGGAGCCAAATTTCCTCTGTTGACCATGGTGAAAACCATGGGGGGAGCAGGTTGTCCCCCTGCAGCCAATGGGGTCCACAGGGATGCAAAGATCCACTCACAGCCCATGGAGGAGGTACCTCATACTGGAGCAGGTGGATGCCTGGAGGAGGCTGTGTTCCAGTGGGAGTCCCAATGGAGAGAGCGGGCCCTTGCTTCCAGGCTTGAACAGCCTGTCCTTGGAGGAGTTGTTGGAGGACTGCACCCCGTGGATGAGTCACCCATGCCGCAGCAGTTTTGGGAGGACTCACATTGCAGCAGGTGTGCGTGGACTGCTGCTTGTGAGATAGATCCACACTGGAGGAGTTTGCAGAGAACGGTCTCCTGTGGGAGGGACCCCACAGTGAAGCAGGGGAAGGACTTCTCTCCCTGAGCAGTGAAAGAAAGACCCCAATGATGAACTGACCCAAACCGCCACACCCTGTTCCCCTGTGCTATTAGTGGGAAGGAGGGAGGGGTTGGGACGAAGAATGGTGTCTTTAAGGGCTTATTTTACTTCTCATTATCCTCCTCTGACTCTGTTAGTAATAAATTCACTTTGTAACTCTTAAGTTGAGCCTGTTTTGCCCTTGAAGTCTTTTCTCCAGGTCCTTATCTCACTCATGAATGCTTTGTGTTAACTTTTTTTCTCTCCTCTGCCCAGCGGTGGCAGGGGAGAGCGAGCAAGCAGATGTTGTGGGTGTCTGGTATTTGGCCAGGGTCAAACCAAGAAAGGTGTAAGAAAATTTGCAAAATACTTGTGATAGTAATAATATGGAAATCCAAATGCAGTAATTAGAACAGCTTCATAAATGAATCTATGACTGTAATCAATAAATATGCATTCAGAAATTTAATTTTCTTATTAATGTTTATGTATGTGTCATGGTTTAGCCCCAACCAGCAACCAAGAACCATACAGCTGCCCAGTCACTCCCCCACTGTCACGAGTGGAAACAGAGGGTATATAGATTTTACCAGTTGCCCAGGCCTATGGCAACTAGTGACCAAACCTATTCAGTGACCAGCACCGTCAAAACCCAGTCTCACTCATAAGTTCTTATAAAGACAGCCGATTTATGTCTAATGTAAAATAGGTTATGGTTTATTAGACACAGAACGGAACACAGAACTAGACAATTTTACTACACAAAACATGAAAAGCTATTCATAGCTAAAACAAACATATATATATGTTGCCCAAAATAGGGAGATTTAAAAGCAATACAGCGCTAAAAATGAAAAAGGTACCTATTAATATTATTGTAGCTAGCAAAGAAGAATACAATTTAGAAAACTGAATGCTTCTTACCAAACCCAATTTTTGGAGCTGGGGATGCACCAGACCCTCTCTCAATCCCACGGGAAGTAACCACAGAGCTTGCGTCCAAGCCCAGGGGAGAAGGCTTTACTTCACGCTCCAATGTCCACGTAGAAAGCTTCTACTTTTGCTGAGATTTTCGTGGTGTTTTATAGGGAAAAGAGTGTGGATTTGCGGTCACTTGAAAATTCTTCACATTCTCTCAGTGTCTCACTCTGAGTTCCAGACGCCAGCACTGATAGTCCGGATTAAGCTATTGACTTAATCTGAGCCATCGATCTCCGGCCAGCAATCAGGGAGAGAGAGAAGGGGAGGGGGGGGGTTTGTCCTGCCACACCCACCAGCATGGGGGAGACAATTGAGATTGTAACAGTAAAAGTGAAAAGACTCATGGATTGAGATAAAGATGATTCAAGAGGGAAAGCAAAAGTCATGCTCACAAGCAAAGCAAAGAAGGAATTACTTCATTGCCTCCTATGGGCAGGCAGGTGTTCAGCCATCCCCAGGAGACCAGGGCCCCATCTTGTGTAATAGTTACTTTGTGATTCTGTCCCTAATGCAGCTCCTCTTCACTGCTCTCCAGCACCATCAATTGCTAGAAAATCATAATGTCAAGCTATTCTAATGCCAAGAAAGGATACTATGTATAATGTTGGAAAGCTTTTATTATGGATATCAAAATGGGAATTTTTTTTTTTAATGACTGCATGTGAAAAAATAGCACAATTAAAATAAGAAGACAAAAACCAGCGTATTTCATTAGAAAGGGCTAGAAAAGACAATAAACAAAGGTTCTGTGACTTCACTAAAACCAAAAAATATATACAGACCCATTAATCAATAGGAAAGAAAATGAAATAGTGGATGATGTACAGGAGGTAGATGTGGTCCATTCTTTTGGTTTTGTTTTGTTTTTTAACTGTAAAAGGATATAGACATACAGACCTCTTACTTCTCAGAGTAAATGTCTGAAGCATGCTTAAACAAGTCAGTGTAATTTGGAAAGCTTTGTAAAGACCTTTGTGGGCTAACAAAGGATTAATGTGGTCACAGATAAACAGCAAAATCAAATACAGTCTTCAACTTTTAAAAGTGACAAAATGCAAGGGAATAATAACTCATGGAGTCACTTTGATAAAAGATATTGGAGCAAAACATTAAATAAACAACTCAAAATTCCCAAAAAAGAAAGAAAAAAGTTGAAACATACCTAAGATTATAAAGAGCAAATAAAGTCAAATCATTCTATATACACTTCTTTTGCTGATTAACTTATGATTCAAAGATATCTAGATATAACATACTGAAACTTTTAATTATAAACTTACCCATTCTATTACAGCAGATCTAGCCAAAACTAGACTAAAGAGTGCATTAATTTTGCCAGCCAATGGCTAATAAGGATACAGAGTGAACTAATTACAAAGTTCAGATTCGTTGTCCAGAAAGTAAACATATATAAAGCTGTAGTGCACACTTTTTGATGAAATTGTTGATAACAGTCATCAATTATACAGAAGGCACCTATGTCCTCCTACAGCAATCAGTTTTGCCATGGGTAGAAGCCTATGGACAAAGAGAATCCCAAAGGCAAAAGAAAATTTTGAGTTGGAAAGTAGGAGTGAAGGAGAAATGCTGTCAGGGGATAATGGTGTATGGATAGATCATACTAGGTTATATCATACTTAGTGCACCATCAAGTTGTAATAGCGGTTCCATTTTGAAAGCTGAATTCTTCAATGACCTACTCACCCATTTTGTTTGAAAATGCATGCCAGAAGCAAACTGGGGAAGTAGAATCTCTGTGTAATTGCAACAAAGTAAGTGTACACTACTCCCACTCTCTTTCTCTAGAAGAGTACTTGTTTTCAGGTGGGCAGGTCATTTTAATGTCCTGAATCCAACTCTGTTCATTATTTTTGTTAACAGTTTGAATGATAGACTGAAGACTATTTTTTCAGATTTTTATAGCTATTGTTATGCTAGGAGAGGAGATTTCAAGAACAGCTACAGACATGAAAGATATTAAATGCATCGTTTGCTAATTGGAAAGAATACAAAATTGGTTGGAAACAGTAATTAAAATTAACAATATTGCTATATATAATCAGAAGATTGAAGTGTACAAAGATACAAGAAGGAAAGGCTATTTGTGCTTATACTAGTTAAAATACTATGAGTTAAAAAGAATGTTTAATTTTGGAATTAATATTACCAACACTTCTTTCACAGTCATTTGTACAAACCAGTGTTTGGTAACATTTAGAGAAACAGAAAGCACTTGGCAACGATAATGAACATTTGTCCATTTACGAATATGACTGAATTGAAAAAATTTCCATCAAAAGTTTCTGGTTTTAGTAATTTAATTTTTGCCCTTATATTGGAATTCTATCATTTTACAAAAAAAAAAATTAAAATTTAATGAATAGAAAACTAAGTTTTTCTAATCTAATTAGAATAAAAACTATTCATCAAAAAGAAATGTTTCTGTTAAAGTTTTCTTCAGAAACAAACTTTACTTTCTGCAAAGCTATTCTTGAAAAGCTTTGCTTCAGGATTAGAAAAATATAATTTGATTTGCCTGTTTAATGCATGGTTTTAGGAATGAATTGCAAGTGTTTGAAAACTGAAAACAGTGATACTGTTATTAATTTGACAGAATTTTGTAAACTCAAATATTGTTGCCCCACAAATTTTAAGTTTGTTGTGGTGGCTTTGCAAAGTTTAGGGTCAAGGAACCAGCTGCAAGGGGCAATGAAGGTGGAGGAGACCAGCTGGGTGTAAAGTGCTGGTCTGGACTGTTTCAGTTCCGGTGAATTTGGAGCAACAGCCCATGAGCCCCTGCGGCTGGGGAATTAACCATGCAGTTGAGTAAAGGTTCATTGGCCCCGCACTCTCCCCCACCCCTGTTCTGTATATTGTTTGTTATCTAGAAAGTTGTCCCCAGTTCGATGCCCTATTGGTCCTCTAAGTTTGTACTCTCCTCTGTTTTAAACTCATTGGTTATCACCCATTTTCCCCTCCCTATTTCCACCTACCAAGTCTTCCCTGGTCAGCTCTTTGGAGCTAGCCACTCCCCTTTCCCCTCCCCTTTTAAACCTCTGCACCCCATTGTTAGGCGCTCACAGCCTTGGACTCCCTGCCCCTCTGCCGCCCCTTGCTTTCCACACCTCTTCACCACCCTTCGTCTTTTGCCTTTGGACCTCAATATACTCCCTCAGAATCCCAGACTGCGAACCTGCATTTCTTTATTCCACGTGCTTCCTTGTCGCCTCTCGTCCCCGGAGCCCCACTGCCTGCCACAGTGCCCTGTCACCACCTGCGCCCCAGCGTGTCTCGGCTCCGGACGGCATCCCTCTGTGCAGCGTGGGGTGACTGTCCATGGAAAAGGGCAACACTGCATAAGTTACTTTGTTCTCAAACCATAAATAGAAAGATGGGCTATATTTATTATACTTCAGAGAGTATCAATTAGCTAGTAACATTCGATTGTAACCAGATCGATTTGTAAGCCCTTCAATTAATTCCTAAAATTCAATCAAACAGCACTGATAATATGGAGTCAGTATCTCATGCATTCTTTTGTTTCCCTTGATACATTTACTGTTGTAAATCTATTCACATTGTTCAGTTTTATTACTTGTTCAAACTTAGACAGTCAGTGATCTCTTTATCTGATGGATTAATCAACATTATTTTTCTTCAGACTGCAAAACACTAGGAGAGGATACAGCCATCTTCTCTTTCTCAGATAAGAAATGTTGAGTTCTTAAGACCTTAGGCTGAGTGATCACCTCCACAAATGTTCCAGACCTTCATCTGGGCTAATGAAAAAGTAGAAGCACTATTACTTTACTGCAGTATTACTAAAATTGTCTGCTGCCTTCAAGAGATGACCTAAATGTAGCAATTCATCCGCATCAGAGAGCTAAAGATATGAAGGAATTAGAGGACAAATGACTTAGCACTCAGCATCAGGTGTTCCAAATGCCAAGGGTATGTGCACTGAAAAACCTTCCTTTAGACAAAAAACTGTGGTTTTGCTTGTGAGGGAAGTGAGGGGAAGAAAACCAGAAAGCCGGTACCCCATGTGCTATCATTACAGGTTCTTGTAAAAAGTCCCTCTACAGCTTACTTGTAGGTCCTCTTTAGGCACTGGAAGGTGGTAAAAGTCTCCCTGGAGACTTTTCTTTTCTAGGCTGAACAACCTCAGTTCTCCCAGCCTGTCTTTATAGGAGAAGTGCTCCTGCCCTGTGATCATCATCTGCTTTCCTCTGGACTTGCTCCAGCACATCCATGTTCTTTTTCTGTAGTAATTCAATAACTAATTGCAAGTGAGTTTGAGAAGCAACCATGGCATGGTAACTAAATACTGCCTATGCCACTGGGAAAAAGTATCAGTTGCTTTTCATCCTGGTTTCCCACAAGATACTTTCATAGCCTATTCAGCTGGGCTGGTGGATACAAATGTGAATTCTCTGTTGAGGTTGAGTCTTGCTTTTGGTATCTTTGGGTCCTTCATAATGCAATCTAACATATTTCTTAATGTGTGCTGAAATTAGATTTTGATTCTGGATTTTCATGTTAAGTTACTGTCAAATTTTAACTTTATTCTGTCCTTGACAGTCTCCAAGACTCCTTTCGGAACAAGCAAATGGCCTTCCTGGCTGTCAGATTTCTTTATATCTTAGAGTCCTTCATGGACCTTTAGCTTCCTTACTCCATGCATTTGATAAAGAAGATTGGAGCGTTCATTTTTATATACTGCCAGGAAGGCAACACATAGTTCTTGACCATCAAGAATTTGGCAAGAGTATATTGAGGGAATATATCACATATTTGGGAGACCGTATCTTCTCATAATACCTCATTATGAAGATCAATGCAATCTCCAAAATGTCTCCAAAAGCAAGGAGGAAGGGAGAAAAAAAAAAAAGGAAATTTTCTCTAAATTGGCTGTTACTATGATTGACATTAACCATACACAGCAGAAAGTAGCTTTGCTCAGAAAAACCTCTCTGGGAAAACAGATTTCACAGATGGGAAGCCATGGAAGAGAAATTAAATGGATCAACAAATATATCAGAGAAAATCTGTGACAAAAGTAGAAATTAAAGCCAGCTTTGTTACATCCTTGTTTAAGTGTGAGTTCCTTCTTTCTCTTTATGATTTTCATATCCACAAAATACTCAGTGATATGTTTTAGGAATAGAGTCCAAGATGAACAAATACAAACAGTAATTTAAAAAACAGTCTTGCTGCTTCTCTTGCTTTGTTCTGATTCCTCCCACTCATCAGTTAAACAAAAATATTTTACAAAAACTTCCAGGAAAGTGACTTCAAAGAAAGAAGAACTAGTCAGAAACTTCTACAAATAGTCCTTTTGTTTCTTTCAGTTTTTCTGCTTTGTGGGCAATGCTTCTTCCCCATCAAACAAGTTTGGTTTCCCCATGCAGTCTGCTTTATTTGTATTAAAATTAATATTCAAAGGCAGATTGTATAAGAACTTTAAAATGTTTAAAGTTTGCCTACAGTTTAGTTGGCATTGATGCAGGCAATTTCTATCTAAACCAGGCTTAACACTGGGATGCATGATAAAGTCAACTGTTAACAGCAGCTTGACAGAGTGCTGCTCACCTACAGTGTCTGTATGATCTGAGGACTGACTGCTGAGCCCTGAAACAAACTGTTGCTTATTGAAGATGTGAATGACCTCAGCTATCGGGCCCTACTGCCAGACTCTATGGCTATCCTTGCAGAGCTGGCAGGAGCTGATGTTGGCTTGCTCTCCACTCTTCTCCAGGCCAGACAGCACCCCATTTCCCTGGTAGTTTGTGTAATGAAGTAAAATATGAAAGGATGCAGGTAAGTGCATCACAAATTCCCCTCTGCTGTTCTTTTACCTTGGATGTGACCCATAGCTGAGTTTCAGACAGTCAGCCTGAGCAATTGGTACTTTCAACCATTGCAGTCAGACTGTGCATAGCCCATCTAGAATGACCCTTGGCCCAGATCAGTTTTGAACTTAAGGATAAAAGGCAGACGTTTGTTAACTTGTTCTTTTCCCTTTATAAACCATTGGGAGTTTATAAGCTGCAATAAAATTGAGATGAATATGTGTAAAGAAATCCAAAATCCTGCATTCTGTAAGATACTATTGTTGGAAATCATATAAATTTCCTAATTAATTGTTTTAATTATATTTTCTAATTAATTTTTTAATTTAATCATAAGCAGTGCAATTTTCCACTCTGTCATATGCCACAGTAGCCAGCATTAAATCTTTGTCATAGGCTGCTACTGTGAGAACACACTTTGGGAAAATGACTGAAACTTTAGGTTTTGCTTAAACAACTGTAGTCAAATTTTATATGCTTCAATGAACAAAGCCTGTGAGAGAGATATATTGCTGAAACTGGACACAAGGAATGCTGAATTTATAGACCACAAGCAAAGATGAAGAAGATCTGGAGATGAAGAAGAAACTAACAAAGGCAATTCAGAAATTTTAAAGAAAACCTCTCTATCTGGAAGAAATATAATAAACAGAGTGAAAATGTGCACTCATTAGAACGAGAAGAAGAAATCAATAACCAACAGAAGGTAGAATACTAATTAATGAAGATACCTATGTAATTTATAGAAAATGAACATAAATTTTTTTGTTTGATAAAATGTATAATTAGTGAAAAGCTTTGAAAGTGTAACTGCATGTTTGGGAGAGTATGCCCTTGCATACGCGGCACTGAAATAGAGAAATGCCTGCTTTCTAATATTAAAAATAGTTTTAGAGTGTTTGATTTATCCTGATGTTTTTGGCAACACTATTATTACCTTCTACTAATAAAAACTAATCAGAGTAAACATGACACTTTAAATTACATAGCTTATCTGAGGTCTGAAGCTTACCAAAATATATTTAAATTATTAAAAATATTCAAGTGGTAACTTTTTTAACCTTTTTGTTTTCTGATGTTTATCAAAATTTAATATCAAATAAACTATGAGATTTAGATTAAATAAGATCTTCAGTTATCTTCTCAATAACAGTAAGGGGAAAAATAATTCAAAAAACTACAAATAGAGTAAAAGAATATTCTAAAAGTATAAATAATAATATTTGCTTGTTTGCTAGTTTCAGTTGAGACTAGAATTGGTCATTTATTTTACTTTGATTCAAAACAGTGGTTTTCCAAATAAGGTCCACAGATCTTTGGTAATGTCCAGGTTATTTCTACTAGGCTTCAATAAAAAATGATAAAAATCATAAATAGGGTTAGATTAGCCTTTTAGGAGTCTGTACTCACAGGAAATTTGCAATCATGTGACTGATTGACTAAGGACTGAAACTAACTCTCTGGAACTGGTGCTGGAGAATTGTAGCTTTTCTCCCAAAGGGGGCAGAAGTATGGGAGAGTTTTTGGAGGTGCACATAAGACCTGAGGGGAGACCAATAACTGATGTTTGATGATTTCTCATGTTGAAATTACGATAATGTTACAGAATTTGAAGATAGTACTGCAATATATATTGACAAAACAAGAGTGGTTCTGATTTTCATCTGACTTACATTATCACTCTAATTCCATGAAGTACCACATTTTCTTCTGGTTTACAGACTGTTGGTAAGGCAGCAGTTTAGCTCACTCAGTGAAATGAATATTGATTATACATTGAGATTTTTGTTATTTGAGCGTATATTCTATGCTCCTTTGGCCAGTGACTTATAGTTCTTTGGGAGAAAGAATATATTTGTAGAGTCCACCATGTTTATAGATATTACCAATGAAGACACTTTGTTCTTATACATCTCCTTGATCTACTTTGCCATAAATGACGAAATTGTATTTTGCTTATACACCAGATATTAAAAACAGGTTGTTGATTTGTTCTTGCTGCAGCATGTTATCACTTCCTTTGTCAATTTCCACTTCCTTCAAATAATGTCACAATTTTATGAATCTTTCTTTGTGACTAATTTTCTTAAACCAACAATTTTTGCTACTTTCCTCTGAACTATATCTTTCTTAAATGTGTACTGTCCCAACTTGGATGCTGGGTTCCTGCTGTCACATTACTTCTGCACAAATAACTTTGCATCCATCTTTTAAGATGTCTATAACTATGATGAGGTTTTGTAGGATGTTTTACTCCTGTTTAGCTTCTGATCATGCACAATAACACATAATCCTTTCCTGCAGAAATGATACCTAATTTCTTATTTTCTCTTCTGTATTCGGGTAAATATTGTCATAATGCAATATTTTATTTTTTCATCTTTTGTTTTGCAATTGTCATACCAAACTGATAGAAAAACTTTGAATTGTCTAAAAGTAGGCTATTTTCCCTAAAAATATGAACAAATGTATTATTGCAGTTCAGCTTTGGCAGCAACTGACTGCAGTTACATTCACCATATTTCTTGCTATAATAAAAAAGTACAGATTATCTAATTATCTACAATCAATACAAATAATTCTTGTGAAACAGAACAGAATCAGCTGTGTCTAAAAGCCTATTTTTCATTTTAATGAGAATACAATGGAAAATAAATAAAACTCAGTCTTTCTCTCCATGACTTTCAGAAAGAGGAGCTCCTAAATGTAATTAAAGTAGCCCTACAGATTTAACTAGAAAGGCTAAAACAGACTCATGTGGTCCTTTCCCCAGCTGGAGGAAAAAAGGGATAAAACTACTACATCTCTTGAGGGAGCAGAATGAGGATGAGGATGGTTGTCGGTGATTGATGTGGGAACTCAGCCTGGTTCGTGCAAAGCCCACTTTATTGTACAGGGCATGTCTTTTTATACTGTTACCAACTATAGCAATACATTGTTTTAGCAAGTAGCTGGAGCCCAGGTATGAGACTCAGCATTGTCAGAAACCTCTCAGCTGAGGCATGCCTCATGCAAATCTAACCTTCCAGAATAATTTTTTGTCCTCTCACAAGTCTGAGAAAATACAAAAAGCAATTATTCAAAGATTTAGAGCCTGCAGAAATGTGTATAAACTCACTAGTTTTCCGAAGAAGTAAGTTACATTCTTGGTCCACAAGCCATCACTTTATAGCATGTCATGCCCCTTTCCGATGGACTCTAGCAAAAAACCAAAATATTACTAGACTTTTCATGCATGGACAAGACTTTACGTTTGTCACTGGCCCCATTTTTGGAAACAGCTGAGCTGTTTTTCCTTAAAATTTCAAAGAAAGGTCATCCCAAGGCTAAGGCTCAGCTTGAAAATTTTCAGTTGAAGAGATTTAAGTTTTACAACTGAAAGCTCAATATAAAAATATTGAGTATCAGACAATTCTAGCATATATTACTAATCTTTTATATATGCATTTTTCCACATGCAGATGGAACATCTGTAAAGTGCTCAGTTACTAACCCCTGATGAAACCACTTCAAGTGTTACCTTCTGTTTAGCAGAGCATGCTTAGACAACTGCTAAGCAATTGAGAACTCATCAACATGTACAGTATTTGCCAGTGCTTTTCAGTACTTTTTTGATGCAAAATGGTAAAAGTAGCAGTTTAAAGAAGTACACTTATTTTCTTCAACTGGACTTTGGGGTAGTTTAATGAATATTACTGTCACAGTTCAGAGAGATTTGATTAAACACATATAGTTGAAGAGTGTATGAATACATGTAGAGGGCTGTGTTAAATGATTAATCGTTGCTTGTTATGCTTCAGGAAATGATCTGTTTTAGACTGGGAAAGATGTAAATTAACCCTGGTATAACTACTTTTATTTTTCCTTCCCCAAAAGAGAACCTTGGAAGTGGAGGAGGTATTTCATAAGAAATGCAAATTTCAGTGTAAAACATTAATTTCTATATCAGTCAGGGAATAAGAGAAAATTGTCACGCCCCTATGGTTTTCCGCATTTATACTGAATTAAGATGACCTGATTTTTTAAAATGAATTTTTAGCCTTTTAAAGTACTGTAAAGAAGCACACACAAAAGTCCTACACTTTATATTCACTATGAAGTCTCTTGGTCAAAATTAGAAGAGAAAAAGAACTACATACTTATCCAGAGTGCTGTATAATAAAGTGTCTTGGTTTGAAAACAAACCAGTGGGAGATCACAAGTCAAGATTGAAATTAAAAATAAGTGAAATAATACAAGGAAAAAGCACTGACAAAGTCAGATACAACCTAACACCCTGTTAGGGTGGTAGTAGCAGTCCAAACTGAAGTAGTCCAGTTGAAGCGGTGATCCTGTGAAGGTCTAGTCTCCAGCTGAAGGTCCAGTGGTAGCTCTGGTCCTCTGGGAACCCAGTAGACAGGGCCAGCTCAGGCAGTTCCAGGGCCAGGTTATATTCAGGTGGGAACACCTGGCTCCTCCCTCCTGGGCAGAGCATCTCACAATGGGATGAGATAAATCCATGAGTCACACGGTGGGTCCCTGATGGCCCACTGCCTGTCATGCGGGGTGGGTCATTAGCAGGTGATAACAGCTAATGGCCCATAGCTGGTGGTAATAGAATACTTAACTACATCTATATTGCAACCCAGGACATAAAGGAAAAATTAGCAAATTTTCAGCATTCATACATTCAGGTTATCTTTAAATCTTTAAAACTACAATGGTTTTGGTCCCTTAACTTTAATAGCAATCTCAGTTTTAGCCATTTGTGGTTCTGCCTGTTATTTTGCAGCGTTTGCAAACCAGGGAACTCACTGATCAGAAAGGGCTTTAAACTTTTCTGCTGCGATGCTATCATAGCAGTCATAACAACTGCTGAACTGGTGGAATATTTGAACTTTATTGTGCTAGGCCTTTATTCTGAAAACATATTTACATTACATTTACACACATCCTTAATAGTCCTGTTAGGTCAGTGCTTAAAGGATACGCTTTACTTTACTTTATAAGTAGTCCCACTGCACACATTCTCACAGGTTTAAGGTCTGAAGCAGTAAAAGACCCTTTGTAGGTGCTACTTAGCCCATTTTCAAACTTGATTTGAACAGGATAGGAGCCCTGGTCATGAGAACATGAACTGCAAAAATCAAGTCAATGTAAAATGTTTTACTTAAAATTTTAATTTTGTAGTTGCAGGCTTACTGGAAGTGGTGTAAAACAAAAGGGAACGGGGGGAAATGGGTTTTGAAATCAAGAAGTTACAAAACCAGAAGAACTATGATAAATTTTATTTTTTTAAAAACCTGCTGGGTGATTCATAGCAAAAAAAAAAAAAAAAAAAAAAAAGTATGGTCAGAATGCACCCTAGTTGAGAACTTGAAAAGTTGCTGTTGTATCATTACTCTTAATCAACATGATACAACAATCAATTGGCAGTGCAAAAATTATAAATCATTCACATATCAGGGTTCCATCAATGTAAGAGTTTCTTCCGTCTAAACATTTGCATAACATGCTATAATTTAATCCTTGCACACCAAATAGAGCAATTTTAAATGAGAGCAAGCTACAAATACTATGCCTTGAGCATTTGTGTGAGTAAGGAGAAGTGGAAAAAGCACTAAGTCTAATACACAAAATCAAGCATTTTAATTATTGATATAAATTAGGACAAAAGAATCAGCTTCTTCACCCATGTGTACAGAGAATTTGAGAAATTTCTGTAGCGAAGGTTGTCACTTTCTGCTGTAAAAGGGGGAGTCGGGAAGGATTCATTTTAATACATTTCTCGGATAAAAAATAAAGCGCAAATGCTGCAACATTATATCTGAGAACTGTTTATTGATAAAGAAGGGTAAGTGTTCCTACCAAAGGGGGACAGAAAAAGGAACAAAGAGGGGAAAAGGGAGACGGAGAGAGAGAGGATACCAGACAGATCGTTACCGCTGAACCCCGGGTGCCCCGTCGGCGAGGGTTTGGCAGATCAAGCGAGGATTTGGCAGATGAAGTGTGTGCACTGCAAGCTGCGAGGAGTCTGCATGGCTCCCGTGGCAGGCTGGGTGTGATTTCCAAACAGCAGCAGCTGCGTGTTCCTTCCATGGGTGAAGAACAGGAACAGGACTTGAGGAGCAGCTGCAGGCGGTCAGAGTCGGAGCACGGTGACTGCGGACGACGACGGCTGCAGGGCTGCTGCGGAACACACGGCGGCTGGGTGCAGGCAGGGTGCAGGCGGTGGCAGCTCCGGGCTGGGTGCAGGCAAGTTGCAAGGTGGTAGCAGCTCCGGGCAGGACAGGAGCAGACAGAACAGACAGCCAGGGAAGGAGCAGGATTGCAGGGGGGAAAAATGGGAAGGCCAGGGAGAGGGCAGAGCTAACCCTCCAGGCAAACCCCCACTCCCTCCAAGAAACCCAAAGAAAATGGCCCCCCAGTCGTGTCGCAATTAGCTACTTTTACGTGCTTGGCCCTCCTATAGCGTGACTTACTGCGCACTTTTTCCGCGCATTTTTTCCCGGGCATCCGGGGATCTGACCCACCAGCAAGGGGAGGTCACATGCAGTCCAGCAGTGGGAGCTTTCTCTCTCCTGATTGGCTGCCAGGCAAAATCTCTTGGGCGACAGAACTCCCAGCGCGTATACATACCCTGAAGTGATTTTTTCACCTCATGTATAACATAAAACTCAGATTGGTCTCTCACAGTGGTGTTTTGGTTTGGTGACTAAAATAACTGGAGACTAAAACAACTGGAGACCAGGGAAGCTATACAGGGAGCTACCTACATGATCATAGGCAGTGTCATTAAAACTCAGCTAAGAGTATCAAGATGTAGTTCATGCTTTCATCCTCCCAGGAAAATGCTTTGATCACCAGTTTATGACAAAACAGATCTCTCAAACTCTTCTGTTGAACTACCACACTGAAAAAATAACTAAACATTTGGTGTAGCAGGAGCTTGCTCAAGTAATGTGTTGGGTCATTCATTCTCTGACTATGTGGGTTAGCAGTTGCTTTTTCCTTAAAACTGTTTCAGCCAACATTTTCTTGTGTGTGGGCCATTATCAACTCTCTCCATTTTTCTTCATCATTCTGTTCTGAAGTAAAATATTTCCACTGACAAAAAAAGATTTGTGAGTGATAGTTGGCTTTACTTAATTGTACTTTGTATCTCTTCAGTGATTTTCAGAGTGTATTATGTGTTTGTTTATTGTTCTAATAAATCATGTTGACTCTAATCCATGAGACTGGGCACATGTGTCTGTGCAAAATAAATTGGTGGAAAATTTTCCATGAAGTTCACTGTGCAATGCTTTGGACATATTTCTAGAATTCAGATAATCCCTGTTGCCATGAATCTCTTCTGTACCTCTGTCTACCTTTTTCCTGTCCTCATCAACGTGTTTTGATTTGTGTTAGGGTCTTGTCATGCAAACTGAGAAAGGAGTGGTCAAATAGAAAACCTAAATCTATTTGCACTTCAACCATTCTTGTTTCTTTGAGCTTTTGCCCCTTCCACCAGCATGGTGCCCATCTGTTGCAGAATAAGGCTTGTGCCAGGTGCGAGCAAGGCCAGTGTTAGCTGAACAGGCTGCAGCAGTGCCCTGGGAAAGTGCCGTGAGAAAGGTGCCCAGGAGGCGCAGCAGTGTCCTTGAGCTCTAGAAAGGTACCATGAGAAGAATGAGGAGGAACCTTGAGAAGAATGAGGGGAGAACCCTGAGAGTTTGAGAATGGAATGCAATAGAATGCAAATAGTTGTGGCTTCTTGCTTTCGAGTTCAGGCGGCACGCCCCGAAGCCACACAGAAGCTCACTGACCGGTGTGCAGAGTCCCTGGGGGACAGAGGCAGGCAGGAAACGAGGTGGGACAGAAGAATGTACGACACGCAGTCTGCAGGCTTCCAGGGATTTATTTGAGGGTCTTTGGGTGATGGTCCAAGGATGGCGAGAAGGGATGGAGAGACGGGGACAGGCTGAGGACTGGAAGTCCGCAGGCTGCGAGCCCCAAACAGCCAGTAACAAAGGGTTATGTGGGGAAGGAAAAGGGGAGTGGTTTGGTGCACAGACCAACCGGGACAGTCAGAGGTAAGAGGGACAGGGACACAAACCCATAGTTACATGATAGGGGACGGTACAGAATTCAAATGAAACAATGATACACAACTCAAGAGGGAACAAAGGAGAAGTCTCTAGAAATTATTTCTTCAACCACAGGGCTCATGGTTGGTCTGTCACAGGCCCCTGCAGCTGGTCTCTTGGGCACTAGAACTTGCAGGCATGCACCGCAACAAATAGTAACTTTTAGTAGTAAGCATAAGCACGTGTAACACCACATAAGCCACACATACTGTGAAATGAATGGAGCTTGCTTATATCTCATATTGAGCATGCTTGCTTGCTTCCTCTCGCCTTCTAACACCCATCCAGGGCTGAAGGCTGATAACAGTTCTGGCCTTGTGGATTGCCTTAATCTTATCAAGATAAAAGGGGGCAAAAGGAATCCTTTTGCCATTGAGCTCAAGAAATTGCTAGTAATATTAATGACTTATGAGAAGTAATTTGTATAACCACTCCTATCCTGGGGAATGTAATGAATATTCATGAATTTTACCTGTAACACTGTGCCTTTGGAGGTACTGGTGTGTGTGTTTGGTGGAAACAATTCCCCTTCACCTGGTGCATTGAATAAAGCAAATACTCACTTCTCTGACTTGGTCTCTGAAGTGTCTCTGGGTTTGATTGGGGCGAATCAAAACCAATAGTTTTGCAGGATCAACTTTAAATGCATAAACTATGCAGGATGAAACAAGCAGCAGTGATGACTGACAAAATAAGCAAGAAAGAAATAGGTATTTATAAACTATTTTAAAAGTGTCTCTGTATCATCTTAATCCATACTTAAAAAGGAAATTGCAATATAAATTTTGGGAAAGACTGATTATTTAATATAGAATATAGATTTTTTCAATAACAAAAAGCATATAAATGTCTACTGAGCATCTATTTAGGTTCTAACCAAACATGTAATCTAATTTGCAACTCAGGATATAATGAAACTCCTTCAGCAGCTAGAATTCTCCCTGCTGCATAAATGAATGTAATTTCAATTTTGCTTGCTGATAGAAAGAGTTATTAGAATTTATTCATGCCAATAATTTGTTTTAGAAGTGAAGTATATGGAACAGTGAGAACTTAGCTTATATAGCTATTCATGGGATCTTTTCCTGGTATTTCTTAATTTTTTGACACTACCTAGGTAGAGGTGCTGAAATTAGGTTGAATAAAATTGATGACATTTGGTGAAAGGAAAGCCCTGTTGTGTTTTCCAGTTTCTGCAGTGAAGAAACTAAAACTGAAATTTCTCTCTGTATCTTATTTTGGACCATATTTAAATAAGTCTGACCTCCATCCTGTTTGCAAACTTTTATCAACACACAAAGTATTTATTTAAATTCATGTAATAGCATAACTGGATTGAATTGCTTCTGTGGAATGCAATTTCTGAGAGACATAAATGGATAATACTTAAAACCACAGTTTTGTGGAAGCTGACTTGACAGAAGTTGAGTTTGGAGTTTGCTTAAGTGATATTTCAGTCAGTGAAAATCAGCAGGGCTTTCTATTCAAATATGTTTGACAAATAGAATGTTTCAATGACTTCCTACTGAAGGACATCGGAGCAGGATCATTTTCATCCAGAAACTTTAAAGTGTTATTTTCCATTTGTAAATATATAGATTTTCAGTGCCTCAACTACTGAGAAAAACAGATTAGTTTTAAGTATATTAATAGCTTATTCTTCTTCCATAACCTATGGTAAGAGTTTTCTCTTTCACATCCTGTCTTTCTGTTGCCTATTGATTCCCACTCTTCCTGCAGTTAGGCTTGGAAAAGTATGAATAGGTTGTTTGGTTTGAGGACCTCAGTGATCAAACCAATGCTCACACTGGAGCCCTGTATGTCACGAAGTTAACATCTAATTACAGTGCTCTAGAGAGATATACACAGCAAAAGACAAAAATAGTATAAATATGTTAAGATACAATGAAAATAGCAACTAACACATGAATATCTTGGGTTAGCAAGCAGAAAATATACTTCCTAAAAGAAGACTCTTCAGAAATTTTCCAAAATAAAATATCTCATCTAAGAAAGTAGAAGTTAGACACTCTCCTTATACAGTGTAAATAGCTTACTCCTCATTCCTTTTTATATGCTTGACTTCAAATTTATTTTAAAATACAGGTAGACTTTTTTTGACTTTGTAGTTTATTCAAGTGAAGGGAAGGACATATTTGTAGCCATGCACCTGTGCAAAAATTTGCATGGATTTTTGTCTAGCAGTCAACTGTTGGTAGGCAGAGGGGCAGGGTAGCAGATCCTAGGCAGAAGGATAGTAACCCCACTGATTTTGTTGGAAGGAGATCACCAGTATAGAACTTTGCTTTCTATCTTCTTCCAATCTGCTTGCAAACTTGACATGACTCAGAAGACAATGAAGGAATCTCCTAGTAAGGCTCAGAAGAAGAACATTAAAAGAAATGCTGAGAAAATACACAATTTGTGTATGGTTACTGCCACTCTCAGGAAATGCTGACAAAAATTAATGTTGTACCAAGATGAGAGAATTTTAGGGTAAGGGTTATTCTGCATAAATGTTCAGAAAAAAACCCCATCAAATAACCCCCTATTTTTTACTTTTTGCAGCAGATTAGACTTAGATGAGACTATTACACTTCAGCTGTCCCTCCACTATAGCAATTACTTTTGATTACATAAATACAGATTATTTTCCACATTCATTCAGTCCTTGACTTAATTTCCAGGTGTGCCTGAAACCCCAAAAATAAAAGACAGAAAGGAAAAAGCATCATTGATATATGTGGCTAGCACAGGTTTTTCCCATGAGAAATTTTCTTGTGTTTTATAAATAAAGATAAAGTTTGGATGTTGTTGGAACAGTGTCCCAGAACTTGGGCAGTGCAGGCCTAGCCAATCAGGCCTGGGAGTGTTGGAAAACGCAGTTTTCCAGCAAAACTTATGCTAACTGAATACATCTAAGCAGGGCCTCAGCATACTCAGGCCTCAGTAAAATCCTAACAAGCTACAGTGGCTTGTTTACCTGAGAATGTTCTGTGGGAAGAATGTCATGGGAAAGAATAGGGAGTCAGAAGTGCTATGAGAAAGAAAAAGGGAGTCACCGGGAAGATCCCTGAATGTGTGAGAACAGACTGCAGGTGTGTCTGTAGCTATAATTAGTAACATCTGTAACAGTATATAAGTTTCTCGTTTGGTGAAATAAAATGGAGCTTACTCTATATCTCATATTGAGACTGCCGTGAGTTCCCTCTCGTCGCGATGTTATGGTGACCCCGATGACTACGGACACCAACAGCAGAGTTTTACCACCCTGCTTCTGAGAGCGGCGGGAGCAGAGAGGCGCCGGAGCTGTGCAGCGACGGTGTGTCAAGATCTTCGCCCGAATCGGGGGAGATCCAGCGGCACAGGCTGAATAGGACCTGCCTACCGTGGGGGCTACACTTCGGTGAACTGCACATACTGTGGCGACCGCCAGCTCCAGCAGAATGTGGACGGCGGCGACCAGGACCCTGAAAACCAGCCGGACCATAATGGAAACAGAGGTAGCCCAATTTTTATTGTTATGCTTTTTAGAAAAGCACGGACTTAGCAAAGGCAGCCTGTCACATTTGGCTGGCCTGATGGCAGTGGGACAAGCCTATGGATTTTTTACAAATCCTATTACAGTATTCAATGTAGGACAATGGTTGAATTATGGAGCTACTTTACTTTTAGAGTGTGATAAGATTGCAAGAAAGCTTGGTAAACCATGGAGTACAGTTGTAGCCTGCTTACAGAAGCATTGCACGGAACAAAACCTTGCGTGGCTGACGGCGCAGGAGATGGCAGCCGCATGCAGCAGAGAGAAACCTGTGAGTTACTGTACTGCTTTTGATATGCGGGGAACTTCGGCGGCCGCGGCACAGCAGCCAGGGAAGCCCCCCCCGCCGGGGGGGAGGGGGAATCATAGCCCTCTATCGCTCCCAGCACTAGCAAGGGGAGGGTGCAACTTTGCAACGAAGAACATCTTAGCTGCTTTGTTTGAGAGAGTCACTGTTGAACTTTTGCCAGAACAACTAAATACGATGTTAGAGAGAGCTCAAATACTGCGGGTAAAGCGCCAAAGTAGCCACAAATCATCCCGATGTTATCGATGTGGGAGTGAAAAACACATACGAAAGAACCGTAACGGAAAAGTTTGGTGTTCCCGCTGCAACAGAGATACTCACAGCACAGAAGCTTGTAGAAACAGAAAAAACAAACAGAAAGTGACCAATGACCGAGTAGCAGCGGCGGCCCCTACCCCTCACTGCGCGCCGCCAGCATGGCACACAAGCAGACCTGTGGCGGAAGTTGCTCCAACCGTGGTTTCCGGCCGAATGACAACCAGAGCAGAGGTCCCAGAGGGTGCCCCGGTAGGCGGAGCCGCGAGCCATCCACGTCTCCTTCACTGCCCCAACTGTGATGCCTATGGTGAAACTCTAAACTCTACTCCTCCCCAAGGATGAGGAAATGATTGACAGCTTCAGCAGCGAACCAGAACTAACCAACAGCGTTGCCAGCAAAACAGCAGTTTGATACAGAATGGAGTTGTTTCTCCTCGTAGTCATGGAGAATTTTTAAGAGTTTCAAAGATGCGAATCTTCTTCAGTGCTCTGAACTAGAGGTCCTTCATCTCCCGCTCGGGAATCACGTCCATGTCGTTCCCCATGGCGGCAGCGATCCCGCCGCGCTCTCTAGC
The DNA here is from genome assembly GCF_008360975.1 of Lichenostomus cassidix. Classification (NCBI taxonomy): domain Eukaryota; kingdom Metazoa; phylum Chordata; class Aves; order Passeriformes; family Meliphagidae; genus Lichenostomus; species Lichenostomus cassidix. The sequence continues at coordinate 56,357,486 of NC_139482.1, forward strand.
TTCAGAAACAAATCTTTGAACACGTTCTCCAGCTGTTTTCTCCAAAACCTCTAATTATTCGCTTTGCCGGGTGAAACACCCATTGCCCCATGTTGACCAGCAGCACAGCCTTGCTATAGCTGATCCAGTATAACCTTGTGACTTTTCAGCTTTTCCAGAGTTTCAGGAAAATGTCTCTGAGCTTGGCTTTTTCTGTAAGCACTTGTCCTGGCAAGCCTTCACCACCTGCTGCAGCTTCAGCAACTGAAACTCCCTGAAAATGTCCAAGCAAATGGAGCAGATCGGCTCTTCCTTCAGCCTGGCTGCACTGACACCGAGACCAAAACCTATTTCCAGCGTTTTACTAATAAAGAAGCATTGTAACCAGATATTATCCTGATAAAAAATAACACCTTGAATACTAAAGCCTTGAACGAAAGTTGAATTTTGCTAAAGCATTACTTAAAATAGAGTTTGTGTGTATGTATGAATATTGTAGGCCTACTGAGAGTGTTGTTTGCTTTTCGAATGCTTTAATGTGTAGATGAAGCCTGTGACTGATGAGAGTGTGATTTTGATTTCTTGAGAGTTTTGATGTGTGAATGAAAACCTGTGAGTGAAGTTATACTGAATAGTTTAAACTACCTGTTAAGTACTTTTGGTTAAGCATAGATTCTGTTAAAGTTAAGTAATAGTGAATTTAAATTCTATTAAGTTTTAAGTTCTGTTAAAGTTAAAATTCTGTTAAGTAATATTAAGTGATGTTAATTTTAAATTCTGTTAAGTTTTAAATTTTGTTAGAGTTAAGTTGTTAAAGTGATATCAATTTTAAATTCCATTATAGTTAAGTCCTATTTGTTAGTTTAAAAGCAGATTTATTAAGATTAAGCCTTATTCATTTTCAGTGATATTGATTTTAAGTTTTAAATTTGTTAGTTTATATTATTATTCACAAAAGCTTTGCAGTTTCATCTTCCTTAGTTAAAGTCAAATAATATCTACTGTTTTCAAATATTCATCTTACCTTATATAGCTATCTGCAAAAATAGTAGCATGTTAAGACACTCTCCTTATTGATATTAATCAAAGCTTGATGAACAAGAAAACCCTTCCACTTAGCGTCTAGGCCTTGGCCAGGCCTTGATCCTAACTGGCTGGGAAACATGCCATGAGTCCCAAGTGTTCTGCACCAAAATGTGATCAAGTAATTTTCATTTGCCAAATTGAGTTCATAAAAGCTAAACCTTCTTCCAAGTAAACTTGGAGTCCTTGTCCGGAAAAGGTTCTCCAAGCTTTACCTGTGAAGTGAATGTTTTCAGCAACGACAGTTCCTAGACCATGGCAACATATCTAAATAACTAGTGAAATTTCCTTAAGTAAACTTATAACAATTCTAATAATAAGAATTACTTATAGCAAAGCAAATTAATCTGATAACAGACAACATCTGTTCTCACAAGCGAAACGGGGGAACTGTTGGAAAACGCAGTTTTCCAGCAAAACTTATGCTAACTGAATACATCTAAGCAGGGCCTCAGCATACTCAGGCCTCAGTAAAATCCTAACAAGCTACAGTGGCTTGTTTACCTGAGAATGTTCTGTGGGAAGAATGTCATGGGAAAGAATAGGGAGTCAGAAGTGTTATGAGAAAGAAAAAGGGAGTCACCGGGAAGATCCCTGAATGTGTGAGAACAGACTGCAGGTGTGTGTGTAGCTATAATTAGTAACATCTGTAACAGTATATAAGTTTCTCGTTTGGTGAAATAAAATGGAGCTTACTCTATATCTCATATTGAGACTGCCGTGAGTTCCCTCTCGTCGCGATGTTATGGGGGAAGGCTTCTGACTGACCAATCTGGGTGACTTTTGAGAACTCTATATATGTGATGAAATCAAAACAATAAAGGTCATTCCTTCTTGCCACTGAGAACTGGTGCCTTCATTACTCTGCTAGCTGCTCAACAGCGACAGATATATACTTTCTTTTCTAGATATATGGTGGAACTTGTATCTTACTTCAAATGTTTCGTTGTGCTGCTTTGGCAGACTTTCTTGGTCGTTTGATCTTGACAAAAGCTAAACCATTGGCCTCCCTTGGGAAAGCTTGTAATGCACATACTGAAATGTGTATATCTTGACGGAAGTGTTGTTGAACTTCATTAATTGCAGCAGACCAACGGTAAGAGAAAGATAACAATCAGACTATTAAGGTGTAATACAGCATTATCTTATAACTCTGTAAAAATGCAGAATTTGAGCGTTTGTCCCTTGTGTATATCAGAAAAAATATTCTCCAATTATAGTACTTTGACCTGTTAGTGTTTTGTTAGACTGTCATTCAGTCTTAATGTCTCTTGTTTACAGCAATAGTATTCAGTAAAGAAAATGCAGTGAGCATGCAAATAGTGATGAGAAATAGAAAAGTTGCATTTTGCAAATCTAATAATATTTTATGGTCTTTTGAAAGGTATGTAGAATTCTATAGCTTGGTGCCTTATTCCCTTGAAGGCCATTTCCAACAAGGCTATGAATTCAACTGAATTATTTCAGTTTAAAATGTACAAAAGAACTGTTCACTGATTATTCCTCACTATATATCATTAAATTGTTTTGTCTGGGGAAAAGGAAAGCAGAAATCATTACTTTATATGGTATAAACTCATTAGATCCACTAGAACTTTAGTATCTGCAGTCTCATTATCTCATCAAAAGATCATTTTGATTGTCATCACACTACAACAAGGCCTGCTTTGCCACCTCTGCCTTTCTTGGATATAGAACAGGAACCCCTGCCATGTGGGTTCTGGGGAGTGTTGATATGCAAGCAGAGATTCAGATCACCTGCAGCCACTTTGGAGATGTGCATTAATGAGCAGAGATAGAAAGGGGAAGCTTCTCGCTGTAGTTTGTGAATAGAATGTCACATATGGAATGAAAACTTGAACAGTCCAAATTTCCAGACACTAACTGGTTCCTACAGACTGTATCTTCTTAGATGGAATCATAGATTACTGCAGAAAAGATTGCAAAGAAGAGTAAGAAATGCGATTGAGAAGAAAAAAAATGTCAGACATTTTCCTGATGCTGGGCAGAAGTAACAATGCAAGACTTATCAGCAGTGTTGATAATCAGAATTTTTGGGGCCTCTATGTTGATTTTAAGCAGCTTTCTTTCCCTTTTTATTATCATGCAGTGTAGCAATGTGGGGTTTTAGGATTCCATGTGCTCTCTTTGTTTCTCCGCTCAGTGTACCATTGGTTCATTTTAAAATATGCTCTGCTGTACCTCAAAGCCTACTGGTGTGTAAGCCTCCTGCCAATCTTCCCTTCATCCTCCTGGGACTGGCTCAGAGAGAGCCAGCCCCCGCCTCCTCTCCTTCCCCTTAAAAGCCAGAGCCTGGATCAGCTCAAGGTCTTCTCTCTGATCTGGCAGCCCTTATCCTGTCCCTGCTCTTCCTCCCCCCTTTTCCTCCCCTGCAACCCCCTTTTCCCCGTTACCCCAAATAAACCTCCCTGCCAGAACAGAAATGGAGTCCAGTTCTTTCCTTTGTCTCACGATATTCCTGCTGAATTGACATGGTTTGGAGACTCACGCCATGCCACGGGACCTCGAGGGCCGGGCGCACCAGATCCAGTGGGATTACACGGACCAGAGACCCCGGTCCGGGTGGGAGCTGCCCTGTGCAGCCCTCCCGGACCTTGATACATCAATGCAGAATAGACAAATGAACAAATAAAACTTCATTAAGTCTCTCTATTTAGCCTTTTGTCTTCTTTGTAGTGTGCTGTGCTGTCAGTGGTTTAAGAGGGGACTCCTCCACAATATTTTTCTCTTACCAAATGTGCATGTCCTTACAAATGGAAAAGGGTAGAGACTTCTTTCCATTCCTTTCTGCTCCTAGTAAAAAATCCACAGGTATTTTTTGTCCTTGAAATCAAAATCACTAGGCATATAAACTGACCTACACTGTTGGAAACGTTAGTCTGTGTTTCTGAAGTATCATACCAACTATGCTGATGACAATATGCAATACCAACATATAAACACAGGGAGAAGCCCTGCAAAAGCTTGAGAAGGGACTAATCACTGAGAAATATTTTGAAGACAGTTAATTGGAAAACCAAAAAGCAAGCATTTTGACACTCAGGGACTAGAGTTGGGTAGAGTAGTTTGTTTTCTCTTTAGAATAGCATACCAAATGTTGCTGGGAGTGTGAGTCGCTGTCTAACTTATTTGTATTAAGTGCTCACTTACGTGGGGGTCTGAAGCCCAGCTTGGTCTTTAGTGGTATGAATGTCTTCTGTGCTTTATTGCCATGTCCCACTCATTTTCATTCTGCCTTCCTGGCTTAATAATAATTACCACAAAAATCATCATTCTCTACAGAAAAGTCCAAGGGCAACACACATGCAGTCTGTCTGGCCTAAGTTTTTACCAAGGTGTCATGATCCGATTATTAAGGTTATTGGAAATGCCTCTGCCTGAATTAAGGTGCAAATGAGACCACATGCCAGTCAATAGTATGGGTTTTATATGATAGTAAATATGGGAGAGAGAGACAAAAGAAGAAAGAAACAGGAAATAGGTGTGTGGGACAGAAAGAGAGTGGCAGAGACAGAATAAAGAAAATATCACCAGCCATGGATCCCAATGTTGTTGCGTTGATCCTCTCCAGCTGGTCTTCTCGGTGGTGATGGTCGCCCTGGAAAGCATAGAATGCCATGGGTTAATATACTCTCAGGCCAGATGGCAATGTCCACTCATGTCCCCCCGGGGGAGGAGGGCAGTCTCTTGAATCAGACTGTGGATCTGTTGCATCATGTGTACTACTGTGGTGCAAGACCTCTGGGGAGTGCTCTGGGGGCATCTTTGATGGATTATGACATACCCTCAGCTGCGTCTCATAAGAATGTCCCGTGGATGTGGCGTTTGGGGTTGGGCCAGTTTATGAAAAGGAGGAGGGGTGTTCACTGCCTCCGACCAGAGGTCACACCCAAAACCTCCTCCACCTGCCTCCCAGTTCAGTGGGGGGAGTCTGTGCAAACCTGGCTTCTGTGGGCTGTGGTCTCTCGTGCCCCAAATCTACCCAGAGAAGAATCTCTGCTGTGTTTGGTTCTCTTGTGTATGCATTCCTTTCCTTCAGCTTTGTTTGTTTCTCCCTAGGCCTAGATAGGTATCTTGGTAGTTTAACTTACAGTCCAAAGTCCTAGTCAGGTATCTTGAGGGAGCCTTCTTTGGTTGTAGCTTCTTTATACAGTTTTTTAATAATGGGCAAGACTTTATATCCATGTTTGCGGCATGAACTATTTCAATCTCTGACACGAAATGCTAAAAATTTTCATATCTTCTCTATCAGGATAGTAACAAAAAATTAGTTTCCCAACCACTTGCAGAGTGTTCTGCCTGGAATTTAAGATAAAATATGATGAAGCTTCTTGCTTTGCCTACCTTATGGGGGAAGGGTTTGATGTAGAGATTAAGCTACAGAAGACAGTCCAGGATACTTTTTGACTCAGCTTCTCTCTGGAGCATTTTCTATGCCTGATGTAGGTATCTTCTTGCTCAGCATTATTCTCCCTTTCAGATCCTTAATTTTCCCATGATGTTTTGTATCTAAGTTGAGTTGTTAGGAGACTAAAATTAGGCTCACTTTTTCCAGGTCTAAGTCTTTTTCGTATCTCATACTATTTTAAGTAGCTGAAATTCTTTCCTTTACCTCAGCAAAGAAAAAACCCTGACCCTGGCTCTTTTCTAGCAACTAAAATCTGGTCTTCAGTAGGAAAATGCTGAAACAGCTTTCTATCAAATATTTGGTCTCGGTGAGGAAAACAGCTAAATATGCTTATACCTAATATTTCAGCATCTCTGTGGCAACATTACATAAGCCAGTGTGGTGATGCATATTTTATTTCATTTACCTTTCCTTCATTCTGTATTGCTTTTGTCATCTGTCATGGATTGATGCTGGCCAGATGCCAGACACCTATGAAATCCACTGGCTCACTCCCCTTTGCAGCTGGGAGTGAGGAGAGAGGAGGGGAGAGAAAGTTTAACAAAGGGTTCGTAAGTTGAGATAAGGACCAGGAGAGACATCACTCAAAATAACATCATGGATAAAGCAGGCTCTAATTAGTGATATAAAGGGAATTTATTGTTTGCTGCAGTAGATTGGCTCAGTATAACTCCCTGCCTATATTCAGTTTATGATTTATGTTCCAGAATGTTCCCCCAGCAAAACAATCCATTGGTTCAAAGCTATGTTCCCCCCTTTGCAATACGGTCATTGGTCTGTACCCCTGCCCTTTTCCCTCGGACCTTCCCTGGTTGGCCCTCCGGGGCTGGACACGCCCCATCTCCCCCCCTCACTTTTAACTTTTTGCAGGCTTGAGTTCGGGGCTTTTGGGTTCCGGATTCCGGCCGCCCAGATACCGTCCCTTGTTCTCTGCCCTGCCTGCCTGCCCTGCGATCCTACAATAAACCTGCTGGAATCCCAAGCGCAGAAGCCTATGCCTCTCTCGTTTCTACTGCTTTCCCAATGCGTTACCGTTCCCCTGGGTGCGGCACCCGCTCGAGTGCGTCACAGCCGCGGCGCGCCCGGTCCATGTTCAGCGTGACTGACCACTTTCCGTTGGTGCTTTCGGTGGTCGGCAGCTTTTCGGAGAGCAAAGCAGCAATTGGTAACAAAATCAGAGCAGGATAATGAGAAGTAAAATAAGCCCCTAAAACCACCTTCCCCCTACCTCTCCCTCCTTCCCAGCTCTACCTCCTACCCTAGTGGTACAAGGACGCAGGGAATGGGGGTTATGGTCAGTTCATCACCCTTCGCTTCTCCTGCTGCTCAGGGAGAGGAGTCCTTCCCCTGCACCACCATGGGGTCCCTTCCACAGGAGACAGTTCTCCATTAACTTCTCTGACATGGCTTCATCTCACAAGCAACAGCTGTCTGTGAACCACTTCAATGTGAGTCCATCCCATGGACAACAGCCCTTCCAAACTGCTGCAGTGTGGGTCACTCTTCCATGGGGTGAAGATTCTTCAAGGACAAGCTGCTCAAGCCTGAGAGCGGGGCCCTCTCTCCATGGGTCTCCTACAGGATCACAGCCTCATCCCAGGAATACACTTGCTCTGGCACTGGCTCCTCTATGGGCTGCAGATGGATCTCTGCACCCCTGTAGATCTCCATGGGCTGCAGAGGGACAGCTTCTTCTCCATGGGCTGCACCACAGGCTGCAGGGAAATCTTGGCTCTGGTGCCTGGAGTACCTTCTCCCCTTACTTCTTCACTGACCATGGTGTCTACAGAGTTGTTCCTCTCACATGTTCTCACTCTGCTATTCTCTAGTCACAATGAAAACTGTGCCCCAACCTTTGTTTTGATTTCTTCTTAAATCTGTTATCACAGAGGTGTTACCACCATTTCCAATTAGCCTGGCCTTGACCAGCAGCCCATCCATCTTTGGAGCCTTCAGGGAGTGGCTCTGCCTGACATTGTGGAAGCTTCTAGCAGCTTCTCATGGAAGCCACTTCTGTGGCCCCTCTGCTACCAAAAACCAGGCCATGCAAACCCAATACATTATCATAACATACTGATTACCACTTTCTCTTATTTAGAACATTTATCTTTTTACTTCAGATGCACAGACAGACCTGTTAGAAGTTAAAAATGTGAGTGCCCTTCATGGAATTTGGAAAAAATTGGGCTCTGCCTCATCGCTGCAGTTTTCAACACTAAATTTTTGCTTGTAAATGGTTGTTAAAGTAATTGAAGAGACTGTATACTGCACTCATTGAATTAGATATTTTGGCTTATGCAAAACCAGTTCAGGTCCTGACGCAAAATTGCTGAGTTTTAATACAGAGTGTCTGCACTAATTTTTGTGATAATATGGTACCCAGCACCCAGATACCCTTCTATCCAACAAGATTCAACAATGTTAACCACATACGAAGTTAATACAGAACAATGTATTTAGATTTCACTTGAGAGGCTGAAAAATTTCAGGTTGATTGCTATTTTATCTGAACTGAATGCCTGAAGAAGCAAAGTAACTTTGAAGAATACTTATTCTCTCATCTGGAAGAAATAACAAAAAAGAAAAAATCTTTCATCAGTCACTAAAGATGCATTTTTATTGCTCTTTTAAAGGGCTTGAGACCTTGGTTAAAAAACAGCTGTAAGGAGACTGGGAACTTTCTAATTCCTGAAGCACCAATAGGTTTTATCACACACAGGTGTATAAAAGATCATTTGCTTCAAAATTGAAATCTCTCACTGCTACCATAATTTATGGCTGAGTGTTGTCAAGATTCAACAATTATATTTTTTGGATACTGTTTTCCTTGAGAGATCACAGTTCTGAAGCCTGAATGTTTTAGACTTCCCTAGTGTATTTGCTTCTTTGTCTTCTTATAGCGCAGTAACTCATAAAAAACCCATCTGACCTTGCTCCCACCTGGCTTGCATAGTTTACTTTTGCATTGTTTATTTTTCAGTCCTCTGCCCAGATATTTCAGGCTTCACTGATAAAACTGAGAGCACATCTACACCATTTAGGCAGCCAGAGAATGTTAATTCTTTATTGGTGTCTAATGGGGCAGGGGGATGTGATCTGTCCCATAAGCACTTGTTTCACAGACTACAAAATAGAGAAAAAAAAGTTTTCGCCAACAGGGACTAACTGATACAAAGTATGTGCTGTAGTCATGAGTCATGTTACTAAACGTATTTTTGACAAAGAAGTGGGGTTTCTTTTTCTCAAATAAATAAATTTAATTTTGTATTATAATATTCTTCACTCCTTTCACATTTGGCACCCTCTCTTATATATTCTATCTTTTCTCCCAGTACAACAGAAAAAAAAGACAAGTCCTCCTGATAACGCAGATTATTATCGCAAAAAAGGAAAATACATTAAAGTCTGTGTCATAAGATGCTATATATAGTCATTAAATTTTACACATATTACTTTAGGAACAATTAATTTTACAGTGCAGAATGCTTAAATAATGCTTTAATTAAAATCTTCTCCAGCAAGAGGTACTGCTAGACATCCATAAGGTAATGACTTCAGAGTTTGTGCTTTGCTGTGCTTTGCTGGGCTGTCTTAGGGGGCTGACCACTGAAGGGTCATTGTAATTCCAAATATTTTACATGCAGTGCATGAAATGCACCCTAACTTCACTTCTTGTTTTTTTCATTATTATTCAGTTCCCTGACAAAAAGGCTGCCAAAATGTTATTGTATTCTGTAGTTAATATCATACATCATATCAGGCTGTCATTTCCCACCTCAAAAAAATCCATGCAAAAGCATAGTGAACACTGCCACCACTTAAAAGTGATCTGGTCTCATATTTCGTAAAGAAGCGGACTGGGAAAGGATGCTTTCTAAAAATTATTTTTATAAACTGGAGTAATACTGATTCCCTAGGAGTTGCATGGTGTACATTGCAAGCAATCTCTCTTCTTTCCCTTCCGTGTTAACTGACTGGTAAGGTAACCTGTAATTATGGAAATAATAATAAAAATAAAATATTAAAAAGAGTTCATTAATTTTAATTGAGAACATTCTGTTTTGAACTGTTAATATAATGTATTACTGGATACACATTCTGTTGAGATAACTTTCTTGGAGAGTAATGTTATTACAACAAACATGAGTATTTCATTACATTGAAAACTTTTTCAAGTAAACAATGGGGATTTGCGTCCTATGTCCACATGCTTGAAGGTGCTGACCTGTAAAAATTTACTGGATAGACAAAAGCTTAGTGAAGTTCCTTATAAGAATCAGTAAAGTAAGTCAACACACACACATCTGCATGCTTTAACTTTTAACTTTTAGGAGTAGCAAATCGCTTTCAAAACAAAATTACATTTTTGTTAACCAGGAAACTTGAACACTACAAGAAATTCAATAGAAATGTTTTATTCATCTTATGACATTTAAAGAAAATAAGGTTTAAAATAAGTTTTGGGTTTTGCAGAAAATAATGTTTCCTTCTCAGAAGCCTCAAATGCTTGTTACTGAAGCCAGGAGATTTGTCTTCTGTGCTCCACTGTGTGATCTAAGAGCAAAAGATTCACATGAGAATTTGTAGCAATTGATAATTTATATTAACCACAGACTCCACTTCTGAATTTCACAAAAAATGTCTTCCTTCAGTTGTGTCTTAAATTTTATCAGACTCTGGAATGAAAACTGAGCTGTAATTCAGTAAAATACTGAGGACATGGATAACTTTGAGTAATTAGTCCCAGCAAAGTATGAATTTATGAAAGGTTCAGTGTTGGAAAACACAGTTTTCCAGCAAAACTTGTGTTAGCTGAGTAGGCCTGAACAAAGCGTCAGCATAGGCAAGCCTCAGTAAAAATCCTAGTAAAGTGTCATGAGAAGCTAAAACCTGGGAACCACAGCTGTGTTTCTAGGCTGTGAGAAAAATGTTATGAGAAAAGATAAGGAGTCATAAGTGTTATGAGAAAAGATAGGGAGTCACCAGGAAGATCCCCTGAATATGTGAGAACAGACTGCAAATACGTGTGTAACTATAATTAGAAACATCGGTAACAGTATATAAGTTTCTCGTTTAGTGAAATAAAATGGAGCTTGCTTATATCTCACATTGAGACTGCTCCTTGCTCTCTCTCGCCGATCGTCAGTTCAGTGCTTAAAAGTAAGTATTGCTGAATTGAGTGTAACAATATGCCAAGCATCGTTACACTACTTGTGTACATGCAGCCTTGCTGCCCTTGCTTTCAGTGAGGAAACTTCAAGGTCAGAAAAAATTTAGTTGAGAGTACTCCAGTGTTTGGGGCTATAAGCTTACAATTTGTAGTTCATAAGTATCTGGACAAATGTCGAGTGCTGACCTGCTAATCTGATAAATGTTACATTGATAAAATGTAAGGTGTCTTTGACTTCTAGCCCTATGTCTGTATTGCATGATATAAATACATAAAGCTGGAAACTTCTGGTTACTGTAAAATTGCAACATGCTATTTTCAAAAATACACAAAGTAATCCCACATTTTGGGCAAAATATATTTTTGTGACAAAAATCCAGAGTATTGTGTGCATGACTAGGACAAACAGATCAGTTTATATTTGTTATTTTCATCACAGCATGAGTTGTAAACAAAGATATTATTCCTGAGCATGAAACAGCATGTTGCTAGAGAAGCAAAGACAATAGTTTTTCTCTCTATTGTAAAAGGTAACCTGAACTTCCAAGAAAGCACCATTAAAGCATAGTAAGATGTCAATGCCATGAGTATAATATCATAGAGATTATTGCCTGGCCATTTAGAGCTATCTCAGAACTCCTTTGACTGGGGACCTCTTTAATTTGAAATAGAAAGTCTATGCTTCATTGTGGTTACAGTGCAGGCAAAGACTGGAAGCTAACAGATTAGCTACAGGTGGATAGATATATCTGAATGTGTGGTAAGTTTTTCTCCTAGAAATGTCAAAATTCTAGAAGAAAATTTTAAAAAAATATGCTCGGAACGTGTCCTGTTTATCCCAGGGAACATTTTTATATTTTTTTCTTTCATTCTATCATTTCTCTCTTTCAATTTGTCTTTTGACAGAGAACTTGGCTGTTTTGCAAAAGCGTAGAAGTTGCCACCTCTGGGGGTCCACTGGCATGATGAAGCCTTTAGAAACCCTGTAAAATGTACACAGTATTCTCCAAAATGGACGATTTTGCTGACAGAGGCATTGAAACAATTATGAGTACTGGACTTTGTATTTTTATTTGTATGTTAATAGAATAACATATCCCTTTGGGCTTCTGTGCTTGTATCTGGTGGTCAAGATGAGAAAGATTTTTATGGGCTGGTAAGAAACAAATACAGTGCTCTTGCAAGGGCTGATTTACTAATACTGAGTTGGCTCTTAATTGCTTTAGGCTGTTCACATGTGGCAATAATCAACCCCCGCATACAGTCCAGAAGCATCTTGGTTATTTGTAAGACAATCATGCTAAAAATAATTTTGCACAAACCAACCAAAGAGTAGCAGAGCCCCTGCTTTATCTTAATTCGCATTGCTTCTTTTAAAAATTGAAGAAAGTTGCTTTGAATGTGCAATTCTCTCATTCTTTGCTTAATGAATAGGCTCTATTTGTACAAATCATGATGGTGTGGTGTAAGAGTACAGGAAATACTGCAGAGTAAAATCAAAGGGGGCTCCTGCATAAAAAGACTGCATGTGGGAAGAAAAGGAAACAATTCTCTTCAGCTGAACTCTGTCTCATTGCAAAAAGCTTCCCACATCTCTTTTTTGTTCCTGTGCTTTAGCCCAGATCATGAAGGAAGGTTTCAGTTACTCTTTCCTTATGCTTTCTGGAGGCTTTACAGTACATATATGGATTCACTGTCTTCCATAGAAAGGATATATGAGCATCTTCTTGATTACAAACAAGTGGAGAAGTAAATGCAATATTTAGCATGGACTTCCTGCAATAATTTAATTTGGAAAACTAGAAGTTTTCCTCTCGCACAAAAAGAAACAGAGATCATTTAACACAGGTCTCGTGCCTGCTTGTGTCTGACTTTATTCACATTTTAATGGGAATAAAATCTGACCCTTACAGCAATCTGTCTTATGTTTTGTACGTTATATAGAGATGAAGCAGATGTATCAAAACAACATATACTCTGTTGATAAACCAGATCTATTTCTTGCCCTAAATTTCTTGTCATTAATCACAGTATGAATTGCTCTACAGGATACCCTTTCTGAGCACACTTTGTTTGGAAACGTCCTCTTGCTGAGTAATGTGCCCGTAATAAATCCAGCTGCCAAATACAAATTTGCTAAGAAATCTGCTGTTTTTCTTTTGTCTATGGAAATGTTCTGGAAAATATTACGGGTTTTTTTATCCAGCAGATCCTTCAATACATTGGTCATTGTTTATTTTTAAAATTTACCTAAATTTTCGCAACGTAGGCTTCAATATCAAGTATTCTACTGCAAATCATTCTCTACCTTGATTCAATTTATATTCATTAAGGCTGATGAGTTTTGCACAATCAAGAAAAATAAAAAGTTGAGAGAGAATGTTTCAGTGCAAAATGATGTATGCAAGATTTTTTTTTGTCAAAATTTACATGTAGAATTCTTATGCCACAGAACAGATCAAACTTAAGTACTTCAATGATTCTATTTCTACTGTCCAGGGATGGAATAGTTAGAAAAACAAACAATTCCTTAAAGCTTTACCTAAAATGTTATTAGTTTAGCTATTTTTTGGTAGTTGTTTCTGGTTTAGAAACTTAAAGCACCTAGAGAGTTCCATGCTTTTGATAAGATTTGCCTGGTATTTAGTGCCCATAATGGGGACTGTAATTAATTACAGCGTGCCTATCATCACACATGTGTATGACAGAGTAGATTCCCTCAGCTTTGCCTAAATTATCTACAACTTCAGGTTTTAGCCTGAGAATAGAGTAGTATACATGTCCTGTTTTTTAATTATCTTATTTAAAAAGGCCTACATAGAGCATCATATTTTTTCAAGACATTGAGCAATTCAGAAACAGGAAAACTCTGACAATTCATTTGTCTTCACCTGCATTAACTCAGTCATATTACATATTATTTATTCTCTATGGGAAACAATGTGTGAAATTTTATATTTAACAAAATGGAAAGGTAAAATAATAGGCTGTGAACCTGCTATACAAAACAAAGAAACAACTTTCTGATTCATATATCCTCTGAAGAATGGATTGTTTGGTTTTTAAAAAATTCTTTAAGAAGGCATTCCCAGACTTTTCTGACTTTTGAGTAGTTAATATACACTTTGCAATCGCTTCTTTTTGATGAAGAAAAAATGGATCAAAGACTTCCCATATATACCATACTTCTTCAATATTGTGTACCAACAATGAGTAAAGTGAAGGAGTAAAGTAGCCAACACACTTCTTGCTTCAGAATTTTCAGATCTTTGAGTGCTTAATGTCATAATATTTATGATAGGAAATTGCATTTGTTTCTTGGGAGTGTGCCTGTGGTATGTCTGATTTTTACTTTCAAAAAAAGAGAAAAGAGGGGATAAATTATTAAAAACATCCAGTATTAATTAGCTTGTAAGATCTATTCACTAGTTCAGTATCTGTGTTTCTTTACCAATTTCTGCACAATCTTCTGAAACAGATTGGTGATTTGTGGGTTTTTTCGTGTTTTGTTTTGGGGGTGGCTATTTTTTTCTGATTTTGATTTCTGTGTGATCAATCCTCATAGTTTCTGAGTTTTTGAATCTTGTGAACCCCAGCTGTCTGTTGAAGTTCAAATGTTCTATTAGGATCTCACCTCCTAACAAAATGCCATTCAAGATTCAAGCTTTATCAACCTCAGGCAGAAAGACTGATTAAATCTCTAATGATTCTGTGTTGCCTGGGCTGAAATGGACCCTTCTTTGTTTTCTGTGATCCATCAAAAGGTTCTGCAAACTAGCAATCCTGTGGCTTTCAGGAAGTGTAGAAGTAGCTGTGAGCTTTAAGATGGTGAAGAACAAACATTCGTTCCTAACAATCACCAAGGTCAGAACTCAAGTTAGATGCCATACCAACTTGCTAGCCTTTCTCAGCTGTTGTGTATTTTACTAACTGATCTAATCCCTGTAAGGAAACACAGCAGAAGATTCCTTGCTGTTAAATGTACAGAATAAGTAAGAAGGAGAAAAATTACTAACTGAACTACATCAGCATCTAGAGTTATCTGTACCATAAACAGTTGATTTATAAACAAGACAGCTGCAGGGCCAAAAAAATATTGGATGGCATACTTATTCTTCAGATACGACTGAACTCATCACTAAATTTGTCACTACTTGCCACCACTGGCATGCCCTCTTACTTATTTCAAATTCACTATTCAGTTGTTTAAGTGCAGCTAAACAGATTCAATAGCAGACTTTTTTATTTTCAGACAAGTGAAGGGTTGTTTATCATTAAACACCTCTTGATTGGAACACTTACTCAGGAAGTGGTAAGCCAGTCCCAGTGCCATCTTTCACCTGAGATTCCTCTTTCCTGCATGCTGGTGTAACTTCAAGAGGAGTCTTTTCTACATTGGTGCTGACTTGAGAAGTGGCTTTGATATTTGTGGTTTTTTGCAAGCAGAGGATGGCACTGAACTATTCCTGAATGAGTGTTCAAATTATTATTTTGCTGAAATAGAAGATAATTCTTCTAAAAAAACCAGTTGTTTTGTTCCTGGAGGATCCAACAGGTCAGTGAAGCATCTCAGTGGAATGGTTGCAAACAGGAGATATTTATGCTGAATTACTCAGCCTGCAACATTTTTAGGATTTCCAGAAGCAGAGAACTTCAGAAAATTTCAATGCAACATACATAGGAAATGTACATACCATTGGGAAGAAGTAGCAACTGAACCGTTCTGACTGCTGTGAAAATCAGATGCCTAAATTCTTTTGTGAATTCAGCCACAAGACTATACGATCTTTGTCTTGATCCAATATCCCATCCAGAAATCTGTGCTTCACTATAAAATATCATCTCGGAACTGATTATCTTTGTGTCACAGGGGAGTTTAAATTATTTACTGGAATGTAATATTTAAATCCTTAAATGTTCCATACTTTGCTGTTTACCTCATATTTAAAAAGTTAATTTGATATTGACAGCATTTTTTGGCCTAAGAGTTATATAAATTTTTTTCTCTTTTACAATGTTTTGGCTAAAGACTTAAGCTTAGGTTTGAAAATAAAACAATGTTAAAAGTCTAGTGTTTGAGAAAGAATGTTGCATAATGCAAATCCTAAGGAAATTTAAATAGCAAAGGTGCTTATGTGACCATATTCAGAAATCTTTTGATTGGATTCCGCAAAAAGTTAATAATTCAGAACTTGAACACTTACCCACCTAGGAAGAACTGGGAATAAAACCTTACCAATTGTGGCCTATTAGGAAGTTAAAATTGCACTAGCTGACATTTAACATACATATTACATCTCTATTAATGCACATTACAGCTTGTTTTTGAAATCCTTATGAAATAATTTAAATATTGTATCAAAGTAGTCCTCTTCTAATACTGAGTTTTGTGGAAAATAACTGAAACATCAATACAGAGATTACAGTAAAGCCATGGTCTCTACTATTCCTTTTTGCCATGTACAAATCAGAAAAAATATGGATTTAGCAATTTGAAGACATCTTAAGATCTACCTTAAAAGATGTTACAGTTTATTTTGCAAACAATATGCCAATTGTTAAAACACTTATTAGTAATACATGAATAACCTATCCCCAGAGAGAACCATTTTTCTAAGTGTTTTGACTGAAAAAATATAGATTTTTTTTTTAAGGTCAGAGTTCCCAAGGTTTAAATATGGTCTTCAGACCTAAATATAGCTCCAAACACCAAAACAAAACAAAACAGATGTTTACCTAGAATTCCTTAGATATCAGTAGGCAAAATTTGATAAGCGAGGCTCTTCTCTGATGTATTACTCTGCCTTACTTGGAAACAGTGTGTAGGTAACATTGCTATTTGATATTCCAAAGTTGGGACAGCTGTTAGCTCCCTAATATCAAATAACATTTACTGAGTCAAATTGAAAACCTAACACTGCTAAACCCATCACTGAACCATGTTCCTTAATGTCCCATCTAAACATGTTTTAAATATCTCCAGGGCTATTAACTCAACCACTTTCCCAGACAGCCTGTTCTAGTGCTTTGCAACATTTTCCATGAAGAAGTTTTTCATAATATCTGATTGAAACTTCCCCTGGCACAACTTGAGCGACTTTTCCTCTTTTCTTGTTATTTTGGAGAAGAGACCAACACCCACCAAATCACTTGTTATTTTGGAGAAGAGGCCAACACCCGCTTCTCTATAATGTCCTTTCAGGCAGTTGTAGAGTGATGTGTGAGCCTCCTTTGCTCCAGACTAAACACCCCCAGCTCTCTCAGCTGCTCCTCACAGGACTTGTGCTCCAGACCCTTCACCAGCTCTGTTTTTTTTCTCCGGACATGCTTCAGCACCTCAGTGTCTTTCCTGTACTGTAGGGCCCAAAACTGAACACAGTACTCAAGGTGTGACTTCACCAGTGCTGAGTACATGGGAGTGATCACTGCCCTGGTCTAGCTGGCCACACTTGCTGACATGGGCCAGGATGCTGTTGGCCTTCCTGACCACCTGGACACATGCTGGCTCATGTTCAGCTCCTGTTGACCAGCACCCCTAAGTTCTTTTTCAGCAATCAATTTTCCAGCCACTCTCTCCCAAGCCTGTAGCACTGCATGGGGCTAATGTAACCCTTGTTGACCCTCATAAAATTTGCCTTGGACAATGCATCCAGCCTGTTTATATCCCTCTGTAGAGCCTATCAACACTCCCACCTAATGTAGTGTCATCTGCAAACTTACTGAAGGTTCAGTCAATGATCTAATCCAGATCATTGGTAAAGATATTGAACAGGAAAGGTCCAATACTGAGCCCTGGGAAACACCACTTTTGGTGTTCCAGCCATCAGCTGGGTTTAACTCCATTCACCATCACTCTCTGGGCTTGGCCATCCAGCAAGTTTTTATCCAGAAAGCAGTTCACACATCCAAGCAATGAGTAGCCAGTTTCTGCAGAAGAATGTTGCAGGAAACAGTGTCAAAAGTTTTACAAAAGTCCAAGTAGTTAATGTTAACATCAACATAAACAGCCTTTCCCTCATCCACTGAGCCATGCTGTCATAAGAAGGAGATCAGATTGCTCAAGATGGACCTGCCTCTCATAAACTAATGGTGGCTGGACCTGATCTGGTTGTTCTGTACATGCTGCATGATGGCACTCAAGATGATCAACATGTTCCACTCTAAAAAACAATTTTAAGATTTAGGTAACTAAAGTTCCCATTCATATTGTATAAGGACTTGACAACAAACTATAGGGAGATTTCAGAAGCGAAATTAGCAGCTCCATAGATAGTATTTAAAATGTGTTATGAATGAGGCATGGAATAAAACTCAATGTGAACCTCCATGTAATACCTGCACTTTAGTGTGTGTTTGAATTTACATGTCTAGCAACAAACACAGCATTTGGCATGCTAAAAGGAAGCATCTCTAGGCACCTGAGTAGTTACCTATCTGCAGTAACAATTGGCGAGAGCATGTATGACAGTAAAACTTAATTTATTCAGCTAATACTGAAAATTACGGGAAATTTTTGTAACAAAATATCAGGAAAATTGGTGGAATCCTAGAAAGAAAAATATATTTTAAAAAATCCTAAAATGATGAGTATGCAACAGAGCAAGAAAAGCAAACTTTTTTAAGAATAAACTTTAAAAAGAATACTTGTCCCAGGCAATGTGACTAAACATGGTTTCCACCTCATGGAGTTTTCCAGCCTAAAATTACAAAGTATTTTAAAAAAGGGGGGTGGTGGAGGAGGTGAAAAATATAGGTCTTTCTTGTAAAAGTGACTTATTTGTCATTGTTAATTGTAATGGACACACTTATGCCTAATCTTGCATTTCCTTTTTAAAAGGATAACTGAGTTCAGCTGTGCAAGTCTACCACAGTAACCACTGTTGTCTACAAGTAAAATTCAAAAATAAAGCAGTCTCTGGTGATTTTGTTTGACTTAAATACCATAGAAATGCTCTTCCCTGTTGCATTTGGGTTTCTGTAAATGAGGAGTAGCCAGAAGTATCCTACTTTTAGAGAAATAATTATTTTTCCATTCATTCTGACAAGAGACTATTGCAGAAAGTAGCATAAGCTCTGATTTTGCTTTAGAGTTGAAACTTTCCTATTTCTGTGTGATCCATTTTCATAGGTTGATGTTGGCTGGATACCATGCACCCACCAAAGCTGGTCTATCGCTCCCCTCCACAGACAGACAGGAGGGAGAAAATATAATGAGGAGTTCATGGGTTTAGATAAGGACTGGGGCAGATCACTCATAAAATACCATCATAAGCAAAACAGGCTCTAATTAGAGATAGGAAGCAAATGTATTACTAAAAAAATCAGAGCAGGATAATGAGAAATAAAATGAACCCTTGCTACCATAAACCAGGCCATGCAAACTCAATACATCCATATATATGTGAGTTCTATAACAGAGAATTTTACATAAGGAATTGTACAATATATATGTGCTGTGAGTTGTGAAAAACCTGCAGCCAAGCAATTCTGAAATTAGGAAGCAATGCTTTATCTTTTTTTAATTGCTCGTTACAGCCCTATCATTAGGACTCAAGAGTCCTTTCAGTGAAATAATTGTTTTTAAAAGTGAGAGAGAGCTGTGTGCACTCTTTGCAGCACCAGAAAACATGCGAGTATCTGTGCTTGATAGTGTAGATAAGGAAATTAAGTGTTAGCAGCTATATAGATGCTGATTTCTTGATGAAAGGAAGCCAGAATTTGTAATGGAACTCTACGGTACCACAAAAGTGATATTCCCATGTGCTTTGTTACCTCCAGCATTGATAAAAGACCTAAACCTTGCTGAACACAAGATGAGACTTTGTTATTGCCTTTAGATGCTTAAACATGCTGCAGGGATAGAAAGTCAGAAAAAACATGCAATGAAAGATGACTTGAATAGGGCAACTAAAAATTCTGTGTTTATTTGTCATATATAGGCTTTTGTCCTAATCAGTATTTTTGATCACTGCATCTGAGATAAAGATGTAGCTTGGTAAAAGAACAAAGGGGGGGATTCCAGAGATTTTGATTTCTTCCATTTTTACAAATGGAAAAAGGAGCAGATTCATTACTTGAGTCTGTATAAAAAGGCATATAGAAAGGAATTTGCAAGGCATGGACAAATGACAGTCATGGCTATGAGGTTTTTCAGAATTTAGCCAAACCAAGATGCTAAGCCTTTTCAAAGGCTTTAAAGATGATATGAAAGCACGCAGACCTGAAAATCTGCCACATTAACAGTTAAACTGAGATTGCCACCAAGTTGGTGTAGAAGGAAAATGCAAAAGAGCTTCTCATCTTCTAATTCTTCCTAAACCCTGGAAATAATCCATGTGGATAGACAGCCTTCAAACTGCAGAAACATACTGAAGAGGAGGCTGAAGCTAATGGTCTCCACACATACCTACAGAGCAGGCTGGTATGGAGGGGGAAAGCTTTTTTTAATGTTACCTGTAAATAATTTGCTGGCATATTTCAGATATTTTTGTATTAGAAAAAACTGCTTTATTAATGGCTCTTTGTACATTAATTAACAACAGGTTTTTTTATTTCAGGCATATGTCTGCTGTTCCTTCAGATAATTCCAGATTATCTGTATTATGGGAATATGAATTATTTAAAATATATTCATTGTATATTAAATATTATTTAATTATAAAAATATTCTTTAATAATGTTATACATTCTATAATTCATTACCGATAATGTGCTACTAAAATAGAATTTTAGAGTATGTCTCCTTCTATGGCCTTTTTCTGTTAAATTTATTTTTGTGGTCTCTGCTATTTGCCTACTGCACCCACCTAGCTTCCAATAAAAGACCTAGAAATTATCAGAACACTTGCATAATTCAATTTTCCACCAAATAAACTGCTAAAATTTGTATTGCTAGATGCCCAGTGTTTAACTTAAAACAGACATCTGGAGCAAGTAGAGTGCTAAAATGTGTTGAAATTGAATTAACATTTTTAATCACCCAATTCTGAATACACTTGATGTACTTTAATTTCTAATACTCACTTTTGAAATGGCATGTCTATGTGTTGGAGAAATGATAGCATGCAGACATAATAGATCAGATCTCTTTGTTCCAGTGGCTGAATGCCTGAACAGAAAATGTGACAGGGAGACTGGACACTAGGACTACAGACAAGTGCTAGTAAACTCATACATTACTGCATTGTTTGGCCATAACCTGGTTCTGAAAAAGATTACGTGTAGCACATAGATGTTCTCTCCTGTTCTCTCTCTGCTGGCTGATTATTTTGAAAACACATCATTGCATTGGAAAGAATGTATGTTGTGAAGCAGAGGGCCAGCCATTACGTATTCCTCTCTCCCACCTGTGCTTGTGGTACAGCTGGGAAAGAAGTAGTCTAAGTGCATCACCTTGCTCAACTCTTCATATCTTGTGTACAGAAAAAAGGTTTCACAAAAGATTTCTTTTCTTGGCATTTCTGTATAATAGCATGATACAGGTCATGTTTGGGCTTCACACTAATATTACAATGAAATTGCTTTCATATGATATTATAGAAGAACATTTAAATCAGGGCATGAAACTTTAATTTTGGAGGTCGGCTGCTCAACTTCTTGCTCTTTCCAAGAGGTGTCTATACTATTCTGGACTAAAAATATCAGAAGCCTACTAAGTAAGAAAGGTTTTATGCAGAGGTACACTGCCTGTACCAACTCTAAATTCAACCAAAAACTGGTATAGCAATTTCCCATTAAGGAAAAAAGAGTATTTCTTAGAAATCTGTTTCCAAGGAAACTTTTCCATGTTTTGTGAAATGGACAGAGAACTGCATGAGTGACTCATTTGGAGACAATACACTGGTGTCTTTCCAGTGTGACTGAAATGAAACTTTTAAGGTGTATCTCATAAACATGATTTTTTCCAAATGATATGTTTCTTTTATTCTCACTAGTCACGAATATTTAGAATTGTATTTCCAGGTTTACAAATGAAAATCAAAATGTTACAAACTTTTTTGGAACAACAACATAAGTTTAGTGCTACATGTTGTTTTTAGATAACTTGAATTTCCAGTATGATGGAAATGTAGCTCTGAAAATCTCTGGTAAATCTCTGGTGATCTTGTGCATCATACCCTGCCTTATCCCTGTCAGGCTTTTCCATGTCATGTCAGATCTTTTCTTGCACAAATCTCCACCTCTGTGTACTGAACTACAGTATTTCATTCAATGAAATACATCACTCTATAAGTTTCATTTCCTCTACTCTGAAGTACCATATAGAATTTTTTGTGAAATAGAAAATGAGTACTGACCTAACTGAAAATGACAGGCTAAAAAGCCTTTTTAGAAACTTTTTATTTTATGAAAAATTGATCAGAAGGTAAAAGTGCAATTGGTTAACAAAATATTTATTTGATCAACAATTTCAGTTTCTAGTTCTTGTTTTTTTAAAAAAATAAAATTTAATCTTTTTCCTCTGATTGGGCAGATTTCAGTTCCCAGTTTTGTAATACACAGCTTTCAAAAATTGGCTGAAAAATATTTGAAGTATAGTTGGTAGGCAGCAATACTTGGTGTAGTTGGACAGAATAATGCAAACATACATGTATACATTAGGTTTTCAGAAACCTACTTTAAACTGTGTTACTGACTTTTTAGTTTGCTTGGATGTATCATTTTTTTCAACACTTTTCAAATCTTTTGTGCCTGTTAAGATAATTTAAGTTCAACCACTCGAATCATCAGTTGGTACAACTCAAGTTCTCATAGCGAGATTAAGATAAAAGATAAGTTGCTACCAAAATTCTACCAGTGAAAATAAAGTTCTTGGAAATTCTTGCATACTTTGTTCCAACCTCAATTTGTAACTAAAATTTAGCTCAGGAAAGGGAAAAAGCAAGAAGAAAATCATCCAGCTCCTTGGACAGCAAGCTTTATATTAACACACCTATTGGAGTTTACATTTTTGCTCAATACACATTCTTTTGTAAAGTGTTAGAGATTTATATATTTGTCTGGGATCAACTCTGACCAAATAGTTGGATGCAGTGGAAACCTAGACATAAGCAAATCCACCTCTCTTGTCCATACTAAATAGCTGCGGTGTTGCTCAAAATTTTCAGAAATGAGCCAGCTTTTAGAGTTCATACTGGATGATGAGACTGCAATACCTTTCCTGTAGTGCAGCACTGTCCAGAAGTATTTCTATATATGTTGAAATCTTATCTGAAATTAAATTCTCCTGCGCTAGACATAGTAATAAAATTACAGTCAGAATAGTATGGGCATACATGCTATGGGTATTGCCCATAGGATACAAATAAGGAAACACAGAAGCTCCTTGAGGGAACTCAAGTTCCAGACCTGATTTCCTCCCCCAAGTTCTCTTACACATTCAGTCATTCAAACAAATGTCCAATATCTCTGGACACTAGATAACAGCTAGTTTTGTGGTCCTTGCCATTCTGACTTCACAGCAGTGAATATTACTATCAAAAATCAATTCCAACTGCCTTTACATACACTTATGCCAAATTTTATTACCTAGGTAAAGATGGTTTATTAATTTTATTTAATATTCAGCTAAAAATAGAGAAATATATTAGTAATATGAAGTTGGTAGCACTGGGGAAGGCTAGTCAAGTAAAAATGATCAATGTTTTCTTAAAGCCTGTTATCCAAGTTGCTAATTAACTAAAATATGAATGTTGAATGTTTGCATTGTTGTATGTTGAAGCAAATTTTGGTCGGCTGAAATCAGGCCTTAATCAGATTGCACTTTGACTAAATGCTGTATGACAAAAACACCTACCAATGTCTGAGTTTGCACATTTGCTTTACAAGCTGTTTTACACCAGCAGTTCCTTCTAGTCTCTCTCCCTTTCAGTCTCCCTGGTGATTTTGCTTGTTGTGTTATATATTAGTGCATGGAAATGTCATCTTAATAAGGTCAATTTCCCAAAGCTGGGGGAGGGGGACAAGGATGGGGATGGATGAGATGCAAAATTCCAATTGAATTTACTGCTACCTCAGCATTTACAGAAACTTATGAACCCAATTCAGATAAAAGACCTGTAAAACACATAGAATTCACCCATTTTCTTCCAGTGCCAATGACTGAACACTTTACAGGGAATACAATATCAGGAACAAAATAAGATTAAAACAACAAAAAAAAGTTCTTGATCATGAAGCCTCAATGAGTGGTTGGGAGCTTTTTCTTCTTTTTTCCCTTCAGTTATATGGTGTGTGTGCATGTAGGTTTTTATTGTTACTCTGAAAACTCCAGCACACAAAGAAAGGCCCTTTTGAGAACCTCAGAGCAAGCATTTTCTACAGAGGTTTCACAAGAAAATAAGAGAAATCAAAAGAGAGGATTGAAATCTATCAGGTAGAAAACATCTAGTTGGTATGTTTCCATTTTTTACATGGACAGGAAAATATCTGAAAGCAGAGCCACCATTTGTAGCTGGTAAAAACTGGTATTCCATTTTCTTGTTTACAGACAACAGTAACTTCTGTTTATTAATTGTTAAATACAGACAGGATACTAAGTTGCTGGAGACTGGAGATGCTCTATGATTAAATTGGAGACTTTCAAGACTTCAGGCTCTGGTCACATGTAATGGATGTGCTGAATAAGATGCTTAGGTGTGCAATTTTTACCAAAGCATAAGCAAAGACACCAATCACCTGTAAATTGCTAAATTACTAGGACTGAATAATTCCATGGTTCTAAAAGCAGGCAGTATATTTAGTTGACTTAAACTTGTATTTGAAAAACCTCCTTTTAAGTTGCAAGCTTGAAAATTCTGAGTATGAACAACATAAGATCTGCAATATGATTAGGTTATACACTGAATTTCATTAATTAAAGAAGGAAAAATGCTACTTATGTCAAACAGTTCATTAGGCAGCCAGCACATTATTATATTAAAAAACAGAGGCAAGACTGATTGGAGCCTTCAATATGAAGGAATTAGTAGACTTTACCTATGGTTCAATGTAGGGCACACAGTGGATTAAGTCCAGGAGATTTTAGACTTTGTGGTAAACAGAATTTGAAAGATGAATGTATCCAGTTATATGCTAGATTTTACTGTGTTTCAGCTGGAAGAAACTTGCCTGGCCGCACATTCCTGGCAATGCTCACTTATACCATGATCTGTGCCTTCCATTTTTGCCAAGCACACAGAAATCACCACTGGGGAGAACCAACAAAACATAGGTTGGCTGTTGGGTCATCTGGTCCTGTCACTGAGAAAAGGTTCTGAAGGTGTGTTAGAGTGGGATGGGAAGGATGCAAGAGGAGGACAGAATCTGATGGTCTACTTTCTCTCCCTTTCTGCAAAAGCACCATGGAGAATGCCTGCTCCCTAAAAGCACTGCAGTTTGCATACTGGAAAGGTCCCTGCAGACAACAGCTGCAAGGACATTTCAGCAAAAATGAGTTCTGTTGTCTATGAAAGATGTCATTCAGCAGGCTCTGTTATAATAACTCACTTGTTTTGAAAAATTGGAAGAGAAGTAAAAAGACAAGATAGAAAGCGAAAGGCAAGTCTTCACATGAAAATTCCAAGTAAATAAATTAAAAAATAAATATTAAATGTATAGTACAAGGGGTTTGGGTTTTTTTGCAAATGCCTGCCCTTAACAAACTCAGAGTATCTTCTTGGACATTGAGTGTTCTGGTCCCCCAGTACAACAAAAGTGAACCTAGAAATGGTTCAAATAATTTGCACCCTGGAGCTTGAGCACTCTGGATGGAACTGCTACACATAGATTAAATATCATCTCATGTCTTTTTACTCTCTCAGGAAGAATTGCTTTTGCTCTCCTGACCCATGACTGAATGGTGAAAGCAAGTATTGCAATCAATTTTAGAACTGGAAAAAGCCACAAACCACTGTTAATTCTTTCATTTCAATTACCTGACGTTGAACATATTCTTTTTGCATGACTTTTCCAATGCATTAAAAAAAATATTTTAGTTCCTTGTAATGTACTCTGTGTCAGGAAGAGCTCCTAACCTACTCCTGGGGCTAGGCACCTGTATGTAAAAAATGCCTCTTTCTTATCTCAGCAAGCTTATATTGCAGAGTTGAATATAAGGTTGTTAAGATACATATAAAGCTACTTTTATGTTAGCTAAAAGCTGTTAAAGCTACTATTAGGGTGTAATTAAATAAGTAAAGTAAGAAATTACATCACATGTATCTCAGATTCTGAACAAGAAAATACACTATAGAATAGTAATAAATAAAATGGAGACAATTATGGTATGCGTGTAAAAATCAAAATCCATCTTTACAGAGGAAGCAGTAACCTGAAAATTAATTAATATTAATAAATTTGGTATTATTATTAAGAAATTAACACTATCTATACAACCTCCCAGCTTTTCATTCCTTTCATTTTCTAAGTTTGTTCTTTCCTTATACTGCATTTAGTTCTGGTTTTATGCCATCTTGCATAGTGAAGTCTGTTTGCTGTGAGCATAATTGTCTTCTAGCATGCAGAGGTGCTTTTGTGTTTATATTTTGTGACTATAACTGGGAGGCCAAATTTAGAAAACTCAGCTCTAAATGTCTGATTGACGACATTAAAGAAAATGTTGCCATTTTCTTTAAATGTTGCCACCATTCTGGTGTTTCTGAATCACTAAACATGTGAGTAAAATGATTTTTTCTCTTTCAACTTCTCTCTCATACGGATTTTTCATAAAATGGATAATGAGTCTTCACATCAGTTTTTATACCAAAATAAGCCACCTATAATTAATTTGATAGCTAATTATTGTAATTAATTCAGCTAACCAGTTCAGAAACAAAAATAAATGGAAGAATTTTTTTACTGACTGTAATCAGCCACCACACAGAATATATATTATGCTAGATATTGCTCTAGCATATTACTGTGCTTTTATAATTACATTCTCTGCAATTTTCAATAAAATACATCCACATTGATGTAAATTTAACAGTGAATATGTTCAATGGATAATTAGACTAATTACATGACCCTGACTTGGTGTAGAGGTTGGACTAGATGATTTCCAGAGTTTCCTTCCAACCCTAACTATTCTGTGATTCCACAGCAGTAACGCATGCAACTCTTAACAACACTCCAATGTAACCCTTTTATCATATTATATTCAGGAATGAAGATGCTTCAAAAAGAACTTTGCACTTCATAGCCAAGGGAACAGTAGACTGCCCCAGAGTACTATAAGACAAAAACAGGGTATAAGAAAATCTTTACATGTTAAAAAAAAAAAGGAAATATTTCTGAAAAGGCAACAAGAATGAGTCTAGGATCTGAAAAGTATGCTTTGTGTTGATAAACTAAAAAAGTTCAGTCCACTTGGATTAGCCAAGAAGAAATTCGGGAAGAGAAGAAATTTCTTGGTTACAAAGTTTCTACATGTGTAAGGATTTCTGATAGCAAATAGTTTATTTTACCACAAAAACACATAACAAGACCAATGTCTGGAGACACATTCAGACAAGATATGATTTTAAATAGTGTGTACCTCTATTAGTGTACTAATAGAGGTACTGATTTTAAATAGTGTGAGCAATTTAACTATGGAAATATGAGCATTTGAATTGATACCTTTCTAAAACGATACTACTTTCCCCCTATTCAGGCAGTGAAACAACAAAGAAATTACTGATCTGTGTGTACCATGACACAGAAAGCACCAATTACTTTTTGGACTCAAAATTTAGCAGGCTTTCCCTTTTCCATCTATAGCATTTTCCAGCAATGCAACTTCCCCAGCCTGACTGAACTTTATGCTTTATGTATTGATCTGCATTCAGTGAATTCTATAAATTTCAGCCAAAGGCTGATTCCTGATGCTTCCTTTTTAACATGTATAGTATACAACCAATCAAAGACATCACATAAAGTTGAAATGGACACTGAACTTAATCCTGCTAAATTTTAACATGAAAGGTCAACCATGTGTAGAGAAAATAAAAATATATGATCTACTGTAAAATATTTTCAGACTACTATATGTAGATTTATAACTAGGGATTGTGTTATTTTATAGGGTTGTTTTAAATACCATGAGTAACCCTAAATGGACTTCTTTCTTACTTGCTCAGCTGTATTAATGGATACAGGCCAGAAAAGTTGATGCAAGCTAGTAGAAGAAATGTAGATTTTTCCGGCTACAAGTTTGCCTTCTGCAATGGAAACATTACCAATTGACTGGGTGGAATGAGACCATGAACAGCTAAAAGACTTACAATTAAATGAACTTACTATGATAAATCTGGGGCACTTAAAACTTCAGCAGCTGTGCAGGTAGGAACAGTAGGAAGGATGGGAAAGGGAAATACAGTAGAAAGAGAAAGGGCTGAATTCTTACACATGTGAAAGGGTTATAGGGAGTCAGCAGGTGATACTGAAGGAGGGTAGATGCAGGGTGGTTTGTGTTTTTTGTTGGGGGTGGTAGGCGGTGGTATTAATCTGTTTCACAGATTTTCCCTCTCTTTTCATCTCAGGATGAATGGAATAAACTATGTTTTATGGTGCCTTCTGTAAAGGGAGGGCAAAATACCTGACAGCTGTTAATTAATTAATTGAGAGCTGGGAATTGAACCCAAGGTTCCTGGCTCTTAACCCTATGTCTCAGGCACCACACTATCTTCTCTTCCATGCATTATATGTCTTGTATTGCATATGCATTGCCACTTCCCACTGACAGCTGTATGAGCAGCAGCATGATTTGATGTTTATAGATGCTTCTATGTGGCTTTTAATTCAGAGTAATCTATGAAACAAACATATTGAAATTTGAAGAGTTAAATAGATTAAACTGACACCCCCAAAACAGGGACATTTTTAACCACTTTTAATAATGCATCCAAAGTACATTGCTATACATATCAAAATCATATAAATTCTGAAGTCTGCATTTTTTGAACTACCTCGCTTCTGCTCCCAAGGAAAGTGCTGTCTGAAATATAGGAATGTGAAATTCTTTGTTCTTCCCCTCTCTCTTCCTTTTTCCGCTGGTTATTCATGTGCTAGATGACATTAAAAGCAAAAAAGGAAGGGTGAAGAGGTTAAATCTGGACCTCCAAAATCCGAGTGTTCATATTTTATTTCCAAGTTAGCCAAACTCCCTCTTGCTTAAAAAGCTGTACTGCAAATTCCATGAGAAAAAAAGGTGCATGTAAAAACATTCATGCAATCATCTTCCATTCCCACTGACAGTATTAATGTTGTCTCAGTCATTTTTGCACCATTTCTTCTAGCCTCAGACTCAGGAATTGGTTCAGATATGCATGAAACTGTAGAAAAACCTAATATTGACAGTATGCATTCAATTATCATAAATTTCCATCTGCTTTTTCAGTGAAGGTTTGGGCTGATCCCTGTGCTATCTTAACTGTTTCATCCATCTCTAATATTTGTCCACATTGTTAGGATCTGTCTCTCTCATTTGGATACTGGTAAAACTCGAGGCTTTCAATTCTTTGTGGGTTAAGGAAAATAAAGAAAAAACCTGTAAAACAGGATTGAGTGATTCACTATACTTGATTTTGGCTTCTGTATCAAACTAGAATTTCCACATAAATGGATTTAAATGTCTTTTACATTTTTTGATTTGGTGTACTTTTATCACTAGGTTCTCCTCAGCATTTTTAACATACTTCTCTTAATCTTTCGATATATATGATACAACTCCCAGTGTTCTTCTCTGTAGATATTTTAATAGGACTTAACCTTGCATAAAAAAATCTTACAAAAAAAGGCCCAAATACAGCAACTCAGAATGTCTTTTAGTTTGCACTAGACTGTGTGTTAGTCTTAGCAGAATGTGATTTTACTGGCCCGTGCCATGCCCAGAGCAGAATGGTCTGGGGAGAGTCACTAAACATCATGGCTATTTTGCTCCACTTCTGGCCATTGGCTTCTAAGAACCTCAGTGATATTGTTCAGTCAGCCTCAGGAGTCCAGGATGTAAGTCTTGTTCAATAACTTACAGTCCTAGAATGAATTTCATAGGCAGAAAGCTGAAAGGAGATAATTCAAGAATTCAAGAATTTAGTCCTGACTATTTTTGGACTATGCATCTTTGTTAATTTTCTGAACTAAGACAATGCCAGCAATAGGATTACTTATATTACTGAAGAAAATGTGAAACTATTCTATGTGAAACTATTCTAAAACTTTTAAGAAAAAAAAAATGGGAAGGATTGGATCAGCAATATTTGTATGCAAACTGTTTCTCAATGGGCCAGTTTTTTACTCAGGCTGTATCACTGGGTATCACTGGGTTTCACTCTTTTCTGACATCTCACTCATTCTTTTAATCTTTGTTTTCAAATCTTTACAAAGCCTCCTTGGCTCCTAGGTTTACTTGGGTGGACTTAAAATGTTCTTAACTCTGCCTGTACTGGTCTCTGTATATAGTTACTCTTCATGATATATCTAATTTATTAAATGCGTAGTTACCTTCTCACATAGATTCCACCAGTCTTAAAAGATTCTTTTTTGCATATTTTCCTAAATCCAATACCTTTTTCAGAAATATTCTGTTACTAAAGTTTAGATGCTCTTTTTTGTACTATCTACACTCTTCTCTAATTTCACATATTTTAAAAGCACTACTGTGATATTCAAGTCTGCATACTCTGAAACCCCAAATCAAAGAAAAACCTAAAGTTCTCCTTAAGCACATGCAAAGAAAGGTGGCCATGAATTTACGTTTTTCCCAATATAGTATCAGAATATGGGCTTTTTTTCTTGGTTTGACTCTGTAAAACACGATATAATTTATAGCAAGAACATAACTTAGAACGGCTGTATCTAACCTTCTCAGCAGAGTTTTCATGTTTATGTTATTCTTTTTATAGAGCTGAGGAATAGAATTATTTTTGTCTCTGAAATCAACCTAATTAGGCAACTGTTACTTGTTCTACTGACTCATAATTTTTAATTTGTAACCTAACAAAACAATGACATACAGAGATATATAATAGCAGTTAAACACTTTTATCCAGAAAATACATTTCAGTAAGTACATTTGGAGGTAGTTCATCATGTAAGGACCAAAAAAAAGGAAAAGACACAGCAAACAGTTAATTGACTTATCAGTTTAATTGTAAATCACTTTGTCTAATTGTGTAGTGTGATCATGTTGGTGCTTAAGGTCTGACTAACAGTGTTACGGAACCTATGCATCGACCTCAATAGGTTACAGCTGGGCTGAAACTTTAATTCTTAAACCATTTGTTATTGAGTGAAGCATTGACTCAGGCTAAAAAGTCTTGCAAATTCTCAGTTTTAATGGCCTACACAAGTTAAAGTTTATGTTCTGTTTCACCATTTCAAGTCACATATTTTTTTCCCTTTTTGGATCTTTTGTATGGCATTTTTTGTATCTTTTGTAGGTACATTGGCTTCACAGTTTTCAACAAAGTCCAAAATAAGCAGCTGTTCACTGGCATCAAGTCAAGCTCTGACTGACACTGTTCTTGGCTATGGATTTGAAATGCAGCCTGGGGCCTGGGATATTTTTAACCATGCAGGGGAATGGCATAAACCATAGCATAGACTTGACATTTTCACCTCCAATCATCCACCAAGAAACAGCTGAAGTGAGTAGTTCCCTTGCTCTGGTTACACAACCTCTTGAAAACTCTGTTTTAGGTGTCATTAAACCTAGTGCTTCTGATATCTGTGATGCTGCTTAGTGAACTGTAACTTATTAGCCTTCAGCTTCACAAGCAAAAGGTGGCGGACTTTGTCTCCTGTTGGTCAACTTAGTGATGGTGTAGACCCTTAAATAGTGAAAATTTTCTTTAATGAAAGAAAAAGGACCAACATTTTAGTTTATGGCAAATTGACAAAATGGCATAAGTGACATGAAATCTAAAAGAAGCAGTTCAGTTTATGCTGTCTGTATTAAACATGGTGGTCTTAAAGAAATGGAAAAACAAGATGGAAATAAATGATGGTGAAAATTAGATACATATTTTAGAGACTGGTGAAATTACTCAAAGAGAGCTCATCTTTGGTGAGACATTTGTGTCATCATGTTGACATAGTCATATCACAAAATGGGCAATAGCCAATGGCCCAGAGCATATCATATCTAGGGCTGCCACTCTGTGCAATGCATTTCATTCAGGTGCCAAAATTCTCTCTCAACAACATTTGGTGATGCAAAACTGCAGCTATACCTGTTGCCCTTTCTTCATTCTTCTTCTTCATCTTCTTGTTTGTGAGGAGACAGCTTTGGGAGGTGAACACCTATATTCACAGGCTCAGTGGTCAGCTCTGTTCTGGTATTGGGTTGGCTAGTTTTTTGTTCAGGTTGTAATGAACCAAGACCCATCATATTCCTAATCCAAGATGTGTATTCTCCTTCCTATAGTACAGCATTTATGATCTTCTCAGTTTTTGCTTGAATCAGATGTTCTGGTGAACCAATATATTGAAGTGATATTTTCAAAACTGAAACTTGACTGGTTGAAAATAAGTACATTCCTGAATGCAAAAAACCCCCAAAAAAACAAATCCCCAACTAAATGTCAACAATAATGTTTCTGCATGAAATTATTTACTCCCAAAGTGTTGAAGCAGAGCTGTTAAGCAATCCATGCTTATCCTTTAAAATAAAAATATAATAATTTAAAAAATATTAAACCCCCACCCCCAAATAAACACAATCTAGACACAATCACTTTTTTTTAAAGACACAGCCTGACAGTCAACTTACCACACTGAAGGAAAGTTTCCAATATCTTCAACACCCATGTTATGATGAAAAATTAATAAGGTAATTGTAAAGGCCTAACAGGCCATTTTAAAAATCTTGTCCATGGTACACAGGGACTTAACAGAATAGTCATGCAATGAAAGATAGTGGAGAAGTAACCATAAGCATGGTGAAGGATATTGAAACATAATAGTTTTATTCTCACTGGCTGTTGTAATAGAAAAAAATGGTCATTCTGTTTAAATTTAAACAAGTGACACACAGCTAAAACAAAATAATTTTGTGGAAACTTAAAGAAAGTCACAAGTGAAGCAAAGTAAATTTTTAGGAAGCTATGAAGGAGACTAAGACTCTATAACAAGGTGGTGTTCCAAGACATAGTCTTCCCAAGCTGCAAGCCTGGGAAAGTCAGTGGTAGGGTCAGGAGATGTACTGGTGGATAAAATGAAAGGAAATCTCTCCTACCTCAATTTCTAGCACACAGAGATCTGCTATAGCGTTGATAGTGAAAGGAACTACATCTGTCAGTAAGAGGAATTAACTTGGTGCTTTTTCAAAGATGTCTCCAAAGTAAAAGTACAGTTAACTTGTAGTAAAGAAAATTTAATATTCATGAGATGCGCAAACAAGACTGTTGCGTAGAAGCTCTTTGGGTTTTTTCCCTAATCCGTAGTATTCTCCTTATTCTGAATGTCCTCAGGCTCTTTATCCCACCTCTTTAGTTTAAGTAACAAAAATAAACTAGTCAGTTACCAAACATGTCATTACAGCTTTGAGAAATTACCTCAAATACAAGGCAACTGCAGTGCTCATTGTGTCCCAGGGAATTAACTGGGCATAAGCATCTCCTAAGTCCTGTTGTGCTGTAAATATTGTATGCTATAAAGTGAGGATTGATCTACTTCCTTCTACTAGACACATTTTAAAGGATGTCTCAGATTATTCAGATTGTGTTGCTTTGTTTAGTATCAATCCTTCTTTTTCTTACCTATCAGCTTCATTATTGTTCTTATCATTTAGGATACTGTCTTGGTTTGAAAGACAGATGTCTGCCAAGGAAGGTGGGAACCTCCCTTGGAATAGGGAATATGATCCCCTTCCCTTCCAATTCTTATAACTTTGAAATTAGGGAACTTTCAGGCAAAGATATGGGAAAAGGAATAACAGTTCTTTACCAGTATTCATAACAAGGCAAACAAACAACAACAGTAGCAGCAGCAAACAAACCCAGAAACCTGGTAACAGCCTTCTCCTGGCTGCCAATGCTTTCCTCTTTGGAGCAGTTATGGTCACAGCCAGCAGGGGCGCTGTTGGGCTTCTGACTGGGCAGAGCAGGTGCGATGATTCCCTCGCGGCTGCAGGGGGCGCTGTGGCATGAGTTCAGTCGTGTCTCTCTCACGTGGTAATGATGGGCAGGCTGGATGGCAAGCTGGATCGCAAACAGGATGGCTGTAACAGGAGCCTTGGTGCAGCAGCTGGAATGGCAAAGGCATTGCTGGACTGGCAAACAAAATGTAACAGAAAACTCCGCAGGCTTTACAGTGACTGCGGTGGGGTCAGATGCACCCGGGGTGTTGGGTTAGAATGTAGCGAAAAAAGCCAAAATCAGAAAGCGGCAGGGCTAGGCAGCAGCAGCTGGGTTTCTCCGTAGCAACTACTGCACGCAATTGGGAAACACACCCTCCAGGAGTGGGGAAGGGGTCGGGATCTCGGGCTTTTCCCCTGAAGCACCTGAGTGGATGGTGAAGGTCATTTCCAGTCAAATCATGTGTTAATAAGGTCCCAGTTCAATGGCTCTTACGAGCATAGGCTTACCCTAAGGAAGGAGCAGTATAGGGCTTGGCTCCGGCGGTGCCAATGATTCTCTGCAGAGTAAGCAGCAGTTCAACCGTGCCCTCAGACGCCCAAAGAGAGAGCGAGCTAGGAGCTGTGCCCAGCTCCTTCTCCCCAGCCCAAATCTCGCTGTATCTCTGCCCAGCCTAGAGAAACCCCTCAGATGTAAGAGTAGCCAGCTTCACCCTTCCCCTGAAGCTTGGCTACTTCTTTTGTCTTTCTTAAGTACTGGTCCTTATTACCTCTTAGCAACAAATGGGACAAAATTCCCTAAGAGAAAGAAAACAAGAGGAAAAATCCTAACCTCTAAGAGACACTTGGAGCAAAGCTGAGCTAACCTGAGCAGGATTGGGGCTTTCATAGGAAGACCACAAGGAAAAGACAATTTTAGAATGGACTCCTCCGTGAAGAGCTAAGGTGATAAATACTCTACAATGGATAATAGGTGGGAAGAAAGGAAAGAAGGAAAGTAGGAAGGAAGGAAAGACAAAGGAAGGAGGCAAGCACAATTAGCTTGTTTTCCCTCCTAAATTTTCTGTATCACAAATGCTCAAAGGTCAGTTTTAACACAATGCCTTAAAACTAATTTTTCAGGACTATTTTTCCTAGAATACAGAGCAGAAATTAATATGACCTGAACTGTTATTTCTGGAACAAAATTCCAACCCTAAAAGAATTCAAATAATATATGAATAATCTGAAGAGCATGCTGCAAGTGATGTTTGAAAAGCACAAAATTGCCGGTGGCACTGGTGGCACAGAGCCAGGTAATGTTGTCCTTTGCTCACTTATTGTTGCTAGGATTTTTTGGTTTTGTTTTGCTGGTGAGTTGGGGCTTTTATTTCCCTTTTCACTGCTTATTTGATTTCAGAAAATGCTTTCAATGGATTCTAATTGGTTGTAGCATGTTTTTTCCTGTTGGTATGTATGTCAATGTATGTCTGTATCTAGCATTTAGGGATTGTTTTCTTGATGATCTTTTCCATTCATTACTTGGTTTGTGTGAGAAATACATGTCATAATGTCACCGAATCTGCGGGAAAATAAGAAAAAACCCTCTAACACTCCATTTGAAGTGATAGAGAATCAGGCACTACTTTATTTGCTGGCCAGGATGTGCCTAGGAAAGTATTCCAAGAACACATAACATCAGAGAATTTTCTCCCGAATTTTGTACAGTCAAAACCCCCTGCTGGAGGTGGTATCCAGTGAATGTCTGTGATAACCCCATGACCTGTGGATATTCAGTGGGTGCCACAATGTCTCGAGGATGTTCTGTTAATGGTCTTTATCTTTCTGATTATCTTCGGTGTCACTCCCAATCCGTGGTATGTTAATCCCATCTCCGTAGGGTGATACTATATCTCTTAAAAAACTGAAGAAAGCTCCTTTCCCTAGGTAAAGTCAAGTAAAACTAGCTAGAGAGATACAATAAATTTTCTAAAGTTATATTGTTTCTGACAATAATGTTGGCTTTTCGCAAATATTACAATGGATACTATGTGTATTGTTTTAATTCTTTTCTTATAGAGGTAGCCCGGTTGTGAAAAATTGCAGTGTAATGATGACTAAGGTCTTCCTTTCTAGTACTAGCTGAGTTTAAAATAGCTGTTATAGTTTTATTAGAATGCCTGAACTGTCTGCTTGAACTGGATAACATCCCACAAACAGACCCTGCCTCTGACACTCCAACTATCAGCATCTGTTGCCTGCAAGAACCACAATCTGGGAGCGATAACAGAATCAATGAAAGACGACTGCACATGCTCCGAGGAGGCAGATCAGTTCCCAGAACATGCAGAATAGTTTGGAGAAAAATATGAATATGTGGAACTGCTTATGAATATGCATTAGGCTGAAGGGTATGTAAAGGGTGTCTCTGTCCATACCAGGTGAGCTTTTTTGGCTGAATGCCAAAGCACCCAGCGCTGACCTATTGTTTTTATCTGTCCCCTATTGTCTTTTATTAAACCTTTTTAATCGTAACAGGAGAGTGAACCTCGTTTTTCACAGTTTATTTCTTCTTTTTATCATAATGGTTTAACCAGACTTTTAAATTCAAAGGTCAATTGGTGAAGTCTGAGTAAAGAGATGCTCTGACACGATTACAGGAACATGAGGATCTACTGCAAAACCAATCAGCAGTGTTGGACAGATGGATGCAAATCATCAGTAGTGTCACCGAATCTGCCGGAAAAACACAAAGCCTCCAACAACATTTTTAATGTTAGAGAGTCAAGGCATTACTTTATTATCTGGCCAGGATGTTGTTCTGGCCAGGATGTACCGCAGAAATCATCTCATCCACACATAGCCCGGGTGTGCAGAGAGAATCATTTCAGGATACATAGCTTTTACATGATTTCTCAGATACTTTATACAGTAAAAATACATTTAAAAGCATTTGGTCAGTGCTCATTGGTCCAAAGTTGAGCAAACCCCCAGTATTCAGTTTCTCATTGGATCCCAATCTCCTCGCCTCTGATGTTAATTAGATTTTTTATTCTTCACTTTTCTTATCAGTCCTTTCCTGGCCAGGATGTCTTCAGCCCTGCTGGAGGTGGCGTCTGGGGTAGCTGTTTCACTGATGTTCTGTTGCTAGCACTTTATCTTTAGGGTACTCCCAGTCTGTTGTTATGCTGAGTCCATCAGACCTCACCTGGTAGAGCAATGCCCTGGAAAGAAACCTAAAATTTCTTTTTCCAGGGTAAAGATAAGCAGAACTCTTTGACTAAAATTATACAAAATTTTTACACTGGTATATTTTCCAACATAATTCATATATTCCAGCTGTTCTCATATATTCCAACTGAGATTCCCAAGCTTGTTCTTTCTCCAGGCAATGATGTGTGTAGTAGTTTATTTGTTCTTTAACCCACTCAGGAAACCAGTCTGAACTGTGTGAAAGCCGAGCTAAATGAGTCATGGGAGTAAAGCACCCCTAACTAAAAGGGGTGCTCCCAGAGAGCCTTGGAATGAAGCTATTGGTCTAGCTCATCTCCCCTCCCACATTACATATAAAGATAGATTCTGGAAAGTTCTTCTTTGTTTGCCAGTGCTGTGTTCTGTGATTGGAAAGTTCAAAGTTCTGTACCCTCCTCCCTTATTCCCTCATAAGATCAAGTTATTGTCAATCCTGAGTTCTTTGTACCCCATTGGTCCTTTCGGTTTCCCCCCTACCTTTTTCCCCCACTATAAAACTGGCAACAAAACGCAGAGTCCCCGCTTTCGGCTCGCCGATCCCGTCCCTGTCACGTTCCTCCCTCCATCTCCCCTTGTCCTATTAATAAACCTCCTGGACCGCCAATCCAACTGCCTGCATTTCTTGCTTCTGCTACCGATCTCTGAATTGCAAGGTTTACCCGAGAGTTCCGCTGGTCCCAGCTGCCTTACCCACCCCCGAGAGCGGGCTGGCCCGCCAGGGCTCCGATTCCGCAGCTAGCCCGATCACGAACTGAGCTTGGGGTCCGGAACCCCATCACACCTTTGTTTGTTGTTTCCAGAAGAAAGTGTATGGTCAAACTGAAACTTTGCAGCATACAGAGGTAATGGGAAGACACAGTTTTTGAGACTTAAAATACGTGCATGTCTTTCCACATGAACATACCCCCAAGTGGTGATGAAAGTCCTCCTGGGATCTTTGAATCCAAGGATCTTTGGATTGATGAGGCTGCTGCCCATTTGAGTAGTAGCTTGAGGAACTACTTTAACTGCAGGTGATGTTGGTGTATTTTCAAAAGAGCGGAGGGCAGGAAAGGAAAAGAACTGAGAGTTTCAAGACTAGTTGTCTTCAAGCACTAGAGTATTTGGAGACCAGACACCTGTTATTGACATGAATCTTATATTTTCCCACAGGACTTATTTCTGAATGACACCTAAAATCAAGAATCTCCTCTATTTCACATATACCCACAATTCCCATAAAGCCAGTAGCTTTGCTTGGAGATACTGCTTGCTTGAGCCATAACTTATCAGACACTTCTAATATAGAGCAGTATAACATCATTTGAGCTCAGGAAGGCACACCAGTGACTGAATTCACACTGCAGATAGAAGTTTCATTTCTCCTTCCACTTTCTGTCAGAGACTGAAAGCTCCAGCCACAGTGCAGTAAATAATAGCTGAAAGGCAGAAATATCTGAAACCACTCTGGCTGTTTTCAAAATGATTGTGTGCCTATGCGCTCAGAGAGCTGAAAACATGATGTCAGTAGGATGCTACAGCTGAGTATGGATGATGGAAATCTTGGACCATAACAATATGAGGTTGAATCCCTTGACTATTTTTCTATTGACTAATAAACTAAGTTTAATTAATTTATAAAAAGAGAATGTTTGTAGAGATCCACCATCTTCTAGGAACTGCTTCTAGCTCTAGGTCACAACAATAAAAATTCACATTAAGTTAATTGCATTCATGGAGAGTTATCTGTATGCTTGTCACCATGCCAAATTTACATTCGGGACAGGAAGGAGAAATTCTTTCTACCATAAAAAATGTGAGGGATCTGATTTTGAATCTTACCTGTGCAATTTTACAGGTGCTTCTCACTTCTTAAGGAAAATGTTACAAGAAATTATGAAAAACCACCACTTAAATCACTTCCTCCATCAATCATTCATGCTTTCTTTCACAGTCCTGAGGAGTCCTAGGCAATTTAGTCACATCTGATACAGCATCTGAGGTTCTTTACACCTCAGAATAATTTTCAGATCTTTCTCTCTATCCTTTTTCCTATAATTCTACTTTACAGAAATTTTACCTCTTTAGGGTAGAGTGAGCAGTACTGCAAGGAACTTCCAACTAAAATTTAAAATCCTATCAAAATCTTAAATATAAAGTGATGGCTCACCATTCTAACTCATCGCAACTGGAAACCAGTCTTATCAATAGGATTTCTTAATCTGTAAACCGCTTGTGTGCTTGCTAAAGTGTTTACTCGAAAAGGAGGAATCTTTCTGCATGCCTCCAGATTCAAAATATTCAATGTAAGGTGACTTTCAAAAATCGGATAATTCTTTGCAACTAGACTCCTGTCACTTAGGGCTTCTTAGTGATAGATTCGCTGCCAGGTGCAAGCATATTTGTGTTGTCTAAATACAAAGACAAGGTCAAATTTTCTCATATTGTAAACTTTTTTGACTTTTATATGTAAAAAGATTAAAATTTCTATCTACCTACCTAGCGGTCAGCTTCAGAGCTCTAACTACCCAAATAATTTCATGATCTCTTTAATTGTAGACCACACAGAAGAAGTATAAATTTTGAGGTAACAAAACGAAGATGTCAAGAAACATAGAATCATTGCATCATTAAGGCTGGAAAAGACTTCAAGATTGAGTACAATCGTTAATCTAACACTGCCAGGTGCACCACTGAACCATGTTCCTATGCACCACATTTTCATGTTTTTTTGCTCTACATACAGAAGCGTCTGAGGATCTTGAAAGATTGTAGGATTTGTAAATCTGAGTAAGAAGTAGCAGGCAGATACTACCAGATAAGGTGGCTGATGTGTGAGGTGGCAACCTGTTTGCTTTCATTATGCACAAATAAGCTCTAGCCAACTAGTTTTGATCTGAGACTTGGCATCCCAAAAACCAGTCTATTCCAGCAATAAAGCCAAATAAACACTGCAGCACCCATTTTAAGGAACTGTTTGATTTCCTTCTTATGAACTCTGTAATATTATTGGCTCATGTGAATCTCTGCCCAAGAGGTTGTCATTCTGAATGGAGAAATAGGAGCTCCTGGTTATAATATTTTTTAGCCCTCATGAAGATGCAAATATCATCTGGAAGACACACAGATTTCCTGGCTCCTTGAGGACAGGTACTAAGGAAACTTGGTTTCCTAATAAACAAAAGTCTGAGTAATGCTTTCCCCATTTACAAGATTTGTCTCAAGTGTGTATTCTCTAGTGCCTAGTACAGAGAATGGACCTGCATTTGCAGGATTTGTAAGATCTCCCCCTGGAACCTTATTGCAGTCTTTCCCACAGTTACAGAAAAACCAGTCTTGCAGCTCTCTTCCAGTTTATTTATGGACCAGTAACTTTAAGAGTTTCGTTTTCTTCAAGGTTTCCGCTGTTAGCATTCTAATTTGGTTTAAAATTTACCAATTTACTTTTAAATTCCTTTTCAAAAAAAGTTTCTGAAGGCAAACTAAGTGGTCATACACAACTTCTTTCCACAAAATAACAGAATGAAAATATCTTTTCTTTAAGTTTTAATTTGTGTCTTATGAAAATAAGATCTGGCTGATAGTTACATGAAATAATTTTTTAAAAAGCACAAGCACTCTGCTAAAGATTTGTACTTGGATTTCAAAAAGCTTTTGGAAAAGTCATTTTCTAAAGGTGCTTGAAAGGAGCCAAATCATGACAAAATGGTATTTCTTTTGTGGAACAACAACAGCAGAAAAGAGGAAATAAAGGGTATTATTAAAAATACCTGGTTTTAAAGGGAAAAGTTATCCCAAATATACCCCAGGAATCACTGCCAAGACCCAGGTATTTGAATTGTATATAGACAATCAGAAGTAATGGGGTGACAAATATTTCAAGTCATGAAAATTATTTAGACTTG
Source organism: Lichenostomus cassidix (assembly GCF_008360975.1). NCBI lineage: Eukaryota > Metazoa > Chordata > Aves > Passeriformes > Meliphagidae > Lichenostomus > Lichenostomus cassidix. Next base: position 56,398,297 of record NC_139482.1, read on the forward strand.
TCAAACAGACTGATCAAGACCTATCTCACAATAATGAATGAACAGGCAATGGAATGACAGGTACAACCTGATGGTGATAAGTCTAAAAGTGGGTCATAATCTTACTTAGAGTCCCAACAATAGGCTCTATGTTGCTTAATTACCACTCAGGAGAGAGACCTTGGCATAACAATGATATACCCGCTTATTAAACCTTACATGTAATGTTGCACACTTTATCCCAAAGAGAGGAAGTTTCCTTTATAGAAAAAGGATAAAGGATACAGAGAAAAGATAATGACTTGACAACTTACTCTTGCACTTACAGATATATTAATATGATTAATATACCTTTATTGCTTTTCATGTCACTAAGACTCCTTAGAACACTTGCACAATTTCAAATGCAAGCTTGTCTTCATTTTCAAAAGCCAGATAAATGCTTCTCTCTTTTCTTGGTGTCTTCTGAACTCTAAGCTCTTCTTACCACACCAAAACTCACAGTGGGCTCAGAGAATATTCTGTCCTTCAACATGATCTAAATATTGTGCTTGATCACTCTCAAATCTAAACCAGGAAGTTTTCTCAAGATAATAAATTTTCCACCTTGCTGTAATATATTTTACAATACTTGACTGGATTACAAATGTGAGTTGCATACTTGGTATTAAAATGAAAAGAATTTGAAATGACAGATTTGGCTGCACTGGAAAACTATAAGTAATGTATTTAGTGTCTTTGTTTCTCTTAGAAAAATGAGACAGAGCATAATACAAGAGTGAGAAATAATCTTGTCAATAAACTACTTAAAATCCCAAATTTCTCTACCTTGTTTTCCTGGTAACTTATACAATTCTTCCAGAAAAGTAAGACAGATTTTGTACATATGGTCCATAGGGTCAAATATGAATTTGTAGTTTCAAATCCTTCCTTTCCCCACTATTGTTATTGAGACTTTTGCACAGAAGTAGAGAGATAATACATTCCTTAGGCAACAATCATATGTTACTGTTTACTTTGGTCTTTAGAACTAGGCTTCTCACATAATTTTACAATGGTGAATATGATATATTTGATAGCCAAAAGTTAGACTAAATGTTACACACACTGGAAAAAGTTTTGTTTGACCTATTTCAGTTTTTTTCTTTTGTAGGATATATATTGCTTCCTGGAAGTGTGTCTTTCTCTCCAGTGATTATAAAGGGATGATAATTCATAGTTTACCAGACCCGGTGCTGTTTTCTACATTTGGTCAGAATACCATCTTTATTGTCACAATCCCAATTACTGAGTGGGAATAAGCAGTAAGTTCATAGTTGTTCTTAACTTTGTTTCTTCTTCCTTTCTTTTTCTGTTTCTTCTCCTCCATTTTGCTTGGGGTTTTTGTCTCATTTCTGGCATGTCATGTTGCCAGAGAATATCGTGGTGCTATTAAATTATATTTACAAATGTTTTCAATCGCTTTCAATGTATGTGGTACTAACTAGAGCGAACTGGCTTTCTAAATCAAAAGAATATTCTCAAAAGAGACACTAAACTGAGTTTCATTTCTGGAGTATAGCAGCTTTGCCTAGATTCGATCAGAGGGTCAAATCTATTGTATCTTTAAGTGCTTAAATAGTTATGTGAATATGATTCAGTGGACTTTTTTCTTCATAGACTTTTATGAATCCTTGCCCTTCTGATTAACTAGCATCCTATCCTCTCTGTTCCCACTCTGAGGTGGAAACAACATGACCTGGACTTCAATTTATAATTAAAGTATTCCAAAATAGCAAAAATGCTACCTAGTCCTTTCTCTAGTGTACATTGTGTAAAAGTTCACAATGTGATTTAAGCTTTATAAATAATTCAGTTGTGCTGACTTGTTGGCCAAAAACTAGCCTATTGGGTCTTGAACAATGTGCTTTGGTAAACTAAGCTTAATCTGACCATCCTTTACTGAGATTTACCAGAATGCAAGGAGGACAAGCCTTATTGCTTTGGAATACACAATGCAGAAGTATTTGATGGGCCTCACCTGGAAACAGAAAAATGTAATGACTTTTCTATTTTTGTAATAGAAATTCTTTCCTAGCTAATTTGCTCATCACTGTTTGACTTGCTATTTGCCTAAACGCTTCCCCTACAATTTAAAGGGAGCATTACAACGTCTAATTTTCAATGTCATTTTTGGAGCAAGACTCTTATTGCTAAACATTTCCTGTCGTTAGTGCGGAAACTAGCTCTTGGCTCTAAGTATAGTACAAACACAAGAGCCTTCCTGTTTTCTATGCTGTGCCTATTGACCATGGACAATGTCCTTATTCCCAAGACTCGTGCATAGTACTCAGTACCTTAAGAGGAAGTAGCAAACATCTTATTGAAGCATGTACTCACAGAATGTAAGAATCTACATCCTGACAGCTGCTTATCCCTCAGAGTAAAGCTCTTCTGTAATTCTTACAATTTCTTTATAAGCATTTGCTTTGGAGATATTAAAGATTACTGAGGAACAATATGAGCAGATTGAATATGTGCAGAAGCTAAAGCTTTTGAGGTACTGAGACAACTGCATGGCAAATTAGGAAAGATACATATACCTCTATGAATGACTAGGTAGTGAGGTTCAGAGACAGAAAAGTATGTCAAAATTTCTACCCTCACCTGCAGGGCTTTGCTTTAAAAAACAAGATTTAGGATACTGTAGGAAAAACATTAACAGATTACTGAAGTTTCTTTAATTTACTAAGAGCAACCACAGTATTATCAATTTTTCACTTATCAGCTTTCTAAAAAAAATACAGCTCCCATTCCCTTTTGAATTTTGCATGACATTTTAGTTAGAATTTGCAGACTTGCTGAGTTGAAGAGGGTATCATAATTCAAAAATAATTTGGGCAGAATTGAGGTGTAAAGTAACCTTCTTCTATAAACCTATAGTGTTCACCTACAACATTCAGATGCTTTACATTTTTCAGGAAAGTTTTCAGGCAAAGCCTAGGAATTTATGTGTCAGCAAGAGGAAATAAAACCTAAATATTCAGTCATGAAGAATTGTTTAAATTACCCAACAACCTCTTAGCAACAGGGGTCCTTTTTTCCCCACAAGGCCATATAAAAGGTTGGAAGGAGTCTTGTTGGATCTTCTCCAGCTTGAAGGAAGTAGGGTGGGGTGAGGGGATTTTTTCAGAAAAAAGACTACTTATTTGGATTATATACAGCAGGTAAAAGAAGAGATTCTTGTGAAGTTTGGGCTTTTCCACCCTCACGAGGAGACAGCCTGTTCTCAGGGTTTCCATTCAGCCTGACTGATATGTGGCCAGCAGTCAACCTGGCAAACTGTCAAAGATTTTGTTCATTATGCAAATACCAGGAAGGAAATGGAGATCTTCAGAAGGATTTGAAAAAGAAAATGGGTATTGTTAATTCTCATCTGAATCAAGACATCATTCTTGGGACAAAAAAGGAGAAACACCTCTGAATATCAGCTTTCTATCTGCCAAATTCTAAAGCTTCTTTACACATGGATTGATAGGGTTTATTAAATAAGGTTCACTGGGATACTTACACTGGCTTATGCTAGAAAAAACAAAAAAAAAAATTAGTATCTCTTTGTATGTATAATATAAGAGGCGGTGTTCAAGAGAATCAAATCAGCAAGAGCTGTGGACAGCTCAGAAGCCTTGTCAACTGTTGTGATCAAGTTCTTGTGATATATGTTACTTCTTTTTACAGCTCCTTGCATGAACTCATCCTATTATGTGAAAATATCAGGTTGTGTTCAAAAACAAATAGGTCTTGTCATCTTGTAGCTAAAAATACAAAGTATAAAATATAATATTCAAAAGGTCAACATTAAAAAAAGGCAAATTGAAGAAACATTTTTTTATTCACTGTAACCCTATAAATTGTGAAGAAAGAGGCTGACTCACTATTTTTCCATACTTAGAGTTGACTATCCTGTTCTGACAGAATGCATTACACATATGCAAATACAGTGCACAGAGTGGAAATTTCAGAGCCTTTGCCTATTGCCTTCCAGGCAACAGTATGAATCAGAAAATTGTACTTGCTTTGTTTCCTTTCCTCTCAACAAATACAGGGAAACGGGTTCTATTACTTTGTTATTTTTCTTCTTTTTAATATGATTTTTTTGAAGCTCTAGTTACTTTCCCTTGGAATCCCAGGTTTGAGGTTTGGTTTACTTTATACCTCAAGAAGGCATTAAAATGATTTTTTAAAACTCAGGATGAAATTTACCCTTATACAGATGGCAAACACAAAGGCTTGTGAGTCTCTTGCCTATGACCTTTTGCAGGTGATATGCTAAAGAAAATGTTCCAAAGGAAAGGAGTGGTGAAAGCTTCCTGTGTTTAATGTAATTCAAAATACTCACAAGTTTGTTTCTTAGTCATATTTCAAGAGGCCATTTCCAGGGAAGCACTGGTACAAAAAAATATGTTACATATTATAAGATGAAATAAGTGAGAGATTTGCTATTGTTTTTGAAGGGACTGTGCTTTCTCTACTTATGTCAATGGAAAAGCCTTTCTTGTTGTACCTGGTGGTATGAAGCAGGTGGTGTTTTTGGCTTCTTTACACAATAGAAACAGTACACAGAAGTCAACTGGTTCAGAAGTTGGGTCCCCAGTAATCCACCCCCTCTCTTTACTAAGAATGCATAAAAGTTTCTGATTTTCTTCAGCTTTAGGAGCTTCCAAATTAATGAAAAATCTAATAGCGACAATACTTGTCAAAGATATTAGAAATACTGAAGCGGTCATAGGTTTGTTCTTTTGCACCAATAATAGATTCAAGCCTAGAAGGGGAGGTTAAGAACATGCTGGTGTTCTCCATACTAGCTCTTTTAATCCATCAATTACCCAGTTAAGAAACTGTGGTAAAATATGTACTTTATATATTGCCATTGGGCATCTGCCAGTTAACATGGACTGTCTGAGTAATAGTTCTAAGAATCGCATGAAAGAAATCAGTAGGGGCCAAAGTGTTGAAACTTTAATAATACCTTGGGATCAGAACTGCCTTTGGCTTAACACCATGTACTGTACTTCTTGAGAAGTCATTGCATTTTGAATTTAATGACCAAATTAATATTCATTTTTCTTGGTGTACCAACAAAGCATGGGGACATTTTTCCCCCAAGTGCAGGCAGTTTGTTCATTTTCCGAAACAATCCTATCATATATAGTCATAGGGCTAGATTTTGAGGAGCTATTAGAATCAGGCACCTAATTCCCTTGAGTGGAAGTACAGCACTCTGTTTTAAGCCTGTTTGCCATACTACAGCAGTTGAATTAGATATCATAAAATGCGGGCCAAAACTTCCTAGGAGCGTGCCAGGAGGAATCAACACTTTGAGCCACTGATACCAAGCCAGTAAGAAATACTGAAGACTAAGGTAGAGAGGCAACTCAGGATCCTGCAGTGGGCAAGATCCCACTTTTGTGGTTTCCAGTGCTCACCTGGGAAGAGGGAATCTCAAATTGCAGTCTCAGTTCCAAGTAATGCTCAAATATTTTATTAAATGTCTGTTTTATTTAAAGTACATAGAGAGTTATAGACTCTTCCATCACCAGACACTTCACTGACCCAAGCCACCTTAGCTTATTTTTGCAAAGCACAGAAGCTCCCAAAGAAAATTGAACAGTATTCTACCTATTTTACCTCCCTTATCTTCTTCTCAGGATCATACCAAGCACATACACAGTTAGGACACTCCAGAATGTGGTACAGGAGCAATGATGCAGTGAACCATGTTACGACCCTCATATCCTGCCTGTTACAGTCTTCTTCTTGTGTCCTGTTTGAGATCTACAGGCAGGCTCACTACTCCAATGTATCTCAGATATTTTGAGTTGCTATGCTCTTTTTCAAGTGATTGTCTCTATGTCATGGCTGCTTGCTGACACTTCCTGTGAGGTCTGATTTTTGGAAAGGGTGGTAAGGGAGCAGCTAACAAAAAAAAAACCAACCAACCAAACAAACAAACAAAAAAAACCCCAAAAAAACCCCAAACAAAAACAAACAAAAAAAAAACCATAAGAAAAGGCCTTACATCTTCCCACAGTTTCTTCTGGCCACTTGGTGAACATATCTGCCTTTCAAACTCCTTCATTTATCATGTCATAGCATATGGTTCCACATTTTCATTCAGCTTGTCTCAGTGTATGATTCCTGTATATTCATCATCCCCACCCTCCATGAATTCTTTCTTACCCATTCTTCTGTCCCCTTTACAAATTCATGTCACATTTTCAGGGTGATCTGCACTGAAGTTCTTTTCAAATACACTTGTCAGGGATGTGTTCTCACAAGAGAACAGCTTTACAGGTCAACCATTTGCTGGCCTATAGATCAGGAACTATCTATAAGGACCATAGAGCTTGCAGTGCTTCATGTTTGCAAGCATCTTCATCTGAAAGTTTATTACCAGGAAGAGGTTATAAAGAAAACCCACAAAAGTTTCTTTGAAATTATTTTGCCCTCTCAAAGCTGAGCCAAAATGATCCCTGTAAGTCAAACTGATGTCCAGCTAATACTGAGAAAAAGAAATACAAAATATTCTTGGTAGCCTACAGCCAAAATACATCCTACAGGCCTCTAACCTCTCATGTTAAGCAACTAAATTGGAGTCTGTGCAGATACATACCTGCATATCACCTGCCTTTGGCACATTAACCACCAGCTTAATCTTTTGCACTGAGGTATCCGTAAAGCAGCTGTTCTGGCATCTCCAGCAGCCTCTAACCTGCTACTTGTGCAAACTGCAGCATAGTTTAGATTTGCTAGCAGTAATAAATCATACAGGCTTTGTATCACAGCTATAGGAAAATAAAAAGTTCCGTTTTTCAACATCTACAACTTTTGTTCCCTACTTTTTGATTCTACCCAATTTTAATACTAGGCAATAGACTGATCAGGGAATTTTAGTGGCAGCTGGGGCCAAATCATATAGCATCTACTAATAACAACAGCCTTTCAACAATCTCAGCTTTTATTTCTAGTAAAGTTCATTTACTGATTCCTGAGTTGAAATGTTTAGAATGCAAAAGCTGAAAGAGAATGCTCGAATTCAAAGAAAACCTGTTTTTCTTGGATTAATAGCCATTATACAATATTAAAGTTTCCTACTGAAGCAGTGACAAGATGTCATTAAATAAAGGCCTGGGATACCTGACAACTGCCTTTGAAGTAAAGTATTTTCTGTAAAGACAAAATGACAATGGCATACAAAAATCCTCTCAGAATTTCCATGACTGTGCATTCCTTTCTGTTTTTAATAAATTATCCCATGTATCTGGTTACAGAAATTTGAACCTACATTATAGTTGTCAAAAGAAATCTGACTTGGGAGTCTTCCCTTCTCCCAGGAACCAGTTTTGCCCACTAGATACTTTCAAAGTCTTTAAGTAGACTACATAGTTAGGCAAAATTAGCAGTCATCACTGAGGATAAGGCAATACTGGAATAGCAAAGCTGTTGTGAAGGAAGTGTACTGACACAAGATATGTGAAGAGCCTGGAATAATGGCAGACTATGTTATAATCAACCTTAACTGATACACCATCTTTTGATATGAACTTCAAAGTGCTGAAGCTCAAAGGGTGGTCAGGCATTGGAACAAGTTGCCCAGAGTATCACCATGTGGTAGAATCACCATCCCTGGAAATGTTAAAACAATGTATGGCTATGGCACTGACACACATGGATAGTGGTGGACTTGAAGACCAAAGAGGTATTTTTCAACCTTAATGATACCATGATTCTGTGTACTTTTTTCTTTTTGAAATCACTTTATTTAAACAGAAGTATAACACTTTACACCAACAAAAAGCTTCTGTGCATAGAGCTGTCCATGAGGTATTTTTAATCTAATATCCCTCAAAAAATATTAATGAGAAAATATTTTTACATGTTCTTACTAGACTTCTAACGCTTCTGCTAAAGCAACCACTGTGGATTATTCATTAAAGTGCTTTTAATAAATTTTAAAAAAAGTTTTTGCTTGCCTAGATAAATATTAAGGTTCTCTGGTAATTTTTACCTGGTCTTAATACAGGGACATTTTAATTTATCCAGGGAATAGGCAAAACTTCTATTTCTTCTACAGTTAACCTGAATAATTAAGCACCTTAATAAGCCTAGTCTGTGCCTTCAAGAAAGGAAAGCTATATTGTGTTTCTAGAGTTCCTGTCTTTGGTTGATACTTGCTGAGGGTCACTGCTGCTACTGGTTGCATGAGCCTTTCTGCTTGGCTTCAGCATAGGGAGAGTATGAAGGAGAAGTCTGTGATATGGCCCAAGGAGTACTGACTAACTCCCAAAGATCGACAGCAGACAGTACATAACCACGTGCCAGCACATAAAGCCCTGGTACCAAGCTTAAACCTCTACTAGTTGGATTTTTGAGCCACAGTCAAAGGAGGTGGTGATCAAAATACTTTCAGTGCTTTCTTTTTAGTGACCCTCATACATACTCAAATCTATACACATACACATACATGCTCACATAAATGTGTATGCATATGTGCATCCATATGTGTACCTGTGTGTGTGTATCTATATATATATATATATATACACACACACACATATACCTTTTTCTTTCAAAGAAACAGAACCTGAAAAGACAATGCATTTTAGGGTTACAATTGCTGTCACAAGCACGTTCTAAAAGATCTCATAGGTCAGATTTCATCCTCTACTTCATACAAGACCATACATTTTTTCCATTAGCCTCTGCCCTCCCTGGTGCAGCTGTGGTCTGGAGTTTTTTGACCAAGCTGAAGGAGTGCAAACTATGTAGAACAACTGAGAGAAATCTGAAATGAGATCTTTATATTTCCATTGAGCTCTGGCAATTTTGAGTTTTCACTTTACCTTTCTACCCTCCCACTGTTGGTAAGCTGATTTGTTTCTTGGTCTTCACAGAACTTTAAAGCAGAACTGACTGGGGACTTTTCTCAGGAGTGCACCTTTAGAAATAATTAGCTGTTGTAGCTAAACTGTTTTAATAATTCAAGTTCTGTAGAAGGCAAAAAGATGAAGTCCCTTCTGCTTCCAGTCCCTTCTGCTTCCTCCTGCTGAACCCACACCCCTGCCATGATGTGGGTGGTATGGAATTAAAGTGCTACAATCTCCACCCCTTTTCTCCATAACCATGACAACCATAAAGTTAGAAGAATGAACAGACCTACACCATTTGTGCAACTTTAGGTAATTGAATCTACTATTTGGTTTTGAGAAGGAAGGAAGGAAGGAAGGAAGGAAGGAAGGAAGGAAGGAAGGAAGGAAGGAAGGAAGGAAGGAAGGAAGGAAGGAAGGAAGGAAGGAAGGAAGGAAGGAAGGAAGGAAGGAAGGAAGGAAGGAAGGAAGGAAGGAAGGAAGGAAGGAAGGAAGGAAGGAAGGAAGGAAGGAAGGAAGGAAGGAAAAGAAAAGAGAAAGAAAGAAAGAAAAAGAAAGAAAGAAAGAAAGAAAGAAAAAGAAAGAAAGAAAGAAAGAAAGAAAGAAAGAAAGAAAGAAAGAAAGAAAGAAAGAAAAGCTATTTTCTTTTTAAAGAAACCTCACTATTAAAAACTGTGATATCCAAATTTCCAGCTGACTAACCCTCCAAACTCAGTCATGCTCCCAGGAGCACAATGTGGTTAGATAAAGCTCAGGGTGCCAGAACTGCAGCTGTAGTGCAGTGCCTGCCTTGTACAGAAGCATCAGACCAGGCAGTATGGACCACTTGCAGGAGTGGTTGAAACCCTGGTGCATAGAACCATGTCCATGCCCTTCAACAGCAGTTTTCAGGCTTAGGTTTTCATTACATTGAAGCTTTTCTACAATAATTTCCATAGAAAGATGAAACAAATTCTTTCCCTGTGAGCTCGTTTTGGCTGGGATGAAATCACTTTTCTTCACAGTGGCTAGTATGGAGTTATGTTTTGGATTTGTGCTGAATACAATGTTCATAATATAGAAATGTTTTCGGGTTTGCTGAGTTGCTCGCGCACAGCCAAAGCCTTTTCTGCTTTTTGTATTGCCATGCTGGTGAAGAAGCTGGACGTGCATGGGAGGCTGGGATGAGACAGAGCTGGGACAGGTGACCCTAAATGACCAAAGGGATATTCCAGACCATGGGACATAATGCCATGTGTATAAAGTGGGGAAGAAAGGAGGAAGAGGGGGATATTTGGACTGGTGGCACTGCTATTAGTGATGTAACAGTGATGATCATCTTCTGGAGAAGGCAGAACACCATCCTGCCCATGGGAAGTAATAAAGTAATTTTTTTATTTGCTCTGCTTACATGTGTGGCAGTTACTTTACCTATTAAACTGTCTTTATGGCAATACAAGAGTTTACTAGATTTTATCTTTGAATTCTCTCCTTCATCCTGTTGGTGGGGTGGTAAGTGAGCAGCTGCATGGGACTTAGTTGCTGGCTGGGGTTAAACCATGACACTCCGGCACAATAACTTCTGTCAACCCATTATTAGAGTTAATTGCAGTTCAGACTCTTTCCCAAGTCTTCTGAATTTCTGCTGAAAGGTTTCCCTCAGTTTACAGTGGGAATTCTTCCTTTCCTCAGGCGTTGGCACTGCCCCTGGGGCCATTCAGCATGATTAAGGGTGCTCTTGGCACTGCTGGCATGACAGGGCTTATTTGTTCCACCCAAAGACCCAGAGAACTAGGAGAGATTGTAAACCCACATTGCAGGCCACCAAAAACCACCTTTCAGTTTCAGTGAAATTCCCATTTAGAATTTTTTTTACTATGGGTTTCTCAAACAAAATGAGAATTTGAAATCAAATTAAATTAAAAATTTAAAGTGAAAATCTGACATACATTGTCACTGACATAAACACCGTTCCCGAAAATTGTCTTCCTACTTGTATTGTACTCAACCTTTTCCCTCTGTGATAGATAGGGATTGATTCGCTAAATCGCAACAGGAAAACAGGGCCCCCTCAGGCCAAAGATCTCCTGCTGGCATAAGCAGAACTTAAGCATCCTGTTTACATAAGGCTTATACAAAACTTGCACAATCTAAAGTAACCGGCAAGGTTTAGGGGGAAGGGCAGGCTGCGAACGTGTGAAGCAGACTACGAGCCTTCGGAAGGCAACGGTGGACCCCCTAGCAACAGCAACAGACTACGCAGACACAGCCTTATCTCCAGCAAATGACACGTAACCCGGAAAAAGAGACTGCATAAAACCCCGGCACACACAAACCTCTGTGCGGTGTGTCGTAGACAGAGCGAGGGAGCCTGCCTAGCCCGCCCAGCTCTGCTTTGACCTGTATCCACTGGCTTGCATAAATTACAAATTACTAAATTGGAATTGTCTCTGATTTATTGAGACCCAATTTATGACACCTCTATTACAAAGAATATTTCTATTATCTAAAAAAAGACGCAAACAAAACTACATATGCTTACAAAACATCCATGCATAAAACCATGAATTTGACTGCAAGCACAAAAATGGGTTTCAAAATAAGCAGTGTCAGTAAACTACAGTGTTAGTCGCATTAGATTTGTCCTCCTTTTAAAAAGACAGAAATCCTTCCATTTTATACTTGGTCTGGAAAACTGGAATGCTGAAAAGCTACCAAGGTCAGCAGAAGTGGTTAGAAAATTTTCATGAAAATTTTCTACCAGCCAGGACATTTAGAAAAGATAAGATAAGATATTTTTCAAAGGACATTCACAACTATTTTGATGGAATATATACATTCAATTATTTTGTTTTGGAAAAATGTTAAATCACTTTTTCTATGATGCTGTGTTGCAAAGTGAATTTTATTTTGACTTTATCTTTCTCCTGTGTTTACACAATGATAATGTATGGTGATATAACAAGCCTTGTCCCTATTATTTTTCATTTGAATTACAACATATAGAACTGTTTAGTTACTACACAAACAACAAAAAATCTCATTTAGTAAAATAAGCAAGATGTTCTAATTATAAGTAGAAGGTGTTTTTACCACTTTCCAAAGTAAAAGTACTACAAAATAAATAGTATTAATGGAATATTAAAACATACTGCTTGACGTCTGTAATACGCCATAGCTTAACACACAGTGTATATAATCAACACATTAATAGAAATGAAAATTGCTTTTTTGTATATTAAAGATCTTTTCTAAACTGAAATATTGTGAATTACACCTTTTTTGGGTTTCTTTGCCAAAGCTCCTCTTTGCAAGAAATATTCAAATTGGAACTCAGAAAACGGTTTCTAAATGTTGGTATTCCATGAAACAGAAAGTCTAAGTTTGATTTCTTCTATAAAGAGACATGAAATAATTGTGTATGGTCCAACTTTATGCAGTGGATGGTAATTTTCAGACCCTCCCTATGCAGAGAAATACTTCCCAGAAGATGATGGCAGGGTTGACTTTGAAACTTCCTGATGGACAAAGAAATTTTAATTCAAATGGGCCCTCAGAATTAAACACTGATTAATAACTAGCAATGATTAGCAGGAGACAAACTTTCAGGGATAATATCAAGAGTAAGAAGGGTCAAAGTCAAAATGTGGAAGCATGGGATCCTTCCCCACAGACCTTGTTCTGAGTTTTTTGTTTGTGTACAACCAGAACTGCTCATTACAAAACCAGATATTCTAAGACAATGTAATTTTCTCTAGCTTTTCCAGATCATCAAAGTGACTCCCAAGACTGCAGTAAGTTTTTAATTTGCAACAACTTTAAGATAATTCCACCAAATCTGATGCTTTGTAATGATTTGAAAAAGCAAAATCAGGCTTCCGGGATAATCACAAATGTAATTTTTGGTGAAGATTCAGCATTTAGAAGAAACTGAATTTTGGCTGACATTCAAAGTAAATCTGACTGTATGGCTGTGCATAAAAGCCATAGTTTGATTGTGACATTTATGTTTTCTGTATGTTGTTCTGTTCTTAAATGCCTGTGTTTCACTGTAGTTCTGAATTTCAGGCAAAATTCAATAAATATGCCTTGCTGAGGTCTTGATCAACCTCAGGTTATTTTGTTATCAAAGGCTACATTCCTTCTCTGCCTTTGGCAGATGTTTATCTTATATTTTCCAGCTATGTCCAACAATTTGGGGACCATGAGATTTTTACAAGAAATCAAGCCAATTTAATGCTTGTCACAAAGGAAATACAGATGTTCTGTGGAATCTCTTTCCTATTTTACCTATATGTCCACAGGTTTATATTAGAAACATCAGTATTTCCCTACATCTTACAATCTGCATTTTACTGAAAATTTTACCTGTATTAATTCCATCATATTTTTTCATTTCATGTCTTTTAATTTATTTGCTTTCATAGCATTGCATTGGTTTGTGTATATACTACAAAGTATGGACTACAATTAGGTTGATTTCCCTGGAAGTTTTAGAATATCCTTATCAAAACAATCAGAGAAGCCTCATCCCATCCCTTTTTCTATAACTAGGTTACAGTTCCCACCCCTTGAGTCACCATCAGAACTATTTAACCTTTATTTCTAGCAACTCCCTTCCACTTCTCAGTTCATACATGTAATTGAGCTGATGACCTACTTTGCACTCCTCAGGCATTTGGATTTTTTCCTCTTCTATTTCTTCTCAAAGTAGAGTTTAATCGTAGAAGAGTGTAATTGATGTCTGTCTTTTGTTCTTCCTACACCTCTTATCATCCTTGGAGTCAGATGTTATTGCTTTATCAATTTTCACACAGCTTGTCTGTAGTTTATTTGCTGTGTCTTTCCCAAGGCTTGTTTACTTTGGTCTCAGCTTCCTGGTAGCACAGCAAGTATATGCTCTGCCCAATAAATTTTTCCTCAAATTTTTCAGAAATAACATTCTCTGACAGATTTGTATTTCTGATAATCCTGGAGTTTACAGAGAGTTTTCAGTTACTGAGCTCTTAAAGATTTTTTCCCAAAAGTTTGAAAATGTTTCATTTTTGTTTATAGCTTAATAAATGAAACCCTTCCAGAAAGCTATGCATCTTAGCCAACTTTTCTACTAGAGGCTCATAGATGTACCAGTTCAAAATATCACATGAGCAAGCAAAATGTAACTAAAATGCATTTTTTTTTCCCTTGAAGACCTTGTTGAATGGCCTAGTGTAGCCTACAAACAGTAAGAACTATCATTTCTAAAAAAGCAGCTCCCAGAAAAGCAGCTTCTGCACTCACAGGATATCTCCTTCTTAGATGCAAATACAAATTTGTGGCTGCTTTCAAGGTTTCCCAAAGTTTCTACTCCATGCTGGAACAGACACAAAATGTTTGAAAAGTTTTGCAAGAATTATATTGTCAAGTTGGCCATTTTTAGAATGAAAATTATAGTTTTGTAAACTTTGAAAATTTGTTGTTCTGAATTTGTAAATCAGAAACTTTTAGAGGTCCATAGGGAGGTAAAAAGAGGAAAGGTTCTTTTGTATAACAGATCTTTTTTAATAGAGTTAACATGCCATTCTGGCAAAAAAATAGCAAAATGTAATATTGGTATGTGAATTAAACATGTGTGTCAATCTTCTTCCAGAGATTGATATTGATTATTGAGAAACAATGTTGTCTTTATTTGGAAGACAGAATAACAAAGCCGTAATAATTTATGATGGAAAGTACTTGGACTAAAAAGTTTCAAAGCTCTGGCCCTTAGACCCTGACAATTATGGACTAATTTTCAGGTAGTTCTAAATATTGATTAAGCAATTCTGGTTCATGTGTGACATTTTAAATTTCCTACCTTTATTATTCCATTAAAATTGTTATCTAAGCAAGTTTTGGATCAGAAAATAAAACATTACCTTGCCAAATGCTGAATGCTATGCCCTGAACTCATGGTAATAACTGAATTACAAATATTGGCAGCTCTTGGTTTGGGTTTTTTTAAATGTGCATCTTCATAGACTCAGGTATTGCCCCAGCCAGCTATTGAAGGAAAACAGCTAGCTATGACTTTCTTGTTTGAAGAGTTTCTGTTTATAATATAAGGTAGTGTTTCAAATTACTTGTTTTTATAAATATCTGACATCACACGTATGTGCTAAATTGACTTAATTAGATGTCATCTACCTTTTCTATATTCCTAAAGATACAGTAAGTAGTCTTCTGCAATATAAATGGTTTTATTCCTGATTCTTATTTAGCAGAAATAGAGTTACAAAATATTTTGCACAAATCAGCACTACAGACTATGCTTTTTTCAGTTAGAAATTAAGTTACTAGGAAAAATATCAGAGCAGTCTCTAGCAGTCTAGAATCTTTTTCTTTGCGATGTTTTTGAAGATTGAAAGAAATTTGCCTTTGGCCTCTGATTCAAGCCTACAGCTACAAGTGCAGAGCACAGAAAACTTGGAAATGTATTCCACTTTCATATTATTCAGTACTAGTGACATCATGTAGCAATTATGAGTTACTTTCCTTTAAACAGTCTTTGGGAGTATACTTCCCCATAAAATGTATTTGCAATTTTTATTGTAGCTTAAGATATAATCATCAGGTTATTCACAAATGAAGGATTAAATGCAGTGAATTCAGATTTAAATGTACATGAAGAATGTACATGAAGAATGTACATTTACAATGTACAAAGAATTGGAAACTAACTTTTGCCTTGAAGCAGCATAAGGAAGTAAATGGATGATTAAGATTGCTTTTTCTTATTTATGGTTCTAAAAAATGTGACTTTAAAGATCATTTTACTGTAGATTGTAACATATATTTTTTCCTTCTTTTTACTCTTGAAACAGATTATTTTCAAATATGGAAGCTTATTTCCTTAACTATTCCTCACAAAACAATGTTTCATTTGTCTTTAGCCCATTTGTTAATACACAGTAGGTCTGTTGAGTTTTGCAAGTAATTACTTAGCATAGACTTTTTGGGTTTTTTTATGACTATCATTTTTTCTACTGAAATAATTTTTTTGTCTTTTTTTTGTTTTAATTGCATATGTACCACTTGACTTGCCTAAATGCATTGGAATAAGCCAGATTTAGAGTAAATGATGTCTTTTTAACTGTAGTAGGTAGAGTTACTGCCAAAATAGGTGTGGGATCCACTGATGAGTTTAGGAAGAGGGAAATTCTTTGTGACATTTTCTGAAGGTTATTTCCAGCTTTCCCTGAAAGATAAAATTTCAGTTAAAAACATGAGAATGAAAGGAATTACTGTTTTTTAGGCTTTAACTACAGTTACATAGACAACACAGAGTAATCATTGCATCGCCTGTTTGAAAAACACATCATTAAGGTGGCCAAGGACAAAAAAGCAGATTACATGCCAGGCAGTAAATTGCTTAAAGGTAATATTTAACAAGCTTGTAATTTTGTTGGTATATCTTTCAGAAGGATTCTGTTGCTAAGAACTATATAGAGTAATTTTGGAGAAATATGCTCCTTTTGTGATACAACACAATGTGAAAAACTTTGTCCACCTTCTAGCTGTCAAGCCCACCCATGCTTGCTTAGTTAATAATGAACACAGTTCTCTAACAGGGGATTTGAGAGTGAGCAGTCATTTGCATATATACATCCTCAGTATATAAATCATTCCATATATATTAATGGGCTTCCCAGAGGCAAAAGGGCACAGTGTCTCTCTGGATATGACTGTATGTCTATCATGCATGACTGTAAGACAGGGCCAGCATGCATAACATGAGCAAGGTATTATTGCACTAAGAACTTGAACAAGTTTTCTCTTACCTGGGGCATCAAAGATGAGCTACATGCTTGTTTCAATTCCAAGGCTTTGCACAACTGTGCCTTTTGTTTACATCTCTTGTCTCATATTCCCCAGGGTGCCAACACCTTTCCTACATGAGGCAGAAGCCCATTCCTTTTCTCCTCCTTTTTCACTCTTCACATACACTCCCAAGTTTGCATCTTTCTCTGAGTTGCCCAGTTGCCTTGGGGGAAGGCAAATTAATGAAACAAAACAAACCAAACAAACAAAAAAACCCCAAAGCCCCAGAAACCTAACACAAAATCAAATCAAAACAAAACCAATAACAACAACAAAAAAAGGCAAAAAAAATCCTTCCCAAAAATCTTCCATTAGCCCCTTCCTTCTCACTTTAAAGGTGCCAGGAGGCCCACCTTTTCCATACAGCATTCCAGCTTTCATGTCCACACCTGAGCACTGTGCTTGCCCTGCTCTGCTCTGCACCATAGACATTGCGCTGACTTGCAGGCTGCACTCCTCATACTGGGGATATGGTTATGTCTATGATAGAGATCACTGTCTTTTGATGTCAAACCAGCAGATTGCTGATATTAGGAGGATCAGACAGAGCGTAAGTTCTCTGACATTCTATTATGTTTGCCAGGGGAGGAAAACAATGCCACATTTTCTCAATGCTCCTTGGCAAAAGACAAGGCATGTATCAGTTTCAGGGAGTGCCTATTTTAGAGCACATTACTACCTCCCCAACTTGCCATGGCATGCATGAAAGTGCATAGTGGCAATTGTATCTTTTTTTGCAAGGTGAAGATTTTATTTTGGCACACAAGCCTGAATTTGGACATGCTGCTTTATAGGCCCTTGTGGTACAGGTATTGGAGAGGACACGTGGCAACAGGTTGCCTAACATGAGACTGGGTATTCATTGTAATCCAACATTTTAATAATGTTTTCTGATGTGTTCTGTAAAGACCACAGAGGCTTTATAAAAATTCTTTCAGAGGATTTTTGGAGGCCTACACGACTCTGAATTGAATAGAAAATTACAGGAATGTGGACACACAGACTCATTTTTTCTGCTTCTCAGCTTCTGATAAAAACTTACTCAAAATTAGCAGATTTTTGCCCCTCAGTGATTTAAACCTGTCTAGGTAAAGAATTCCTACAGCTTTGAGGAACTCGACCATGAAGACAGAGCTGTTTTAAAATAGCCATTCTCTTATTGAAAACAGATTGATTCTGGCCCAGAAAGGTGCTATTTTTACCCATACAAGTTAAAAGTACTTAAAAGCATTTATGAGTGTCTAAACTGTGTTGAAAGGACTCTTGGAAATCTCAAGAGGATATTGTCAGCACACCTCTCTCATGGCCTGCTTAGGGTCCTTACAGAGCCTCCTTTCACTGTGTCTGTTCCACATCTAGGCAGTTACCTCTTGCTCAAGCTCTCTGCTGCTGTTTGCTCTACTTAAGTTCAAGGAGAATGAGAAAAGCACGATGGTGCAGGAAGGAGTAGGAAAAACTACTGTGGAGAGAAAAGAACTGCCATAAAGTAAGATTTTTAAGGTCTAGATGTTTTATTTGGTCTGTTACCAAACAGGCATTGAAGGTTTGTCCATAGCTCCTTGAGTATCATTGACTTACTTGAGCTCCCAACTTTTAATGTTCTCTTTCACATTACTTTCTTTTTCATCCATAGGAGAATATCATAATTTTGCCTTTTTGAAAATAGTGATTTTGAAATGCCAGATTAAAATCTACCCATTCAGCTTTTACATAATTTTGATTGAAGTATTCTTACAGAACAAATGTATGTAACACTTTCCTGGCATATATCTAATTAACTTACTAAAATACTCTGTCCAGGTAAATTGCCCTAGAACATGATATACTTAACTATTTGGTTAATTTAATTATGTATCTGGAACACTGAAGAACAGCATTGCCACAGACTTAAAAGTTTTATGTGCCTATTTGTCAAGAAGAGAGGAACACTTTTTACATTTTGTTTAGTCTTGGAAAGTGTATTATTAATACACCAGGTGAGTTTTACTGGCCCATGTCCAGCTATCAGATACGCTGCAAATGCTGCAGAACCTTCAGGATAGTATCCTAAAGATATCTCTGCTAGCAATGAGGAGCAAGTGAAGACATGTTTATGCATGCAGGTTCCTCTGTAAATGCTATATATGTGAACTCACATATAGGGCTGTTAAATCTTTTTTTTTTTTTTTTGCTTGCAACATGAAGACATCTGTGTTCTGTTTAGTTTCTTTTTCTAAGATTTCCATATTTCCAAAGAAGAACTGTCAGTGAGACTGTGGCTCTATGATTTTTAGTACTGGATTTAAGTACTTCTGACATCTGTGGCAGTGCAAGCTTGACCTAGACTTCATGGGAGGCCCCAGTCATACCCTTTCCAAATTTGCATGACAGTTTGTGTGCAAACAAGCGTTCATCAAGGGCCTAATGTCTCATATCCTAGAGTATATTTTGTCCATTTTAGTTCATTTATTTTGTTTTCCTATTTATGTTTATGCATAGGAATGTAAGTCCTGTTGTCTTGTGGGGATGATTTCCAAGGTAGATGGCTTTCAGGTTTTAAAAGGTTACTGAGATCTACCACTGTGCCTGGCAAATAAGA
Organism: Lichenostomus cassidix; assembly: GCF_008360975.1. NCBI lineage: Eukaryota > Metazoa > Chordata > Aves > Passeriformes > Meliphagidae > Lichenostomus > Lichenostomus cassidix. Next base: position 56,417,578 of record NC_139482.1, read on the forward strand.
ATTTTCAAAGTGGAGAAGGCAGATGACTGGAGATGACAAGATGTGTAGACATGCTCCTGGAGAGTGTGAATTGATAAAGTGAATGGTAATTCTTTGCAGACTAATATTATGATGGGTAGTGATAAACCAATCCACCCCATTTCTAGTAAAAAAATTTCTCCTTCAAGCCAAGAGACCCCCAAACAAGCACAGTCCAATGCTTTTATTGCACATGCTATTTGTGGATGCAGTAGAGTCATGGATTTGTTCAGTTACAGCATAAATGGAGTTCTGTTTTCTTTACCCATGTTTAGTTCTTTAATCCCTAATGCAACAGTTGAGATTAGAAGCATGATTCATGCTTACCTGTTTTCTGGAAGTTGCCAGGGAAATGGACAAAGGTCATTGACCTTTTCATTAAAATCTTTTTGGAGTAGCAAACATCAAATTCATCATTGCTATCATCTGCATTCTGAAAATTGCTACCATCCAGTCCAAGTATAAGTTGGGAAGGTGCATCACATTCCAGAGAACAGAGGTATGTGGAGACAGGCCTACTGGCATGATGAGGTGGGCCATGTGTGTCAGCTTTTCAGGGTGAGTGCTGCACCAAATGGAACAGTTTCCAGCAAAGAATTGTGTGTTCCCATAAAATTACTCATCACACACCTATTTTCTGACTTTGGGCCACTCAGATGCAGTGGTCTGATCGTGGTACTCATGCTTTCCACTTTTTTAGGAGGATTGTATTGTCATTACAAAAAACACAGTCCTAAATGCTACCCAGAAATCTACTTGCTATCTGAAATCTCCCAGCTCAGGCTGCAGGTAGGGTCCCTGGGAGGCAGAGGGCACTGCCCACTGCACCCCAGAAAGATCTCAGATTCTTACTCTTTTTTCTGTGTTTGGTAATAAGTTTGTGATAGATGGAACTGCCCCTTTTCACTGAGGCCCCCTGTATGGATGCTTTCTTAAGAATATGAGCAGGCCCAGTGCCTGTGTGCAGGCCAGTAGAGATCATGGCAAATATTGTCTGCAGAAAAAGGCAAAAAATCACTTTGGGGCCATTTCTGACTGATCAGTGATGTCATGCAAACTTAAATGCAATAATTTTTCAGATTTTTTTGAGATCTGCATATGGAGAAGGAAAGCAACATGATGAAAGAGTGATCAGACCAAACAAGAAGTATATTGTCCCAAGCCTGTACATGAGGAAAGGCAGTGACATCTAAGGACAGCGGTCTTAATAGCAGTAACATTAAAGACTAGAGCATCTTGAAAATGATGAGATAAATGCCTACTCATAGAGCAATGAAGAAGTGCCATGCCCACTCAGAAATCAATTCTGATGTACTCCAAGTAGCAGATTCAGAATTTTAAAATAACTTTACACCATGATTGTGGCACTGTATTGAATTTTCAGTTTGCATTTCATGCAACAGAATTCAACATAAGGATCTCTCCAATTTACTTCATCACTAATTCACCATAGTCTAAAAAGTTTACCTCACATACTTACCAGAATCAAAATGGGTGAAATTATTATGAATTACTAAAATCATTGCGTTTTCCTTAACAGCCAACATAGGAAATATTTTGCAGGTAGTACACCCCTGAAAGACTTCAAGTGAGACATTTTATACCACAGTTCAGAAATCAGTGCCTAGAAATGTGATTTCTTGTCTCAGAGGCTTGTCCTCTATCACTGAAATGTAGTGCTAATGTCAAGTCTTCAATATGTAAAATGTATGAGTGTGGGCAATTTCAAGATAAACAAGGCCACTTTGTTGTAGCTACACTTGATGTTATTGTTATTGTTGTTATTGTTTCCTTCAGATTGTTATTGTTTCCTTCCTTAGCTTGTTATTGTTTCCTTCAGATGTGTGTAGCTTATGCCTGATGTCTCCCAAATTAAGAAAATATTAATTGTGCTCTAAAGCAGCCACAATCCTATCTCTTGTTAAATTAAAATCACTGCTGTGAATGTTGGAATTACTCTGTTTTAATTAAGTGCAGCATGAAGAGCGGTTGAAGCCTTAGAAAGGGAAGCTATTAAGACATACACAGCACCACCAGATTTCCTTGTCAGCCAGGTCACAGAAGGTACATCATGATATAAAGAGTCAGGGGAAGAATCTCAAGCTGTATTTAGAGATACTTTCTCTACCAATTCTCTTTTTGCCCTCTGCACAACTGAAAAACTTTTGTTAAGTAGTTAGAAAGGTGGCTTTAAGCAAATCAAGTTCATCCCTCTAATACCGAGCCAGCTGGGGACTGTCTTGTCATCTCTATAATTCAAAGAAGCCTAAAACTGTGCTTTCTGCCCTGTGCTGACATGTCTTCTTCAGAGAAGGTGAAGAGAGCAGGTGGTAGGGAGTAGGCATAGCTGTACCTGCATTCTCCTCTGTCTGGAAGGGCAGAGTTGCAGGGCAGGTCTCTGCTCTTCCCCTGTTCAGGCAAATGTTACACTAAGTGTTGAGTTTGTTCTGCATGGAGCAACCAGTTGACTTCAGAGATCTATTTACTTATTTTAGCATAAAACATTCTTGAGGGCTTCTGATCTAGATGGGTCATGAGTCAGCAAATGCTTTATTTGTTCTAGTATCATACTATGTTGCTGCCCTGGGCTTGTTTCTGATCTTAGGCACTTTGGAGTTTCGATAACTGGGCAGCTTCCAAAACTGGCAATTCAAACAAAAGAAGAAAACTAATGAAGGTGCAGCACACTCATTCAGCATAATTGCCTGACATCTGTAGCAGTTAATAATTGGAGATGAGAAGCAAGTAAATCTCTCTTTTATGAGTACACAGAGATCGGCAGAATTATAAAGCAGAGTCTGTTTCACATAATGGCCAAGGAACAGGCACTAATTGATTTTCATTTGTACTGTAAATAATCTTGTACTTCTCTCCATAGCTCTTGTAACGAAAGAAGTTGGGCTCAGCCCAAGATACTTTCAACTTTTCTTTCTCCAACTACATAGGTTTAAAGTGCAAAGAATAAATAACCCTTCAAAAGGACTTTAGTCTCTGACGAGAAACTCAACAGTGACCAATCATAGTAACAAAGTTTATTTATAAAATAAATTTTGTTGAAAAAGTTCAGTGATCTTAGTAAGTCACGCAGGAAAAGCTCACAATATGTTAGGCCTTTGTAGGAAGAGAAGTGTTGAGACAGTTGCTCTTTTCTCTGCTATTTTAAAAGCATCAGTTGCACAGTGAAAAAAAGTGTGTGCTTTTTACTTAGGCTAAACTTCATTTCCCTCAGCATTGTAAAGTCAGCCATGCTACTGGGGCTGAAATGGCGGAGTCTTATATATTGAAATCATTGGGAGTCTATTCATGTATGCAAGTACACTTGAGTTTGATGGAGAACTGAGCACTGTATCTTGTCTGTTATTCTCTTTCTCTAAATACAGGACCTCCTATTGCACAGAAGCTATGTGTTGGGCTCACAGAAGCTGGGCAACATTCCATCTGATGCCAGCTGGCTCTTCCATTCCCCTGTGTATACCATCCTGGAAGTAGGAGGCAGCTTTTGCTATCATATTCAGGATCTCTTCCCATGGTTTTGCTTTCCCTTCTGAAACAAGAGTATTCTAAGGGACGTTGGACTGTACTGGAAACCACTGGAACTGCTGAGAACACAAAGACGGTCTGTTAATTTCCCCAGTCCAGATGTCAGGGCACTTTCATTATCAACTCCCTACTCCCCTCATAGAAATTCCTGTCAGGAAGAGAGGTTGGAAAGGGGCCCAAGCAATTCCTCCAAAGATTATTCACAGATTGGTGGTCCAAAGTGTTTGTTACTTATAAATTAAGCATATGAAACCATGCAGTTACTACAAATAACCCATCTGGGCATCTCTCTATTTGTTTTTCATTTTGGGAGGCATGGCAGGCATGTGTCAAATTACAATTTTTTTTGCGAAGCAGTCATTTCTTCAAAAGAAAATGATTTCCTTGCACAATAACAACTGCAGAAGCTGAGATACCAAAAAGCAACACTATTTCAGTTAGGTTTCTCACAGGGCTGTAAAAATTGATTACCATAGTCATGGCTTTGCCAGGCAGCCTATTAGTACTGATTTTGCTAATCAGAAGAACAGTCATAGGAAATGATTGACTGCCCTTTGTTAGCTAAGGTCTTGCATGTATGAGAGTAGCAGACATACTTACATCACCACTAAATAACTCAGTTTTTTAGAGCAGCTACTCTTCAACCCAATGAAAAAGCTACAACATAAGATTCAAAAAGCCATCTAGAGAAGTATCATGTGCCTGACATGAGGCACAATCTCACGTACACAGTATGTGTATCTGTTCTTACAAAATACTTAATTTACATCACATTACTTTTAAAAAATTGGATATGCTTTTTTTTTCCTGGCAATGTTCTTATAACATGTATTCTAAAACAAGGCAAGCAACTATTCTTAAGCCAGAAACTTTCATGTCTGACAAAGTGGAAATAGACCTTAAAGATGAAATCCTTGACCCTGCATTTTTTCTCTGTTTTCTGTATCTGTGATATCCTATGTATATCACAGATACATTTTATGCACTGGAACAGGATCTTTTCTTGTGCCTTTTGTTAACAGTCAAGGAGCTAGAGAATTCAGAGAATTAATTATCTTGTGCTACTTTAGGCATGAGAGTAGGAGGAATTTTCCTTACATTACTTCAGTTCAGTAAGATCTATTATGCTGTTTGACTTGAGAAAACTCAATGAACAAACACAGGCTTTAGCAACCTCTAGTGTTTCAAATGCAATGCTATGATCTCAGTTTGCTCCAGAAGAATGTTGGTGCTGTGGTGAATCCCTGTGGACAATCATAAGAGCAACCAACAAAATGCAGAAAAATGAAAATGGAATAGGAAAACTGTGGGGAAGATGCCCTTCCATTGCAGAGAAAGTTAAGCAAAATGTGGAAGGAACTGAAGGTAGCATGTTTACAGTTGTGAAGAGTTGCAAAATCAAACAATTCTAAGTAATGTGTGGTGAGAAATGAGCACATTTTGAGGATAAATGTGTGAAAAATAAGTCTTGGAAGTTCTCATTGCAGCATGGCTAATAGAGAAAAGAACAGGGTTATACCTACTGAAAGAGAAATAGGCTCTTTACTGAGAGAGAATTAGTGGCTTAGGAAGAGAGAAATAAAAAACAATCAACAAAACAGTAGAAATTAACGTATGTGCTTGCCACTCTCATCCAGGGGCATACTGAGAAGAATAAGTTGTCAACACTGAAAATATCCTTAGGGATGATGGGGTTTGGTCAGCAATCAGGCCGCTGGCAGAGTGCCACAGAGCAAATGATTGAGAAAGAACTCTCCCAATGGTAGACTATTTTTCTGCATCATCAGTATATCATATGCCAGATGTTACAGTATTTTAATGTGCATACACTATCAGTAGTGAGAGCTCAGCATCAAGTGATTTGGGGAATGCTCTACTCTTACATATACTTTGATAGACTTAATTGCTCCCCCTAAGACAACCTTCTATTTCATGAGCACTTAACCATTCACCATGTAGCATTGTTGCCATCCTCTTGCATTTTCATAGGTGCAATAAAGGGTAAAAATGTTTTTCATGCAGAGCACAAGTCAGGTTCCGGAGTTTTTCATTCTCACTTTTGATTCTGCAAGCACTTTTCTTCATTTTTTTCCCTATTTCTTTCCTACCGTGCTTTTTTGTTTGTTTTTTTTTCACACAGCCTGTGCATTAATCATTGTACACAGGATGTCTGAGAGGGTACAAGTGGATCACCCAAGGTGTGCATGGCCAGTTTTACCTGAACTCTTTGTCTACAAGTGTCTTGACATCCTTGTAAATTAAAAGCAGCTTTCACCCACAACAGGTTGAACAGTTATGCTTTGTTCACTAATAATCACTATGCAGGAGCTATGCACCCAATCAATCAATCAATCAATCAATCCTTCAGTATGCTGACAAAAAAGGTAAGTATGGTAATTTACTGTTTAAATATTGTGAAATGAGGTGGTGGTTTCAGCAACTCCCAGTCAGCAGGTCTTGTCTCACACACATGAACAAAATGTCGTAATTGCTTCTAATTGTCAATTTTGTTGAAAATCTTAGGAATGGCTCCAGGTAACATGGGCAGAAGAACTTGACTGTTATCACAAGAATGTAATACCTTGGTAGAGATATGTGGAAAGCTGCAAGTTCTGTCATCCATGCTAATCTTCCCTTGTGCTTAAAAATCTTCAACATCCGAAACAAATAGTAGCACAGTGAGAGGAGAATCCAAAAAGAGAAGAGAAAAAGGTTTGAATGAGTTATTGTGAGTATAAATCTTATGTGTAAAATTCATTCATATACTTGAGCATTGCTTGTTTTTAGCAGAACACAGTAATGCAGTGTGAATGATATTTTAAAGCTTGAGTGCCAAGCTGGAACAGCGTGCATATATACATATCATATCTATAATATAAAATACACATTTTTATATATATTCACTAATACTTTAGGGGCAACAATTACTGAATGCTTCCAGAACTTAAGCTATTTACTTGACCACATCTTAAAATATCACCCAGCAATGACAGCATACCAGTTTTGGCAGTTAACCACATCACTAGGTTCAGGTGGGAATACAAGATCTGCTTCAAAGGCTGTTAAGCCTTTGAATTTTGGATCAGGCCTCAGTTCGTCCCAGGAAATCTTACCTGATATAGCATCTTCTTCTGCCACACTCAGCATTTAAATTAAACTAGCTTAAACTTGCTTGGGCTGGGTAAGAATCCCTAAGCCTTGCATCTGCTCACTGATACAGATCTTGCATCCACTTATATGTTGCCTCTCAATTTGGCCATTGAGTCAAAAGTAGATGCTATATGCTTTAGTCTCCTGCCTTCTGGGATACAGAAGATACTCTAACAGAAAAGCAACGTAAGGGAGCACGTAAGTTAACCTAATGGGCAGCACTCAGAGAACCAAACCAGACAAACCTGTCTTTCTGGAAAGGGAAGTCTTTTTTCTTTTTTTTTAAGTCTAGCACCTTCTAATATCTCCTCAGATTGAATGTGGGGAAGAGAGGTGATAATTTTTGAATAGCTTAGGAAATATCTGGTGATGCTAGCAGTAAGCTTTTGTGGCTGGTAGACAGCAAGACTGAAATAATCACATAAATTCTAAACATTTTGGATAATATGGTGAAATAGTTTTCCTTTCCTGCCAACGTGAACAAGGAAGAGGAGGTGGAGGGAAAGGAGACAATGGAATGCTGACTCAGGGCTGTTTTCTCAAACTGTAGAAGAAGACTCTCTGAGGATTTGCTTTGATATGTTCCCATGGAATAGAAGGTTCTTTGTTTATTGTTTAATTTGCATATGGATTATCCTAGAAGCAAAGTATTGATAAATGACAACACAAAATCATAGCTAGGAAACTCTAAAGATGTTTGTCCTAGGTTAGCTAGGAAACTCTAAAGATGTTTGTCCTAGGTTGCAATATAAATGTATTTAAGTATTCTATTACCATCAGCTGTGGGCCGTTAGCTGTTAATGACCCACCCCGGATGACAGGCAATGGGCCATCCGTTAGCTGCTATCACCTGCTAATGACCCACCCCGGATGACACACAATTGGCCATCAGGGACCCACCGTGTGACTCATGGACTTATCTCATCCCATTGTGGGATGCTCTGCCCAGGAGGGAGGAGCCAGGTGTTCCCACCTGGATATTAACCTAGCCTTGGAACTGCCTGAGCTAGCCCTGTCTACTTGGTTCCCAGAGGACAAGAGCTACCACTGGATCTTCAGCTGGAGACTAGACCTTCACAGGATCACCGCTTCAACTGGACTACTTCAGTTGGACTGCTACCACCACCCTAAAAGGGTGTTAGGTTGTTATCTGACTTTGTCAGTGTTTTTCCTTGTATTATTTCACTTATTTTTAATTTCAATCTTGACTTGTGATCTCCCACTGGTTTGTTTTCAAACCAATGCATATTTTGGTGCCCAATGTGGGGCACGACCTGGGAAACTCAGAAATCCTATCACCATGATGCTCACCTTATCTACATGGGTACTGTATCTCGCTCTCTATATTTTTCCTCAAATGGGAAACTATCTGCCTGTCGTATTGCTCCTGTTGCGACCAGGGAATGGCATGAGAATTGCTTTACTGGTTTATTATGCCTATTGTATGATAACCTGTGAGGCGATGAATACCATCCGGAACATATACTCAGTTTTGTCTGCCTGGCCTAATCTGAGCCATTACGTCTGGGACCTCCTCAGCAATCATACCCAGCCTCTGGGGTTAGGAGGAGAGAGCGGTTTCTTCCAGCCTTTCAGGTCACGCACAGCCGTTTTTGACAAGATTGTGTTCTCTCTGGATGCTAGGAATGGCATAATGTTTTTGTCAGTTCTGTTCTCTTTGACCAGCACCGTATACCTCATGCTGAAGATCAGAACAATGTTTTGTGTTCTTGAGGAGGAGAAACAAAGCAAATCAGCAGGAAAGAGGAAAAGAATGAAAAGAGCAGTCGACGTCTCAACACAGACCATCACCAAATCAGAACAGCCGAAGCCCGTAGCAGTTGCCCCTGTCCAGAAAAAGAAATCGAAGAGCAAATCAGTCCGCGTAGTGACTGATGAGGATGCAGCAGGACCATCTCACCCAGCAGAAGAGACAGAGCCGGAGATCATCACTCGCTCTCTATCCCTGGGGGAGCTGCGTGACCTACGGAGGGAATTCACCCGGCAGGCAAATGAGTCCATCTTGACCTGGCTGCTCCGCATCTGGAACGCTGCAGCTAATGACACCATTCTGGATGGAAGTGAGGCCAGGCAACTGGGATCCCTGTCTCAGGATGTGGTCATTGACCAGGGGATTGGGAAAACCCAGGAAACTCTCAGCCTCTGGCGGTGATTGCTGGCGAGTGTACAGGACAGATACCTGTGTAAAGAAGACCTCCAGATGCACCAAAGGAAATGCAACACGATAGAACAAGGCATCCGATGCCTGAGGGAATTGGCCGTGCTAGAGATCATTTTCTCGGAAAACGAGAGATTCCCTAAGAGCCCAGATAATGCCCAGTGCACTTCACAAATGTGGCTAAGATTCGCGCGGCTAGGACCAGAGATATACTCTCGTTACCTGGCAACACTGCAGTGGAGGGAAGGCGAAGACAAGGTGGGCGTGTTAGCAAACAAACTGAGAATTTACAAGGACACTGTCACCGCTCCACTACGCACCCAGGTCTCATCGGTGGAAACAAACCTGGCCAAGCAAGTCCGGAGCTTGATTGAAGAGAGCCACCAGAAACTAAGGAAAGAGTTCAAAGAAGAATTTTTCCATGCCACACCGAAACCAACCAGAGTCTCTGCCATCAGGAGCAGACGTCCCCCAGCCAGGGAAAGAAAACAAACTCCACAACGTGACCTCTGGTTTTTCCTACAGGAGCATGGGGAAGACATGAGAAAGTGGGATAGGAAACCCACCTCCTCCTTAGCAGCCTGGGTACGTGAATTGAAAAGAGAAACATCCACTTGAGGAGGCTTATCTAGGTACAACACTGCCCCAGTCTCTTGTGGACAGAACCCCAGACAGAATGGAAATGACAATATGACTGATCCTCTTGAAGGGACCTCGGGAGCACATTCACAGGAGGAGAGCATCATGCACCAAAAACAGGATTAGAGGAGCCCTGCCTCTAGCCAGGTAGAGGAAAGGGATAATCGGATCTATTGGACTGTGTGGATCCGATGGCCTGGCACATCTGACCCACAAAGATATACGGCTTTGGTTGACACAGGCGCTCAATGCACCCTGATGCCATCCAGGTATGTGGGAACTGAATCCATTTCTATTTCTGGGGTGACAGGAGGATCCCAGCAGCTGACTGTACTGGAAGCTGAAGTGAGTTTAACTGGGAACGAGTGGCAGAAACACCCCATTGTGACTGGTCCAGACGCCCCATGCATCCTCGGCATAGATTATCTCAGGAGTGGATATTTCAAAGACCCGAAGGGACATCGCTGGGCTTTTGGGATAGCAGCCATAGAGATGGAAGACATAAGACAACTGAATAGCCTGCCTGGTCTCTCAGACAACCCATCTGCTGTAGGACTACTGAGAACTGAAGAACAGCAGGTACCAATCGCTACAGCAACAGTGCACCGCCGGCAATACCGCACTGACAGAGACTCTGTGGCCCCCATCCATAAGATGATTCAGGAACTGGAGAGCCAAGGGGTGGTCAGCAAGGCTCACTCACCCTTTAACAGCCCTATATGGCCAGTGCGTAAGTCCAGTGAAGAATGGAGACTGACGGTGGATTACCGTGGCCTGAATGAAGTCACACCACCACTGAGTGCTGCTGTACCGGACATGTTGGAACTTCAGTACGAGCTGGAATCCAAGGCAGCAAAGTGGTATGCGACCATCGACATTGCCAATGCCTTTTTCTCCATTACTCTGGCAGCAGAGTGCAGACCTCAGTTTGCTTTCACCTGGAGAGGTGTGCAGTACATGTGGAACCGACTGCCCCAGGGGTGGAAGCACAGTCCCACCATCTGCCATGGACTGATCCAGGCTGCACTGGAAAAGAGTGAGGCTCCACAACATTTGCAGTATATTGATGACATCATTGTGTGTGGGGACACAGCAACGGAAGTATTTGGGAAAGGAGAGAAAATCATCAGAATTCTCCTGGAAGCCGGTTTCGCCATCAAGAAGAGCAAAGTCAAGGGACCTGCCCGAGAGATCCAGTTCCTGGGAGTGAAGTGGCAAGACGGACAGCGTCAGATTCCTTCTGAGGTCATCAATAAGATCACCTCGATGTCTCCACCTACCAACAAGAAGGAGACGCAAGCCTTCCTAGGCGCCATAGGCTTTTGGAGAATGCAAATCCCTGAGTACAGCCAGATCGTGAGTCCTCTCTACCTAATAACCCGCAAGAAGAACGATTTCCACTGGGGCCCTGAACAGCAGCAAGCCTTCACCCAGATCAAACAGGAGATCGCTCATGCGGTAGCACTTGTCCCAGTCAGGACAGGACCAGAGGTAAAGAATGTGCTTTACTCTGCAGCCGGGAGCCATGGTCTGTCCTGGAGCCTTTGGCAGAAGGTGCCTGGTGAGACCCGAGGCCGACCACTGGGATTCTGGAGTCGAAGTTACAGAGGGTCTGAAGTCAACTACACTCCCACTGAGAAAGAAATCTTGGCAGCTTACGAAGGAGTCCAAGCCGCCTCAGAGGTGATCAGCACAGAAACACAACTTCTCCTTGCACCCCGACTGCCAGTGCTGGGGTGGATGTTCAAGGGAAGGGTTCCCTCTACCCACCATGCCACTGATGCCACGTGGAGCAAATGGATTGCCCTCATCACGCAGCACGCCCGTATTGGAAACCCGAATAGCCCTGGGATTCTGGAAATTATAACAAACTGGCCTGAAGGTGAGACCTTTAAATTATCTTCAGAAGAAGCAGAGGAGCAAGTAGCACGTGCCGAGGAAGCACCCCCATACAATGAGCTGCCGGGGAGTGAAAGATGCTATGCCCTCTTCAACGATGGTTCCTGCTGAATTGTAGGCGCAGATCGGAAATGGAAAGCTGCAGTATGGAGCCCCACACGACAAGCTGTACAGGCTACCGAGGGACAAGGTGGATCGAGCCAGGTCGCGGAGCTTAAAGCCGTCCAGCTGGCTTTGGATATTGCCGAATAAGAGAAATGGCCAAGGCTCTATCTCTACACTGACTCCTGGATGGTAGCCAACGTGCTATGGGGATGGTTAGATCGCTGGAGAAAGGCCAACTGGCAGCGCAGAGGAAAACCCATCTGGGCTGCTGAGATTTGGCAGGACATCGCCGCCCGGGCAGAAAAGCTGACGGTGAAAGTTCGACACGTGGATGCACATGTACCTAAGAGTCGGGCTAATGAAGAGCATCGGAACAACGAGCAAGTGGACCAAGCTGCCAAGGTGAAAGTGTCACAGGTGGATCTGGACTGGCAGCACAAAGGAGAGTTATTTCTAGCTCATTGGGCCCATGATGCCTCTGGTCATCAAGGGAGGGATGCAACGTACAGATGGGCTCGTGACCGAGGGGTGGACTTGACCATGGACAACATCTCATAGGTCATCCACAGCTGTGAGACCTGCGCTGCAATCAAACAGGTTATAACAATCCTTCCTTGGGCCTCCAGCAACATTTGGAACATGAACATCCACAATATGTGAAGACTTCTTCTACTCTGTATTGGTTGTGTTCTGTCTGCCCACTTTTTGACCAGACAGTGCAAGAGGTCATAGGTTTCCCCCAGTTCCATCTTTCAGTGGAAGGAGAAATAGGCATCCTTTGTCCTGTTCTTCATTCTGCCTTTGGGTTTGACACATGTTGCAGGGAGTATTTGTGTGTCTGCTGCAGTGAAAAGTCACTGAAGACTTTTTTATCACAGAGTCTCTTGCTAAGTATTACAACTTGACTCTCTTTTGATTTACCTTTTTGCTATCTATTCTCCATGTTCTGTACAAATTCATATCCAAATTGCTTATTTTAAATGTTTAAAACTCGTGAGTCAAGCTCTTCAGACATATATTGGGATTAAAGCAAGCAGAAAAGCAAAAGAACAGCCTGGAAGTGTTTGACTTTAGTTTCACAGCCTCTGGAATTCTTCCAGGACACAACACCAAGACAAGAAAGCTATAGCTCTATTTTTGCCTTTCTCTTCTTTCTAAAAAAAACAGAGTCTTGTTTAATCACTAGTCAAGAGGAATAGACAGTTTCAAATACAGCATTAGTACTGGGATATTTCCAGATAAAACTGTTAAAGGTGGTGCTGCCAACCTAAATATTCTGATATTTTCAGACAGAAGAGCAAAGGCAGAAAGCGGAAGCATCTAAGTCACCCTTGTGACCCTATGGGTAACAGACAAAAGAAAAAAAGCAAGTTGCATAAGATGACATGTTCCAGGAAAGCAGAGCAAAGCTACCTCCATGCCCTTTCCCATCCTACCTTGGTAGCCAACTGAGGGCTCCACAAGGGGAGCACGGGATGTGGAGAGCCCCATTTTAAGCTTGCACACCCTAAAACTTTCCTCATCTGTGATTTCAATCACTGCTTCTGTGGGTTGGCATTGATATGCACTAATTGTGCACATTTCCCTTTAATGGCAACCTTTTGTAAAGGCCAGGTAAAGAGGGGAAACTGATATTTCACAGAATCACCAGGTTGCAAGAGACATCCAAGATCACCGAGTCCAACCCATACCCTAACACTACCTCAACTAAAGCATGGGACTGAGTGCCACATCCAATCTTTTTTAAAACATATCCAGGGAAGGTGACTCCATCATCTTCCCAGGCAAATGATTCCAGAACTTCATCAGTCTTTCAGTAAAAAACTTTTTCCTAACATCCAACTTGAATTTCCTTTGGCACAGCCTGAGACTGTGTCCTCTTGTTCTGTCAGTTGCTGCCTGGAAAAAGAGACCAACCCCCACCTGACTACAACCACCCCTCAAGTAGTTGTAGAGAGTGGTAAGTTCTCCTCTGAGTCTTCTTTTCTCCAGGCTAAACCACCCCAGCTCCCTCAGTTGTTCCTCATAGGGCTTGTGTTCCAAGCCCTTCACCAGCCTCATTGCCCTCCTTAGGACACGCTGAAGTGTCTCAACGTCCTTCCTGAACTGAGGAGCCCAGAACTGCATACAGTACTCTAGGTGCGGCCTCACCAGTGCAGAGTATAAGGGAAGAATGACTTCCCTGGTCCTGCTGGCCACACTATTTCTAATATAGGCCAGGATGCCATTGGCCTTCTTGGCCACCAGGGCACACTGCTGGCTCATATTCAGTCGGCTGTCAACCAGTACCCCCAGGTCCCTTTCTGTCTGGGCAATGTCCAGCCACACTGTCCCCAGCCTATAGCATTGCAGGGGATTGTTGTGGCCAAAATGCAGGACTCAGCATTTGGACTTGGTGAACTTCATCTTATTGGACTCTGCCCATCTATCCAATCGTTCCAAGTCTCTTTGCAGAGCCCTCCTACCTTCCAACTGATCAACACACACCCCCAGCTTGGTGTCATGTCCAGTTTTACTAACAGTAGATTCAATATCCTCATCCATGTCACCAATAAAAATATTAAATAAAACCGGCCCCAGCACAGATCCCTGAGGGCCACCACTAGTGACTGACAGCCAACTGGATGCAGCACTGTTCACCACCACTCTCTGGGCTCAGCCATCCAGCCAGTTCTTAACCCAGCAAAAAGTGCACCTGTCCTAGCCATGAGCTGCCAGCTTTTCCAGGAGTTTACTGTGGGAAACAGTGTCAAAGGCCTTGCTGAAGTCCAAATAGACAACATCCACTGCCTTTCTCCCATCCACCAGGCGGGTCACCTGGTCATAAAAGGAGATCAGGTTGGTCAAACACAACCTACCCCTCCTAAATCCATGCTAGCTGGGTCTAATCCCCTGGCCATCATGTAAGTGTTGTGCGATAGCACTCAAACTGTTCCATGACCTTACCGGGTACCAAGGTTAGACTGACTGGCCAATAATTTCCAGGATCCTCCTTCCTACCCTTCCTGTAAATGGCCAGCTTCCAGTCATCTGGAACCTCACCGGTGAGCCAGGACTATTGATAAATGATGAAGAGTGTCTTTGTAAGCTCTTCTGCCAGCTCCCTCATCACTGCGGGATGGATCCCACCTGGTCCCATAGATTTATGAACATCCATGTGGCTCAGCAGTTCTCTGACTGCTTCCTTCTGGACAACAGGAAGACCATCCTGCTCCCTGACACCATCTACCAGCGCAGGAGGACAGTCGTCCTCAGGACAAACTGTCTTTCCAATAAAGACTGAGGCAAAGAAGGCGATAAACACCTCTGTCTTCTCCCCACCTGCAGTCACTAAATTCCCTTCTGCATCCAGCAGAGAACTGAGATGGTTCTTACCCTGCCTTTTGCCATTAATATATTTGTAAAAACATTTTTTATTATCCTTCACAAAAGTTGCCAAATTAAATTCTAACTGAGCTTTGGTCTCTCTAATTTTTTTCCTACATGTCCTAGCGACCCCCTTAAATATTTCCTGAGGTACCTGACCCTCCTTCCAAAGACGATCCATCCTCTTTTTATTCCTTAGTTCCTTCATAAGCTCCTTGCCCATCCAGGCTGGATGTTTATGTCGTCAACTCATCTTTCGGCACACAGGAACAATCTGTTCCTATGCCCTCAAGAACTCTGTTTTGAAGCATGCCCACTGTTGAAGGTTGGGGGGGGGCAATTTTCTCCATCTCTGTTACAAGGAAACCACAATGACCAGGTACTCAAGGAGCATTAACTCTTTTGTGAGAGACAAAGGATGTGGCTGGGTGTGGTAAGGGAAGGAGGCATTCTGGCTGTGGGGGACTTCACTTTCTGGCTGGGCACTGGAAGGGACAGAGGGAAGCTGCTTCCTTTCGCTGTGACTACAAAGAATCTGGCTCTGCACTGCCTTCTCTTCCTGGCTGCGTGAGCTTCTGTTTGGGAAAGGGCACAGGATTCCGACCCTTTTTTCCCACCCGGAGAGCACGCCTGCCCCGGCTGCACTTGCAGCTGCTGCATAGGACCCCAGCTGTTGCTGCCCTTGTCCCCGCCTGTTGGAATGCACTGCGGCTTCTACCACAACTGCAGAGTTTCTGCCACCTTTGCTGGCTAGTGCGGGTGAGCCAGTTCTGCCGTTCCAGCTCTCTGCTCTGAGCTCCGTGCTGCATCCCATCCTGCTGCCCAACCCACCCGCCATTACCAACCCCGTGAGACTGACCAGACCTTGCACCACAGCGCCTCCTGCAGCTGCTCGGGAGTCATCGCACCTGCCCGGCCCGGCTGGGAGCCCCACAGCGCCCCTGCTGGCTGTGACTGGAACTGCACCAAAGGGAAGGGTGCCTGGCAGCCCAGAGCAAGCTGCCACCGGGTTTCTGGGTTTTGTTGGTTGTCGCTACTGTTGTTTGTTGCTTATTTACTTCATTATAGATACTAGTAAAGAAGTGTTACTCCTTTTCCCATATCTTTGCCTGAAGGCCCTTGATTCCTGTGGCAGGACACCCCCCTCCGCCTTCTCTCTCTCTCCCTGATCGGTCCCAGGAAATGGATGGCTCAGATTAGGTTGATAACCTAATCAAGGGCTACCTCGTGCTGGCGACTGAAAGTCTGAAAAGACACTCCCCTGTGGAATGCAGAGAGAATGTGAGCAAATTTTCAGTGACTACAAATACACACTTTTATCCTATAAAAAGCTCACGAAAACTCAGAAAGCCAGAAGCTTTCTACAGCGTGAAGAAATGCCTTCTCCCCAGGTCTGGACGCAGCCCTGTGGTTACTTCCCTGGGATTGAGTGAGGAAATCTTAATGTATTCCAGCTCCAAATATGGATTTGGTAAGATCATTGAGTTTCCTAAATTGTATTATTCCGGCTAACTTATAGGTACCTTTCATTAACTTGCATTTCAGCTAGCTCAAGCAAGCATTTCTTAACTTGCATTATTGTTCAAGTAAGCATTTCTTGCGTTTTTAACTATCGGTATAGTTCAAGCAAGGTTTTACCCCATAATTGCATTTTTACCATAGTATTGCAATTATGTATTCATTGTGTGTCTATGTGTGTCAATCTGTTCTATGTTTGTATGTTTGTTATGTTCTGTGTCAAATAAATGGTATTTTTAGACAAATCAGCCAGATATCAAAGAATCTTGCGAACGGGACTAAGTCTTGGGGAACTAGCTGTCTTAAAGCCTGTCAAACTGCAAAAGCACATAAATCTCCTCTCTCCCATGCAAGACAATTCCAAAGTTATAATAATTCAGAGGGGAGGGGGGTCACATTCTCTAAGTGAGGTTTCCACCTTCCTTAGCAGACACCCGTCTTTCAAACCAAGACACCCACCCTTCCTGAACTCCTTTGTTTTTAAGGGCTGCTTCCCAAGGAACTCTCCAAGTAAGTCTCCTGAATAGGCCAAAATCTGCCCTCCAGAAGTCTAGTGTGAAAGTTTTATTGATGCCCCTCCTGATTTCACCAAATATTGAAAACTCCATAATTTCATGATCACTATGCCCTAGACAACCTTGAACCACCACATCTCCCACCAGCCCATCTCTATTAGTAAACAGCAGATGTAATGTAGTCCCTCCCCTGGTCAGCTTACTCACCAGCTGTGACAAGAAGTTGTCCTCCACACATTCTAAGAACCTCCTAGACTGCCTCTTTTCTGCTGTTTTAAGTTCCCAGCAGATGTCTGGTAGGTTAAAGTCACCTACAAGAACAAGGGCTGGTGATCCTGAAACATCCTCCAGCTACTTGTAGAATAAATTATCTACCTCTTCTTCCTGATTGGGTGGTCAATAACAGACTCCCAATATGATGTTGCCCTTATTGGCTTTCCCCTTAATCCTTACCCATAGACATTTAACTTCATCATCATTATTATATTAATGATTCATCATCATCATCATTAGTTTCAATTTCCACAGTGTCAAAAGCCTCCCTAATATAAAGACCCACCCCTCTACCTCTTTTCCCTCTCCTGTCTCTTCTGAAGAGTTTGTAGCCATCCGTTGCAGCACTCCCATTAAGGGAGTCATCCCACCACGTTTCTGTGATGGTGATTACATCATAGCTTTGCTGCTGCATGATGGCTTCCAGCTCTTGTTTGTTACCCATGCTGTGTACATTAGTACACATGCACTTCAGCTGGGCTGCTACTTTCACCCCTGGCTCTGGCTTACCAGAGTGCTCTGTGTAAACAAAGCTTTTTCTTTTTTTTAATGATGGGAATTCCTCCCAGTTTCAAAGTATTTATGGTGTTTTAAGTATATTTGGGATATGATTACAGCATAAATGACACATCTCATGATAACTTTTACCCCAGACTCTGAAGTAGGCTCCCCATCAGACAAATGTAAAATAAACTAAACCAAGTTTCTACAATTTTTTACATTTGCCACCACTTGTACCTTTCCACAGAGAACTGAAGCAGTTTTTCTAATAAAACTGTAAAATTAATAAACTAGGTGTTCAATTTTTCATGGAAAATGGGACTGATGTAAATTAAGTGAGCAATCTCGTATCAGATGAATATGGAGTTACAAGTATGACGTTGCATTTCTTCTGTTAAAACACTTTTACACTCAAATATTTCTATTGCCTACTGAATTTGTTTGGATAAGGTATATGAGATATACACCACTGAGGATCTATCTAAGTACCCTATCACCAGGTTTTCAGTTTTATTACTACAAATGGTCTAAATCTTGTCCCAGTTTTTTCTGGGGAATGATTTTCAGTGACCATATTATCCAACTAGTTTCATTTGTTTTGAGAACCAATATGGCTGTAAAATAGATCTTTGCTAGATCTCTAATATATTTTTAACTATATAACTGAATTACCTTGATATTATATTCAGGTGACTTTCTGGACTTACATAGACGTTCCAGCAAAGGAACAGAAATAGAGTTTCACATTTTTCAGGTATCCTTATGAAGTGTCCATCCTTGTCTCAGTGTTATTTGCAGATTTTAATGATTAATTTTTCAGAATTAGGAGCAAGGGTTCATTTTTCAGGATTAGGAGCAAGGGTTCATTAAAAGAAATTTATAATGCCAAAATTGAAATGTGTGGAGGCAAAAGTATTAAAAGGTTTCAGAAATGTAGATTTCCTTTGGGTAACCTCAGCAAATAAACTATTAGGAATTTAAAAATGAAATTTGACAAAGTTATGCTAATTCATGCTAAATATCTAGTAAGCTGTTTTATTTCCCTTGGAAAACAAAGATAGTGGTGTAAGCACTTATGATGAATAAGTTTCATTTACATACATTTCTAAATTTTGGGCTATTGAATTGCAAAGGTTTGGGGGACTTGTAAGAACAGGGAATAAACTGTACAACCTAGTGCTTCACAGATTAAGATGGGAGGGATTTAATGCTTGCCATCCAATGTCTCTGGATAGTGAAAGTATGACTGTTACTCACCAACCACTGATTGACAGGTTTAGCATTGCATGAAGGGGTACTCACTGGATTCTCACCAGTATGTGGGAGGCTAGGCAACAAAGGCAGAAGGTCCACATTCATGTTTGCAGAAGATTGTTTAAGAAAGCATGCGATGTCTGAAAGAGATTGATAAAAATTAGCTCGGGACAGCTACACATTCTCTCTTGATGGTTTACCCACCAAAAAGGCCGTATATTTTCTACTGTTCATTTTCAATACAAAAAACATTTGGAGAAGACAAAAGAAATACCTGTTTTAATCCCCCCAGTTTGACTCTAAATGTTTCCTAAATTCACATCCAAGGAACATATTTTTTTAAAGTCTTATGTATATGTGTAGCTTACATTATCATTTGTAAAATATATCACCCCATGCTATTTGTTTAATTTTGAAATTTCAAGACCTTTCTGTGGTTTCTCCACACCCTAGAAATTTCACATATAAATCATAGGAAGAAAAGCCAATCTTCACCGTTCCTGTCCAGTGTTCCAAAGAAAACAGTTAGGAAGAAAGCTGCCAATCACTTATGCAAATTTATATGCCAGCTCATCCCAATCATGTCAGCTGGTAGACCTGTATGAAAAAATGGCAAATACTTCCTAATTGAAAATACAGGTTGACTAAAATGTTCTCATTTGTGTAGATTAGGTTAGGTGCTGTGTTGGTTTGAAAACAAACCGTTGGGAGATCACAAGTCAAGATTGAAATTAAAAATAAGTGAAATAATACAAGGAAAAGCACTGACAAAGTCAGATACAACCTAACACCCTGTTAGGGTGGTGGTAGCAGTCCAACTGAAGTAATCCAGTTGAAGTGATGATCCTGTGAAGGTCTAGTCTCCAGCTGAAGATCCAGTGGTAGCTCTTGTCCTCTGGGAACCCAGTAGACAGGGCTAACTCAGGCAGTTCCAAGGCTAGGTTATATCCAGGTGGGAACACCTGGCTCCTCCCTCCTGGGCAGAGCATCCCACAATGGGATGAGATAAGTCCATGAGTCACACGGTGGGTCCCTGATGGCCAATTGTGTGTCATCCGGGGTGGGCCATTAGAAGGTGATAACAGCTAACGGATGGCCCATTGCCTGTCATCCGGAGTGGGTCATTAGCAGGTGATAGCAGCTAACGGCCCACAGCTGGTGGTAATAGAATACTTAACTACATCTATATTGCAACCTAGGACATTATCCACCCCTTATTCTATTGCCATCTACACAGTTCTCACTTAAGATAAGGTCTCCTTGTGGTACACAACAGGTTTCCCCATCTGCCTGCATCACCCACCAAGTATAACCAGGTTCTTGGGCAAAAACAACCCCATGGATGGGCTTGCCTTTGCCTGAGGTGGGACTAATCCAAACAGTCTTTCCTAAAAAGCCTCTTATGTGTACCACAGGGACTTTATCTCCATCCACTGTGTGCAAAGGTTTGGACTGGGCAGGACCGGCTCGATTGATAGAACCTCTTGTGTTAACCATCCAGGTGGCCTTTGCCAAGTTCAGTTCCCAATTTTTGAAGGTTCCCCCGCCAAGTGCCTTCGAAGTTGTCTTAAGTACTCCGTTGTCGCTGTTGAGCAGCTAGCAGAGTAAAGAACTCAGTTCTCAGTGGCAAGAAGGAAAGACCTTTATTGTTTTGATTTCATCATATATATAGAGTTTTCAAAAGTCACCCAGATTGGTCAGTCAGAAACCTCCCCCTAGGCCTGATTGGCCAGGCCTGCACCGTCCAGATCTTGGGACACTGTTTTTAATAACATCCAAACTTTATCTTTATTTATAAAACACAAAAAGAATTTTCATGGGAACGACCTGCGCTAGCCACAGTTCGTTGCACCATTCAACTTTCCCGGCAGCTGGTGCATGATAGGGGATATGGTATATCCGTTCAATTCCATGTTCTCTAGCCCAGGTGCTTATGAAGCCATTCTTGAAATGGGTTCCACTGTCAGACTCGATTCTCTCAGGGGTACCATGTCTCCACAGGACTTGCTTTTCCAGACCCAAGATGGTGTTCCGGGCAGTAGCATGAGGCACAGGGTAGGTCTCCAACCATCCTGTGGTTGCTTCCACCATGGTCAACACGTAGCGTTTTCCTTGGTGGGTTTGGGGAAGTGTGATGTAGTCAACTTGCCATACTTCCCCATACCTGTACTTTGACCATCATCCACCATACCACAGAGGCTTCACCCGCTTGGCCTGTTTGATTGTAGCACAAGTCTCACAGCTGTGGATGACCTATGAGATGTTGTCCATGGTCAAGTCCACCCCTCGGTCACGAGCCCACCTGTATGTCGCATCTCTCCCTTGATGACCAGAGGCATCATGGGCCCAATGAGCTAGAAATAACTCTCCTTTGTGCTGCCAGTCCAGATCCACCTGTGACACTTTCACCTTGGCAGCTTGGTCCACCTGCTCGTTGTTCCGATGCTCTTCATTAGCCCGACTCTTAGGTACATGTGCATCCACGTGTCGAACTTTCACCGTCAGCTTTTCTGCCCGGGCGGCGATGTCCTGCCAAATCTCAGCAGCCCAGATGGGTTTTCCTCTGCGCTGCCAGTTGGCCTTTCTCCAGCGATCTAACCATCCCCATAGCGCGTTGGCTACCATCCAGGAGTCAGTGTAGAGATAGAGCCATGGCCATTTCTCTTGTTCGGCAATATCCAAAGCCAGCTGGACGGCTTTAAGCTCCGCGACCTGGCTCGATTCCACCTTGTTCCTCGGTCGCCTGTGCAAGTTGTCGTGTGGGGCTCCATACTGCAGCTTTCCATTTCCGGTCTGCGCCTACAATTCAGCAGGAACCATCGGTGAAGAGGGCATAGCATCTTTCACTCTCCGGCAGCTCATTGTATGGGGGTGCTTCCTCGGCACGTGCTACTTGCTCCTCTGCTTCTTCTGAAGATAATTTAAAAGTCTCACCTTCAGGCCAGTTTGTTATGATTTCCAGAATCCTAGGGCGATTCGGGTTTCCAATACAGGCGCGCTGTGTGATGAGGGCAATCCATTTCCTCCACGTGGCATCAGTGGCATGGTGGGTAGAGGGAACCCTTCCCTTGAACATCCACCCCAGCACTGGCAGTCGGGGTGCAAGGAGAAGTTGTGTTTCTGTGCCGATCACCTCTGAGGCGGCTTGGACTCCTTCGTAAGCTGCCAAGATTTCTTTCTCAGTGGGAGTGTAGTTGACTTCAGACCCTCTGTAACTTCGACTCCAGAATCCCAGTGGTCGGCTTCGGGTCTCACCAGGCACCTTCTGCCAAAGGCTCCAGGACAGGCCATGGCTCCCGGCTGCAGAGTAAAGCACATTCTTTACCTCTGGTCCTGTCCTGACTGGGACAAGGGCTACCGCATGAGCGATCTCCTGTTTGATCTGGGTGAAGGCTTGCTGCTGTTCAGGGCCCCAGTGGAAATCGTTCTTCTTGCGGGTTATTAGGTAGAGAGGACTCACGATCTGGCTGTACTCAGGGATTTGCATTCTCCAAAAGCCTATGGCGCCTAGGAAGGCTTGCGTCTCCTTCTTGTTGGTTGGTGGAGACATCGAGGTGATCTTATTGATGACCTCAGAAGGAATCTGACGCCGTCCGTCTTGCCACTTCACTCCCAGGAACTGGATCTCTCGGGCAGGTCCCTTGACTTTGCTCTTCTTGATGGCGAAACCGGCTTCCAGGAGAATTCTGATGATTTTCTCTCCTTTCCCAAATACTTCCGTTGCTGTGTCCCCACACACAATGATGTCATCAATATACTGCAAATGTTGTGGAGCCTCACCCTTTTCCAGTGCAGCCTGGATCAGTCCATGGCAGATGGTGGGACTGTGCTTCCACCCCTGGGGCAGTCGGTTCCACATGTACTGCACACCTCTCCAGGTGAAAGCAAACTGAGGTCTGCACTCTGCTGCCAGAGTAATGGAGAAAAAGGCATTGGCAATGTCGATGGTCACATACCACTTTGCTGCCTTGGATTCCAGCTCGTACTGAAGTTCCAACATGTCCGGTACAGCAGCACTCAGTGGTGGTGTGACTTCATTCAGGCCACAGGAATCCACTGTCAGTCTCCATTCTGCACTGGACTTACGCACTGGCCATATAGGGCTGTTAAAGGGTGAGTGAGCCTTGCTGACCACCCCTTGGCTCTCCAGTTCCCGAATCATCTTATGGATGGGGGCCACAGAGTCTCTGTCAGTGCGGTATTGCCGGCGGTGCACTGTTGCTGTAGCGATTGGTACCTGCTGTTCTTCAATTCTCAGTAGTCCTACAGCAGATGGGTTGTCTGAGAGACCAGGCAGGGTATTCAGTTGTCTTATGTCTTCCGTCTCTACGGCTGCTATCCCAAAAGCCCAGCGATGTCCCTTCGGGTCCTTGAAATATCCACTCCTGAGATAATCTATGCCGAGGATGCATGGGGCGTCTGGACCAGTCACAATGGGGTGTTTCTGCCACTCATTCCCAGTTAAATTCACTTCAGCTTCCAGTACAGTCAGCTGCTGGGATCCTCCTGTCACCCCAGAAATAGAAATGGATTCGGTCCCCACATACCTGGATGGCATCAGGGTGCATTGAGCGCCGGTATCAACCAAAGCCGTGTATCTTTGTGGGTCAGACGTGCCAGGCCATCGGATCCACACAGTCCAATAGATCCGATTATCCCTTTCCTCTACCTGGCTAGAGGCAGGGCTCCTCTAATCCTGTTTTTGGTGCATGATGCTCTCCTCCTGTAAATGTGTTCCTGAGGTCCCTTCAAGAGGATCAGTCATATTGTCATTTCCATTCTGTCTGGGGTTCTGTCCACAAGAGACTGGGGCAGTGTTGTACCTAGATGAGCCTCCTGAAGTGGATGTTTCTGTTTTCAATTCACGTACCCGGGCTGCTAAGGAGGAGGTGGGTTTCCTATCCCACTTTCTCATGTCTTCCCCATGCTCCTGTAGGAAAAACCAGAGGTCACGTCGTGGAGTTTGTCTTCTTTCCCTGGCTGGGGGACGTCTGCTCCTGATGGCAGAGACTCGGGTTGGTTTCGGTGTGACATGGAAAAATCCTTCTTTGAACTCTTTCCTTAGTTTCTGGAGGCTCTCTTCAATCAAGCTCCGGACTTGCTCGGCCAGGTTTGTTTCCACTGATGAGACCTGGGTGCGTAGTGGAGCGGTGACAGTGTCCTCGTAAATTCTCAGTTTGTTTGTTAACACGCCCACCTTGTCTTCGCCTTCCCTCCACTGCAGTGTTGCCAGGTAACGAGAGTATATCTCTGGTCCGAGCCGCGCGAATCTTAGCCACATTTGTGAAGTGCACTGGGCATTATCTGGGCTCTTAGGGAATCTCTCGTTTTCCGAGAAAATGATCTCTAGCACGGCCAATTCCCTCAGGCATCGGATGCCTTGTTCTATCGTGTTGCATTTCCTTTGGTGCATCTGGAGGTCTTCTTTACACAGGTATCTGTCCTGTACACTCGCCAGCAATCACCGCCTGAGGCTGAGAGTTTCCTGGGTTTTCCCAATCCCCTGGTCAATGACCACATCCTGAGACAGGGATCCCAGTTGCCTGGCCTCACTTCCATCCAGAATGGTGTCATTAGCTGCGGCGTTCCAGATGCGGAGCAGCCAGGTCAAGATGGACTCATTCGCCTGCCGGGTGAATTCCCTCCGTAGGTCACGCAGCTCCCCCAGGGATAGAGAGCGAGTGATGATCTCCGGCTCTGTCTCTTCTGCTGGGTGAGATGGTCCTGCTGCATCCTCCTCAGTCACTACGCGGACTGATTTGCTCTTCGATTTCTTTTTCTGGACGGGGGCAACTGCTACGGGCTTCGGCTGTTCTGATTTGGTGATGGTCTGTGTTGAGACGTCGACTGCTCTTTTCGTTCTTTTCCTCTTTCAGACGCAGCCCCTCTCCTCCTCGTCCCCCCCGGGGCCGGGTGGAGCTCCCTGGAGAGCTCTGCTGTCCTCTGGCCCTCCTGGGTCTCCAGGTGGCAAAGCAGATCGAAGAGAAGGGGTCCAAAGGAGGAAAAAAGAAAAAAATGGAAAAAAAAACGGGAACAGGGCTCACTCCGACCGCCGTCCAGCATGCAGTCTCTGCTGAGCGACGAATCCTCCCCCGGAGCGAGGCTTGGGGAAAATGTTTTCAAAACAACCCGCGTTTCTCTCTTCAGCTGGGTGTAGTTAAAGAGACAGGACCACACATTTTTTTACACATTTTTTCTTTCTTGGGCATATAAGACAATGATAGGGGATAAAGGACTATCATAACATCAATCCAAGACAATTAGATATTCCTGTCTCACCCTGTCCCATCCATCAAAGAGATGGAAATATTCCTCCTCTTTTACTAAATTTAAATTCAACTCAAATTTCAATTCAATTCCATTTCAAAGCCTTCACACAAAAAAGGCAGAATGTAGGTTGGATATAGAAATATATGCTCATATTCACCTTTCAATCAAATTATCTTTGCACATTCTCCTTTAATTTTTTTGTTGCCTCCTTGAATACCTCTCTGCTTTGCATACATCCTGAGCATTAAGAGCTAGATGTATCAATTATACTTTACCTGTTTTCACTTTTCCCTCTGGCTTACTGTTATGATGAGTAAAGTAGCTACTGAGCTTTGGTATATTTTGCTTAGTTTTATTTAATATTTTGAAAACCATAAATCTCAGATATGACTCAAAGGTGAATTAAAATGCCTTGCCTTCAAAATTCATGAAGGTGTATTTTTCTTAATTTACTGTTTTCTGGAGTGATGAAATAGGAGTCTGGCCTGTAAAAGTACAATGCATTGTTTTATTAACTCTGACCGATAAGAGTTGCTTGTAGTTGGCAGTCTTTAGTTTTGATGAGTGTCATACAAGGGTTAAAGCTATGCTGGAATCAATTTACTCAGATTTAACACAAGAAACAAGTAGAGTATGCAGTAAAACATACACCTTTAATGCATAGGCAGAAGTGTTCTGTGAGGGATAAGAAAGGAATTGTGCGAATGCTTTGGTCCAGTGGAAGTGTGAAGGGAAAAACTGCTTACTATTTGTCATAAAATAGAAGTTCAGAACAAGCAAAAATAAATGCTGCTGACCATTACTAGACATGAAAAATAAAATAGGATTTTGTTTTCATATACTATACAGGCCAAGAGCTCAGATGGAAAACTGTTTTCAGAGGAAATCTGTCTCTAGTGTTTAGTAGAAAGTTCACAGGGCTCACACAGAATCACAGAATAGTTGAGGTTGGAATGGACTTCTGGAGGTCATCTGGTCCAAGCCTCCTGCTCAAGCAGGACCACCCAGAGCTGGTTGCCCAGGACCAAGTCCATATGGCTGTTGAATATCTCCAAGAACAGAGACTCCACATGCTCCCTGAGCAACCTATGGCAGTTCTCAGTCACAGTCACAGACAAAACATGCTTCCTGATTTTTAGAGGGAGCTTGTGTTTCACTTTGTGCTCATTGCCTCTGATCCTGTCAGGTATTTATATACATTCATAAGATTCTATCTGAGCCTTCTTTTGCCCAGGCTGAACAGTCCCATCTCTTTCATCCTTTCCTCGTAGGAGAGATGCTTCCGTCCCTTAATCATACCTATGGCCCTTTACTGCAGTCTTTGCAGAATGGAGCCCAGAACTCAGCACAGTAATCCAGATGTGGTCTTATCAGTGCTGAGGAAAGGGGAAAGATCCCTCGACCTGCTGGCACTTCTTAGCCTAAGTCAGATGAGGATAACATCAGCTTTCTTTGTCACAAGGGTACACCATTGGCTCATGTCCAACACGGTGTCCATCAGGACTCCTACGTCCTTTTTTGCCAATCCCCTTTCCATCCGGGTGGCCCCCAGCATGTTGTTTCCTGCCAGATGCAGGACTTTGCACTTCCTCTGATTGAATTTCATGAGGTAAGACCATCTCTTCAGCCTGTTAAGGTCCCTGCACATATCAGCAAAACCCTCTGGAGTATCAGCTACTCATCCCACTTTTGTGTCACCAGCAAACTTGCTGAGAGTATGCTCTGCCCCATCATACAAGTCATTAATGAAGATGTTAAACAGGACTGGACCCATTACAGACATCTGGGGTACACTGCCAGTTACTGGCCTCCAACAGCCTCATGATGCTAATTACAATGCTCAGGGCACAGTCAGTCAGCCAGTTTTCAATCCACCTCATTGTCAGCTTATCCACCCCCTATTTAACAGTTTCTCTATGAAGATCTTTATGGGAGACAGTGTCAAAAGCCTTGCTGAATCCAGGTAAGAAACATCCACTGCTTTCTCCTCACCTACCAGGCCACTCATTTTATTGTAGAAGGTTGTCAGGTTTACCAAGCATGACTTTTCTTTGGTGAAGCCATACTGACTACCCCTGACAGGTTCTTGTCCTTCATAGGCCTGGAAATAATTTCCAGGATTAGCTGCTCCATCACCTTTCCAAGGCTCAAAATAAGACGGACTGGTCAGTAGTTTCCTGGGTCCCCTTGCTTGCCCTTCCTGAAAATAGTATTTGCTGTTTTCCCAAGTGCTCAGAGTTACCACAATCAATCAAAGATTATTGAGAGTGGCCTTACAATGACACTCAGCTCCCTCAGTACTTGTAGGTGCATCCCATCACAGTCCATGGACTTCTGTATGTCTAGTTTTATTCTCTGATGTAATACTCTTTCACCAAAAGTATGTTTTCCTTGCTTCTAGTCTTTGCTGGTCTCTGGGGCCTAGGATTCGTGAAGATCGATCTTCC
>NC_139482.1:57045732-57277582 GCF_008360975.1 Lichenostomus cassidix
AGCATATCAAAATGTCACCCTACTCCTATATATATATTTTTTAAACTAATCATAATAGCAGCATTAGCTTTTTCACTGTGGCATTTCCCAGATTCAAAATTTGCTCACTTCTAATAGAAATGTCCAGAAATAAATTGCTTGATAAATCAGATATTTGGCAAAAAAACCAGTCTTCTAAAGTTGAGAAAGAACAATCTTGTCAAGAGAAAGAAATCACTCATGCACTGAGTAGATGCATCTGCTGTTATCTAACCAGAAACCAACTGGAAAAGTTAACACAAGGGTTGTGGACCTCATGAGCAGAGAGGAACAAGCTGGTGGTGTATATGGAGAAACTTCAGCCACTGAAATTGTGGGAATGGGTTTATCTGCTTCAACTAAGACATGTTTACCTTAAACCTCAGAAATGCCCTCTTGAGGATGCTGGAGAAGAAAGACATGGCACTAAAATATATATCCTGACTCACTGAGGTGTCTCACTTATTAGCTGAGACCATCTGAACAAGGAGTTTCACTGGTCTAAAGGGACTCCATCTTTCACCCTGACCAGATATCTAATTTTGGTCAGCTTTTAGTCTGCAAATACAACACTTCCCTAAACAACAAAGGTTAGAAGGACAAAAAGCTTAACAAAGCACCCATTCCCAAATGAATTTCTGGACAGTGAATAGAAGGATTGCTAGAGTGTCAGGTAATGGCTACTCTTAGTGATCTTATTAGACTACAAAATCTAGTATGTCCTCACAATTGTATCACAGAACCAAACAAAAAACCAGACTTGTTTGTGATGATATAACCAAATAGCAAGCAATATTAGTGTAATTTTAAAGAAGTCATGGTATGTCAAGCTGATAAAGCACACATGGGAGTTAAAAAGTTCTTCCCTTTCAGCTCTGGCCTTTTCGTTTCCATTTTTCTTTGACAAACTAGTTCTGCCTTGCTAGTTTTTTCAAATAGCTGCCAGGCCCATTTTCATACAACATATTATTGTACTTTTCAGTATGGGCAATGAGTTACAGAACAAATACCAAAATATATAGTCTGAAAACAGGGGCTCGATCATCTTATTGATTGAAAGAAAATTCAATATTAACTCACCTATCATTCTCAGGAGACAATGGGTATGGCAGATAATAGGTCATTGCATATAACTCAAAAAACTTTGCTTCTGTTCCAAGCTCAGTCCAAATCTTCCTGCGCTCTTTCTAATACAATTTAATAAAATCAGAAGTGCTATTTGGGCAATAAAGTTACTGCTTGTGAGGTGCCTAAATGCTACAGTTATTTGCCACAATATTTGGATAGGGGGGGTTATGTTATGCAAGCACATCAATACACACTGTATTTACCAAAGAAATGTAGCATCAAAACAGCTATAGGTTTGTTCTCCTATTTTTGAACATTTTTTAGTTTTCTGACCTTCAGATCAATTCATTATAACTAATCCAATTGACCCCAATTAGTTTATCCTAGTTGGTTAATAGCGATAAGCATACTGCTGTGGTGACAAAACAAGAATCACATGGGACAATAACAAGTTTTACAAAACTCTTAACAAATCAAAATACAAGAGGAAACAACACTGTTGCCTATTCTGGGAGTGAATATTAATGTACATACAAATATACTGGAAAGACCTGAAGATGCAAAGTCCTTTGAATTCAAATCATCCTGAATTAATTCAGGATGCAGGGATACAAGACATGTTCTATCGAGCAAGTCTTTGTTCCATTTTTATAGATCATAGACTACATTTTTTTCTTGCATTGATAGCCTAGAAAAATTTTATGCAATTTGTACACAATTTGTAAGAACTAGGAAAATGATCACATTTCATAAACTCTCCTGAAATCGCTCTTAATAAAAAATTCCAAACAGTTCAGACCCCACACAAAACAAACAAACAGACAAACCAGAAATACTCCATACTTGGCTTACTATCTGAGAGGTTGCTCACACACATCAGCAGGAAGAATAAAAGGTAAAAATGGTAACAACTTGTTGCAGCGTAAGGGCCCTTCTAGTAGGCCGAGTTCGGAGAGGTGGGTGACTACTGCCCAAAGGCAGTGCCAGAGAGGCGAAATCCAATGGCTCCGAGCTATAACCGAGAACCAGCTCCCAGGCAAAGAGAGGCGTAGTCCGTTTTGCCGAGGCAGGAGAAACTTTATTGAGGACGAGGTTGAGAGGGGTAGCAGGGAACCTGGCAAAATGGCCCCGAACCTCTCGGGACAGGGCTTTTTAAAGGGCGCAGGAAGGGGAGGGCAGAAGCAGGGAGAGCCAATGGGGAGATCAGGATACGGGATTGACAGGAGTGTGGTACAATCAGGACTTACGAGGGGAGGGGTGACATCAATCATCAACCAATCAGAGGACAGCAAGCAACCGAACAAAGAGGAACCTTCCAGAACTAATACCATAACGGGCAACAGAGGGGAGAGGACAGGGCCCGTCTCCACGCCCAAGGCAGGACCATCAAGCTGCAGGCCTGGGGGTGGTCAATCCCATGATGGTATCTCCCGTGGGCCTGCAGGCTGATCCATGGGCTGATCCATGCAGGCCAGGGCCACCATCACACCAACTTTTCTGACTGTGCAACTGTAAAAAACTACTTTGGAAGTCTCTATGCTGCCACTTTTTCTGAATAGTGGATGCCAAGAGGAGCAGAACATACCACAGACCATACACTCACAGCCACTGCTAGCAGCTTATTAGGACATTGTTTTGCCTCCAGGCCCCTTCCTCATTTGGGATTCAAAAAAGCACACAGTTGAGAAACAGGACAGGATATAACTTCTGTATAATGTTGATATAGCCATGGTTTCCTGTCCTGCTACCAATCTTTGTGCAATCTGAGGTTCTCCGCATGCTACAGTACTTATCAGACTTGATTAGAGGTCAGATTGCTAGGACTCCAAATCAAAATTAGCCAGTTACTTAAAGATGTCTTCCAGAAGCTTATAATTTCTTCATGTCAAGATTACTGCTGGTTGCCTGAGCTAGCACACAGGCAGTGTGGTTGCACACCGCTATTTCAAAGAGATGTCAGTGGGCAGAAGTCACCTTTGGAGCACTGGTTCTCTAGATACCTGCTGTGATAATAGTCAATTAAACATTCATTCTTTATTCAAATTGAGGATTAACTGTAGACTATTCTTTAAGCAGGTCCACTTCTGTGTTTCTGGACTCTGGAAACTATTTCCTCACTAGCAAGCAGAGTGTAATCATCAGCAGCAATTACATTTCATAACATAGCATCTGTTTTGGTTTTTTTCTAGTGCTAAGGGTCCAACGTCTTATAGTCCTGAAGTGACAACAGAATTGTCAAAGTCCTTTCACTTCTGAAAAGGATACAATTGTCTCAATTTCTGAAATAATGATACGTTCCTGCTGACATCTCCAGTAAACAGACTATTTCAGCAGCACAGATCTGACCCACATGAGAGAGTTTAACAGCACAGGACATCATGTTTCATCAGTTCCAGATGTTACTAGTGGTTCTGTACTATTTGGGTTTACTACAGTAGAACTAGTAATGCAATATTTTGTGCTCCTCTTTTCCAAAAAGTACACTGCAAAGTATTCTCATTACACTATGTCCCTCCATCCACCCCAGGTTTTCCTGGGGAAGATTGGTTTTCCAATCTGTTCACTCAGTTCTCACTGCTTTGTGCAATTCTGCAATAGTCATGCTGTCTCTGCAATACCGAGCTCTTCTGTCTGCATCACAGTTCAGAAAAGAGGAAGATAACAAATAATGGGCTTTTAAATTTCTCTGGCATTCTGATGTTATTCATAAGTGTGCTGCTATGTGCAACTGCTGTACATCAGGCATAAGAAATGAGGAGCAAGAAGTACACACTGTGCTAGCACCAGTTTCCATAGAAACAGTGGCAAAACATCGCACTTTTCCAGTTTTGGAAAAATATTCCCAGTTTCCTCCCAGTCTGACAGTGTCATTAAAAATGAAAAAACCCTTTCTCTGTTTTGGTTTATTTTGTACAAACATTTTTTTATAATCATAAGCAGATAGTGTTGAGACTGTCCTATTTGACAAGGTTACTTTTGTGCTCACCCTTAAGAAGGAAAACAGAAAACTGTTTGAAAACACACTGAGCAGATAGGCAAGATAAAATGTACTGTCATTCACTGTCCCTGCAACAGATCTTAAGAGACAATCATAGCATTTTTTCATTATTTTAACAGGCAGCATTTTGAGACTGATTTGTCTTGTTACACTGTACTAAACTCATCCATTTAAAATAAAAAAAAGTGAAACTACACACAACATTTTGTGTATGTCAAGGTTTAGGACTGGTACTCCCCAATTTAGTGCTCCCACTGAGACTCCAAACTACATGCCACTCACTCACTTACTCCCTCTCTGTCTCCCTCCTCCCCCAGTGAGAGAAGAATTGGAGGTACAAAAGGTAAAGATCACAAGCTGAGATAAGAAAAATTTACTGGAAACAGTAATGACAGAAGAAAATTAACAGTAACATCAAAAATATGAATAGCAAAAGTGTACGAAAGAGCGATTCACATGCAAAATGCTCACTGAAAAGATCAACCCAACAGCAGCCACACCACCCTGAATGCTCCCTCTGTCTTGGAACCAGCATTACCCAATCTCTTCCTCTATCTCGGAGCTGGTGTCACCAGATCACTTCCTCCACTGTGCTTTCTCAGCTAGAGGGGACCCCTTCTCCCTGGAATAGACTCTCTTCCTCCCATCGCCAGCAATGACATGAGGTGGTATTGAATGATCTCAAAGTCCTGGCCATGCCCCCTTCCATCTACTGCAGAAATTAACTCTGTCATGGCTGGGACCAGGACATTATCCACCCCTTATTCTATATCATGTGTATCATGCCCAGATTCTATACCTTATAATTATACATATATATATATATACACACAAGAAGGAGCAACGTTTCCATAGTTAATGGTCTTCCCTCCAAGATCTCTGCTGAGTTCATTCACTCCATGACTGTGAGTTCTATGCACCCTAGATGTCTTCTTGGGCAGGAGGGCTGGTGTGCTGTCAGGTGGTTGCAAGCTGCATCAGTGATGCTTAAGGATTTTTAACTTTTACATATTTTCATATATTTGTAGATTTGTAGATGGCTAATACATGGTTGTAACTTCTAGTACTTTTCCTAGCCTCTTCCCCTACATTTTAGAGCAATAAGCTAACCTTCTAAAAGATTCCTGAAATACTGTTAATCTTATTTCAAGAAGAGAACCAGCTACAAAGACGTTCGGTTTTCCAACAAGAATCTGGCAATACATATCAAAAATAGGGCAAAGAAGCCCCTGGATCAATTCCAATTCAGTAGTACCTGGGGAAAATTGCCTGACCAACTGCTCGTCTAGTTGGACAATATATGATAGGTATACTAATCAACTATCCTTATAAAAATTATAGAATAACTGTACCGGTTGCAGTTTTCACCATATTGTATACCTGAAGGCTTTCAAGAAAAGGTTTGTTTTCATATTATCATTCTAATGTTGTTTGGAAAGGTTTGTTCTATTTCCAGGCAATGTCAGGAGCTCATGACTGGTGTTTCTGGAGCAATGCATCCTCACTCTCCATGGCAGTTATGGTATACAGTGGCAGTGTCATTCAGCAACCAGTATTATGCAATTCAACATTACAGACTGTTCTCATCCAAAAGCACATCCCCCTGAGGTACAGATTGTGTTTCCCCATCCCTCTGCAGTACCCACCAAGTGCACCCAGGTTCATGAACAAAAGCAATCCCAAGGATGTGTTTGCCTTATCTCCAAACTGTCTTCCCCAACACGTTTCTCATATTCACTACAGGGACTTTATTCCCTTCTGCAGTACCTGGAGGTTTTGATTGGGCAGGGCCAGATGGATTGGTAGAGCTCTAGTGTTAACTAACCATGTGGCCTTCACCAGATTCCAATGTTTGAAAGTCCCATCATCCATTGCTTTCAATCTGGTTTTTAACAGTCCATTGTAATGTTCAGTTTTCCCAGAGGCTGGTGCATTATACAGAATATGATACACCCACACCATACCATGCTCTCCAGCCCAGCTGTCTTTGAGGCAACTTTTGAAATAAGTCCCCTTGTCTGACTCACTTCTTTCTGGGGTATCATGGCTCCACAGGACTTGCTTTTCAAGGCCCAGGACGCTGCTACAGGGAGTGACATGAGGCACAGGGTACATCTCCAGCCATCTAGCGGCTGCTTCTACCATTTTAAGCTTGCTTACAGACACACCAAAAATATGCTTATTAATTAAAACTGCCTTTAGAATTCACAAAAACAATAAATAAATCTTGTCATTCTCTGTACTGGAGAAGCTGAACACAGGTAATGCCTTCCCAAGTGTTCTGGACCAGCACAACAATTCTGAGACATCTTTGGGCTGAAAACTCTACTACAGGTCTATAAACACTGATGCTCAACATGTCCTTTGTGAAACTTAAATCCTAGAATTTCCTTTCCTCACAGGTCTGAATACTATAAGAACTTAGGATGCATCTATTAGTGAAGAAAATATTATGCTACAGTGCATACTTCCTCATTTTGTCTTCATGAGCTGCTTGCTTTTGCCATCTGAAGTTATACTGTTTATCTTTGTCATGGGAAAGTTTACTATGCTTACTATAATATTGACAAAAGTGTCATGTGTCTTAGTAAACCAGCAAGAGCAATCTGTCAAGCAAAGAAACTCAGTTTAGTGCTCATTTTAATAAATCAGTATGCAGAGATGGCTCTGTATGATCAGGTTTGGATTAACAGTTTACAAGTCACACACACCAAAAAAAAAAAATTATGCCCCCTCAAAACACAGGAATACATTGTTCAATCATGAGAAAGATATTTCCTGTAAAAATCTCTTATGTTTGCCAAGAACAAGGAATCACACTGGGAATTTACAAATAAAAAGCAGAAGTGCTTGAGTTATTTTCTCATTGTACCTACTGTTAAGGTATACTAATGTTAACCACTTAATGAAAAAAAAATTGCTTGTAACTTCTTAAGAGGGAAAATATGCCTCAAAGCTAAATTCTTGTGTGATCATCAAATTAACTACTAAGAATTGTTATTTCACTTTTATAAAGAATGAACAACACAGCAGAGATTTGAAGACTGTTAAATTGCCCAGAATTTCCATCAGAGAAACAAGTAATGTGAAAAATTAAACCACGCTTTTTCAGAAAAAAAAAATAATGTAGATGTGGCACATATTCTTATAAACAGACCACTGGACAATTGTTTTCAAAGTAAATTTAAAAAGAGTTTTAACACATTTGTTTCTAATGTTCATAACAACCAAATAAAAAGTAGGATAAAGAGTTCTAAATCGTACTGAACAGGGATTTTTATTCC
This sequence comes from Lichenostomus cassidix, assembly GCF_008360975.1. NCBI lineage: Eukaryota > Metazoa > Chordata > Aves > Passeriformes > Meliphagidae > Lichenostomus > Lichenostomus cassidix. Next base: position 57,053,101 of record NC_139482.1, read on the forward strand.
TGTGGCCCCCATTATTGAAAGAAGAAAAATCAATCAAAAAGAACTTAAACTACAGCCAGAGAGATGCTTCCCTACCAGTAGTAGTTGAAAACTATGGGAAAATGAATAGTTTTGAGACACAGTGCCTTAGCTTACCTTCTTCAGCTGTCCTCTCCAGGCTGCTCAACTCCATAGGGGATTTTGGTCTCTTCAGGGAGTGGGAGATATTCTAATTTTTGCAGACATCCCATGCCATTTCACCTTCTCCAAAATAAAATGAAAGATCAGAGCTAACAACGCCATTAGAACTTCCTACTCCTGAGAGAAGGAGATATGAGAAAGCTTTAAAATGCACAAGGTATCCATATCTTAACAGAGTCATCTCAGATAAATTTTTTAGAGTAATAATCTTCTCACTTGAGAACTCGGGCCTGGAATTTCAAAGTTGACTGTGTGGTTGTCAAAGGATAAAACAATCCAGAATTTTATTAACCTTGCGCATTGAATTTATTGTCTAACCAGACTATAGTTATTGTCTACCATTTCTGTTCTGATGAGAACCAGACTGAGACATCAGTGCACAGTTCTTTTGTTTTATTTGAGAGATTTAATGATCTCCATCCACAAAAGACCCCAGAATTAGCCAGAACCAATGCAAAACATGATGCCACACATTCATTTCTCTGTTCTTGAGAAGTCATTTATCGTGAGATCATTGCAGTCTACTCCCCAAAGCATACAGCATGCCATTAATTGAAGTTCAATACACAGAAGAACTTCAGGACTGATCTTGCCATGTATTTTCCCAGCTCAAACCCATATTAACATGTATAAACAACTCTAAGGGCTATTTTATTTCTTGGTAACCTTTTCTAAATGACTTTATGTCTGAGAACAGAAGTTAACAAAGAAATGTGGCCTATTATATGCTTAAAGGGAACATTCTAGCAGGTGATAACAAGAACTTTGGACTTGCTGTCACTACAAATTCACAACTGACTGTCAAGAGATCTCAGCTACAAATGAGGTTGTATTCTCCAACTAAAACTGTCATTCTCTCAAATATATCTTGACCAGTGAGAAAATACTCCATCACTAAGTGTACAGCTTATCCAAAATTACCATAACCGATATATCACATCCTGATGACTCCTTATGTAAGAGTTATTTGTTTGTTTATACACCAGCCCTACCAAAGAAACCCAGGGTTCAGCTGACAGCTTTGTATATAGTTTTTTCTTCTGCAGGCTTTATTCTTGATTATTTTCATCTGCATTAAAAGAGCAGATTAACTCAAAGCACAGTGAAAAAATAAATACATCTTCCTGTATCACTGTGAGTAATTGTATCTTATGATCTTATGTTTAATACATGCTATTTCTCATAAGCTTTCTGAAAAATTTCTGCACAGGATTTCTCAGTCTGAGATGAGATCTTGTCAGAGTTCCTCTATGGTTTTCCCCTTGGTGTAAATGACCATAAATAAAGGGAGGGGGTAGTTTCCTAACATGGACACCTTTTAAGGCAAAACAAAATCCTGTCGCTGTTGAGCCGCTAGCAGAGAAGTAGAAACCCAGGTTCTCAGGCAAGAAAAGAAGAAATTTATTATTTTGATTTCCATATATATAGACTTCTCACAGGTCACCCAGATTGGTCAGTCAAAAACCTCCCCCTAGGCCTAATTGGCCAGGCCTGAACTGCCCAAGTCTTGAGACCCTGTTTGCAAAAACATTCAAACTTTATCTTTGTTTATAAAGCACAGCAAACTGTTCTCACGAGAAGGACCTGTGCTAGTCACAAAATCCCTTTGGGAGAAGTTCATATTGTTTCACCTTCTTTAAAAATAAAAAATTGTCTTACAGAGGAATCATAATCAAAACTAGCTACTGATAGCTGCGGCCAATGAGGGAGATCACCACTAAAGGTCTAACATTCATTAAAAATGCAGCACTCTCCGTAACAAGTATTACACTCAGAATGTCTTGACCTCTGTTTCAAAGCCAGCAGAGCAACAGTGATTAGTAGTACTCCTGCCCATTGAGTTCAATGCTTATGGAAGACACTGAAAAAATTTAAAAATGCATTTGCAAGGAAGAAACAAAGAAAAATTTCTTTTTGTTTTACTTTTACAGGACAAGTAGAATCAGTCTTGAAAGCTGGATCAGGTAAGAATGAAGGAATTGTTACACAAATTTTCATTACAGAATACTCATGTTTTGGTCAGCCCTCAACGGGAAGAAAACTGAAAGCTGCTTACTGTTTCACAATGCACAATAGCCTTGAAGCAAGAGGAAATACGTATGAGATAAGCATGTTAATCCTACATTATTATAAATTCACTTACACAATAAAATCCTTAGTTGCTCACAGCTGCTTGATTTATGGGACAGTTATATAGGCTGTAAAAGAAAGACATACACAAATCAAATATTAAGAACTTTGCTGAAATTTAAATAAAACAAACCACAAATCCTAAATGGTCATTTCAATATTCTGTACACAGAACAATACCTACAGACCCAAGACACAAAATGTATGAATAGGGCAATGACTTCCAAATCCCATAGATATTCACCAAGATTCAAAGCTGCAAGGTACAAGTAAAGAGATATATGCTCTGTTACTAATGTCAGCTAGGCTGTAACATCTTTCAAGATCCTCAAATTTGACTCATCTGGTGCATTAATCAGAAAAGTATCTCCACCTTTCTGGCCAGTGTTTGATGATTTTGTACAGAAATAGGATGACATCTTGAATTTTTTACCCGCACAGGGAGAGGCAGTTTCATGAAGCCAAATCCTGTATTTTATTGCCCACCTAAAAATCCCACCCTCCTCAATACCAGCATAGTTAGTTTAGTATTTTTTAATTTTTCATTTGCTGGATAAATCTACTCATTTATTAGAAAAATACAAGAAATAAAGCACACAAACACACATATTTCAGACAAGATCCTTCAGCAGTAGAATGTGAAAATCTTGATATAATTTAAAAGAAATAATTCTGTTTCCAATTCAGCTCAGAATGATTTTTTCAAGCGATGCAAAATTAAAACTGCATGTCTTCTGAAAACTGTGTGTTATAAAACTCAGTACAATGCAAAATACAAGACAAAGCATTATTTTTCACTATGCCTTCAAAACCGTCCTTAGGATTCCTTACATCATCTTGCTTTCCAGGGCACATGTTCTGCATGGGACTTTGAATATGTGACAAGAGGAGGTTGGAGTTTAACATGTTCATATCAGCTATTCCACACCTCATTTGCCCTTACATAGAGGCCTGTCTTCTATTCCTGTCTAACAACAGAATTATAGTCACAGTTATCTTCTGCAAGTGTCTTAAGATATTAAAAGAAACCAGAAAAAAATTTCAGCATAGCTCGGGTAGCATTTTAACATAGAAGCACATGACAACAACAAAAATTACGTAGTTATTTCCCATCAAACATTTTGCTATCAAGTTGTTTTCACAGAATAACACTACAGTCAGTCTGTAATTATGGCATAAATATCACCCATAAATGCTTGTCTTTAAAACTTTATTGTTATAGAGACTAGGAAAGGATGAAGCTGGAAGGTTATTTCTGAGGTTTTATAAAAAATGTAGACTTGTAAAAAAAACCCAAAAAACCAAACAAATGCATTATTATATTTAAAAGTGGCACATACTCGGAATATTCCCAGACAAGAAAACAAAATAGGAAACATATTTGTACTTCTCAATTTCAAGTCCTTTGAGCAGCTCCAAAAAACCAGGGAGGCTCCAATTCAAACAGGGTGCTTCTTAACCCATATCTCTCAGAATAACTGTGATCACTAGGATTTTGGCTTCATGAAGTACAGAGGTTAAGTCATGCTTTCTGATAGCCAAAATCTAAATCATAGATGATAATGATAATTTATTTCAGTGATCATGCTTTCTCATTTAGCGTATCCTTGCAAAGGCTACTTGTAAAACTAACATTTCTTAGGTAGCATTTTATCACGTAATAGTAAACATGAGTTTTTAAATGTGCACCAGACTGTGCACAGTAAGAGTTTTGCCATATGGCAGTAAGTGGGATTCTACAAATTTTTATACTGTTTGGACAGGAAACATATGAGGCTGTGATTCTGGTGAATAAGACTTCTAGAAGAGATACTTTTACAGGCAACATCTAATTTGGTACATACCTGTACATACTTGCTCCTCTCCTAAAGATTACCTTGAAGTAATTCATGTCAAGGGACAGCATTGCTACATTTTTATTACTTGACCCATGGAGCTTACTACTCTTAAGCTGTCAGGGCTAACTCATCTCCTGGGTTGGCCAGCTTTGCACGGCCCTTCAGTGCTCCTCCCCAACAGCTAAACTTACACACAGTTTGAGCCAGAAGGAATGTTCAGGTTTGACTGGAACATTTAAAATTGATTACAATTTAGTTTCATTCAAGGTTTCCAAGCTGATCGTGGCACCTAGACCAGTAGAAGCTGCACCAAATGTCTGACCTCCTGACCAGAGAGTGCTGCCATCCAGCTGTTCCCACAGAGGATGCTCACTTCACTGTTCCAGTGCAGGAGACAACCCAGTGTCAGGCTTTGTCACAACACGCTTACAAATTTCTAGTCAGATCTGTTGACTATAGGTTAAATTTCTTGTCGAAGCTGTCTCAAAGATCTAGAGTATCCATTTCATACAAAATGCCAATGCAGAAAACCAGAATTTACTGGGAAAGGGAAAATGGATGGTTATATACATTCACTTGAAATTCTTCTGTACCCAGAGCAGCAGTGTGATCTAAGGGGGTAAACCAGCTTGTATCAGAGCCCTTCTCACTGCTCTCTTCCCTCCTATAATATCTACATCCCTAAAAAGCAACAATTTTAGAGCTTTTTAAAAATAAAATTCACATTTTACGACCCCAACCCAGACACTTAAAACATTGTAATTTCCTGAAAGCCATTCAATTTAGCATAAAATTCAGCTCTTGAAACTCAGAGGCATTACATTTCTGGGCATCTGTAGGCAATTGTTATGCTTGACAGAGCTCTAGATACTGCATAAGAAAATGCAACGTTGCCATATTTTATGAGGTCACAACACAGTAAGCTGTGCCAGAGGCAAAGCAGTCTGTCCCATCAGGGAACGGGATTATTGCCTCATAAATGTTGCATAATGGTGCAGCAGTGTGTCTGCACTCTCCCCCGCTCTCCCTATGTGGCTTGCATTCCAGAAGTTTCTCCTTTGTTCTCCTTAGCTCTGTATGGTATTGGTTCTTTTGAATTATGTATCCTCCCCTATCAGAAGTCTATTGGTGTGTACCCCTTTCCTTCTTCCCTCTGGCCTTCCCGGGCTGGCTCTCTGGAGCTAACTCCTCCCCTTTTCCCTTCCCTTATAATCCCCTGACATCATGTGCTCGGGGTTGCAGTCTCTGGGCTTTCAGCCCCTCCGCCCATCCCCGGTTTCCCATCCCCCTTCGCCGCCCCTGGACCCTCACCTGAAGATCCTAATAAATTCCCTGGAAGACCACAGACTGCGTCCGTACGTTTCTTCGTCCCACCTCGTTTTCCGCTGAGCTTCTGTCCCCCGAGCTCCGCCCCACTTCAGCGTGCTCTCCCGCCGTGGTGCAGCCCAGCCCGCGTCACGGCGCAGCTGAGTGCCTTTCCGTGTGGCGTTGGGGCTTTCGGCTGCTTTTCGGGGACGCAACACCACATAATGGTATTACTTTTGCTCTTGTACAGCAAAAATTTAAGATGAGGTTATATTGAACTTGTTTCCTTGGTTAAAATTCTTTGTAGAATTTTTGTTCAATACTTTTCTTTTTCAGAAGCTTTCACAAATGTTCTGTAAATCTACAACTATGCAGGCAACAAGGAAGACAAAATTCCTGTTCCAAAAGTTCTCCCTCTCTTTGGCATTACAATATTCTAACCAATATTATGAATCATGGGCCTGAAACACCCTGAAAACAAATTTCATTAATCTTTATTCATAAAATGCTCCTTAGTAGAGACCAGAGTTCTCATTTCTGCAAAAGAGCTAAAACTTTACCTCTATAAAATATCATATTAATCCCTCACAACTGGATTTGCTTAGGGACACATAATCCTGCCCATAAAAATGAGACCCACATTATTACACTGAGTCAGAGACTTAGGTTTTTATTCTCCAGTGGCATTAAACATATTCTGCTAGAGCCTGCGACAGCATTTTCCTGTGATACAGTTTCTATGTGTTTATTATATTTATTCATCTCCCATATTCTGTCAATAATTACTACTCACTGTCAGAAGAAACAGTTGGATCAACATGGAGCAGACTGTAGCAAACCAATGTGGCTCAAGTTTTCTAAGGGTGTAGCTACATTATTAATCAATGTGGTGCAATGAGCAAAGGATACACCTTCACACTGCATCTCTGCTGACAGTGATATTACAGAATCACAGAATGGCTGCGGTTGAAAGGGACCTCTGGAGGCCATCTGGTACAACCCCTTTGCTCAAGAAGGACCACCTAGACCCTTTGCTCAAGAAGGACCACAGGTTCATGGCCCAGGAACATGTCCAGATGGCTTTAAATATCACCAAAAAGGGAAACTCCACACACTCCAAGGGTGTGCTGGTGTTGGCAGAGATAATTTTCTAGTAGCTGGTATGGGGCTATGTTTTGGATGGAATGAACCACTTTTGTTTCAGTTTGTGAATATTCTCTTGTCCTGGCACCAGGCATCACTGAAGAGGGCATGGCTCCCTATTTTTTTACAGTCTCTCTTCTGTTTTATACACATTGATAAGATCCACCATGCCAGCACCAAACATTCCCTCTCCAGGCTGAATGTCCCAACTCTTTCAGACTTTGCTCATAGGAGGGAGGTCCAGTCCCTTCATCACTCCTCTGGACTCTCTCCAGTATGTCCATGTCTCTCTTGTACTGGGGGCCTAGAGCTGGACACAGCACTCCTTGTGTGGCCTCACCAGTGCTGAGGAGAAAAGGATCATGTCCCCCAGCCTGCTGAGGCACAGCAGCATCCCATCAGCCCAGGACACAATTAACCTTTTTTGCTGTAAGGGTGCAGTTGGCTCAGTGTCAATTGCAGTCCACCAGGACTCCCATACTGCCAAGCTGCTTTCAAGCTGGGTGGTGCCCAGAATATACTGGTGTGTGGTGCTAAATTGCTGGTCCCAGTACCCTAATGGTGCATAAATTGCTGGCCCTAGGCAGATACCACAGTGGCCTCAGCAGCCCACTGCTGGAGGGCTCTTTGTCCAACCTGAATGTGGGCAGCTACAGATGTGCCATGAAGTAAAATGTCAATCTGTGTTCCAGCAAAAGGGAAACCACCAAAGGTTCCAAAGTGACCAGGTCAAAGGCATAACAGAAGCCTCCAGGTAAAGATGCAAGGCAACAACAGAAAGCAGCTCTTCAGCAAACAAATTACTAATGCAGGTGCACTACTAGTATCATAGCTATTTCTCAATCATAATTGATCTCTTTATGGGATAAGTGAAGGTGACCCATCCACCTTGCCAAAACCTGTAAAATTTTGGCCCAAATTGCTGTCATGCAATTTTATGTTATGTTATGACATGATCTCATGGTGTTGATGCAAAATTTCCACTGAAGTCCATGTCTCACAATTGGCGTGGAATGGATTACAGCTAATCATCACCCGCAGCAGTGTCTGACACTGACATGTCTCCACCCTCTGGGACCAGCTTGGAGCTATGTGGCAGCCACACACAGAGGTGAGCCCAGGCCTGTCCCTGACCAGCACAGAGGAATAAGCCTGTTCCTGTGCAGGTCCTGAAAGTCTTGACAGCACTACCCCCCAAGCTGCTGTCAGACTACCCAGCTTTTCTGCCCTGTGGTTAAGGGGCATTGGTGGTTTGTGATGTGAGCACCATCCTTCCACCTGGGATACTATCAAGGAGGTGGTAAAGCTGCTCTTTAGAGCAAGAGCATCCATAATTCCCACACTGGGGCAGAGGTCAACCCAGATATTCTGACAGGAATCCAGCATGTCCATGGGGAGGTGCGACCTCTGTGGCTGTGCCCAGTTAGCAACACACAGTCCTGTCCTAAGAGAGTCAGAATTATGCCCCTACAGAAGGTACCAGTTTATTCCTGACTTTGACTCAATAGTGATGTTAGTGCTTTCACAGTTGCCTGTGTTCATTAGATGAGTGATTCAGTGCAACAAGAGTACGGCACAAAACAGGAGTTTAGAGATCCAATTTTCTTTTAAAAACAAGTTATTTTTCCATTCTCTCCTTTTCCCATAAGTCTGTGTACCAGCTCAAAGAAAAAAGTTGAAGGTGTGATTGAGTTTGCACTACTGTTTAGTTTCCAACTGAGAAAGTCTGATATCAGAAATTCCCTTCCAAATGATGAATAACAAGAAAGAGGAAATTGTTTCAACTAAGGAAACTCAACATGAAGACTAAATATATAGCATAACAACTTAAATAGAATCTCCTGTTAGTTTTACAGTGCAGTTGTTCAGGGATTTCAGAGTGGACCAGAGAAAACACTTGACACTTGGATAAAGTTTTCTTCATCATTCAGTCATTATTACTTCTTCAAAGAGTTGTACATAAATGACACATTTGTGTGTTCTATACTACATTTGAAAATCCTCTGTACATACACCTGTTTGTGACACATGTCATCTCTTAGACAGCTGAGGTGATGATTGACAGAAACAGAGATGCAAATTCTCCTTTGCACACAGAAATATTACTGTGCTGAAATGCCAATCATTTAAAGAAAAAACCAAAACCTTGTATCTGCAAAAGAGACAAAGGAGTACTAAGAAAGAAAATTTAATGATTTGACCTCATGTTCTTCTTTCTCTAGAATGCAATTTTGTTTTATCCCTGCCTTTTACATCAGGAACAGAGAAACAAAAACACATCATATCTGAAATTCTACAGGCAAACCATAATGCCTTGCACAGTTCTGAAAATACTCAAGGTTTACAGAGTATTATATTATACAAATTATTATACAAAACCATGTAATTATAATTAGTAAACTAGTGCGTGCTTGTGCCAAGTTCAGAAACTTTCTCTTTTATAGTAAAATCACAAAAAAGGGAATTTATTTTAAAATCTCCTCACATTAAAAATAATAAATCTTCTATTAAAATACATTAAAAAGTTGTTTACTCATTTCAAAATAATTATTGCCCTAGCAGTCTAAAGCCAAGGCTGTCCAGCCATCATCACAACTTACAGCAAATCCAATGAGAAGGGCCTTCTGAGTCCACCATATTCCCATTTTTATGTTGTAGACATCATCAGCATCATCCAATCACAACCTCACTACCAAATTCCAACCTGCCATATGCATTTGAAGACATGCTTGCAAACAACTCCTCCATAACCTCCATAATGCCCTCTACATTTTTACGATTTAACACTACTCCTTCACCCTCCTACACTTTCTCCTGTTTCATCCCACAGCACTAGTCTTTCTGTCTAGTACTTAAATATAAGGGCAACATTCTCAAGATAGCATAAGACTTGCACAGGACTCCCCACATAATAAATAATTTCTTTTAAAATAGGGTTTTATGCATTTGTAATGCAAGATTAAGAGAGCATCTCTGAAGTCTCACACAAACAACTCTTCGTTTTCCGGAAAATTTTAATGGCTTTGTTCATATATTCCTAGCACAACTCCTAAGGATGTTCCACACTTTAATTTGTTCACTTAAGTATTCCTCTCACCACTCACATGAGACAGTTAATTTTTTTATTCCTAAATAATGACCTAATCAACACACTTAAATAAAACTTTCCTCTGTTGCATAATGTTAAGCCTTCCTTGCTAACATCTTACCCTTACATACCACACACTAAACTAGAGAAGCACCTGCATTCCTCTAAGCTAGTCTGCTATAGTTTCCACACTATTAAATCAGAATGAATACATCTGTGATTGTATCATACTAAATTAGCATAGCATCAGTTTATCTTATTTCTTTTCATTAATCTCAGAGGAAGAGAAAGCAGCCTGTTTAGTGTTCCATAAGACCCGGGCTTGCTTTTTCCTAATTTGCTCCCCAATGAGGATAGGTACTTTAAGATTTGATTTCTTTAACCAAAAGTTTTTAGGCCAAAATTTAACCTACAGTAAACTTAAAACCTTGTCCATTTACCCTAGCTTTTTGTAAAAACCATATATTAAATATATTTCCTTTCATAATTAAATTTTGCCTCAATTAAATATCCTCAAGAAAGCGCATAATGAAATTGCCTATCTATATTTTATTCAAAGCAAAGCTGTATCAGCTAATTTTAATACATCCATTAGGATTCCTTCCATTTTAGGAATTTGAAAATTAGCAGAGAGGAAGCATACTGAGTAAGGCTCATTCATCTATTACGAAAATCTCATTTAGCAAGGATTCTATAAAAACAAATTTATGATGTTTTCATGTTCCAAATACCTAAGCAAAAAGTAATTCTCATTTAAGTTGACCCTCAGGTTAATCACATCTCATAACCACTTTTCATTTCAGCCTCATAAAATTCTTGTCAAAAGGATCATTTGATGTGCTATCGAATGGAAGAGAATGCAAAGAAGGCATTCTAAGAAGATTACTTTCTCACTATGGCTTTCAGGCTGCTACAACTCAGTTTCCAAACTGCATGCTATCCGTGCAGAGTTGAAATGTACAAGGAAATTGCAAGAATGAGGTATAGCTTCTAAAAAAGAAACTGGATATGATAAACTGAAAAATCAACATTGACATTTTTAACTTGTTAAAAGGTGTCACAAAATAAGACAATTATAAAAAAAAATGGCTCCCAATACCTTTCCCTAAAGCCTGAACAATCTAAGGAATCTAAATTATATTATGGATAGGCTTGTCAGAAATTTTTAATGCAGTGTTTTAAAAATCAAAATTTGTTTAAAAATTGTCTTGGTTTGAAAGACAGGTGTCTCCCAAAAGAGGTTGAAACCCTCCCTTAGAACAGAGAATGTGATTTTTCTTTTTTCCCTCCCTCCGAATTATTTAATTTTGTAAATCAAGGGCTGTCAGGCAAAAGTATGGGGAAAAAAAAAGGAATATCAGTTATTTACTAGTATCTATAAACAAACAATAACAATAGCAACCACAACTAGAACCAGAAAACCAATAGCAGGTAACTTGGGAGCTGCCAAGCCTTTTCCCGTGTGGTGTAATCACGGTTGCAAGCAGCAGGGGCGCTGTTGAGCTCCCGGCCAGGCAGGGCAGGTGCGATGACTCCCGAGCAGCTGCAGGTGGCGCTGTGGCGCAGGGTCAGGTCAGCCTCAGGCAGCTGGATGATGGCGGACAGGCTGAAGAGCAGGCAGCCAGGCAGCTCAGAGCGGCAGAAAGCAGGGAGGCAGGATCAGGCACTGGCTCCCTCCCAGCTAGCAGCGAGGTAGCAAAGATTTCTGCAGTCACAGCAGACGCCGCAGTCTCATGCAGCAGAGGGCATGGGCAGACAGCAGAGGCAGCCGGACTCTCCCAGCGGCAGCTGCGGGAAAACGCAGCCCGAGGAAACGCGCCCTTCCCAGGGGGAAGAAAAGTTGAATCAAAACTCACCCAGCCAGGAGAGAAGAGAAACAGGGCACAGTTGGATTTCCTCTGGTAGCAGCTGGAAAGCAAAGAGCCAGCAGCCTCTACCCTCAGCGTCCGAACCACGAGAGAGCCTTCCCAGGGCCGGCTCTTCCCTTACTGTGCCCTGCCCAAAAACCTAGCTTTTGTCTTTTACAAAAGACTTGATCGCTCTAAACATCGGACTATTTGTTGCTTAGTAACAGGAATGGGAAGAAATTCTCAACCCCCGACAAAAATAAATTAGAGTCAAGATCTAGGATAGCACGTAATCTAATACTTACTATGATTCTTTAATTTGTTTTATGACGGCAAGTTTTTTAGAGGCAGGTGTTGTAAAGACATAAAACAAAATTATTCCAGACCTAAATGCAAAAGCCAGCCATGCTTCCCTTTGTACTTACAGAAAATGTACCAGCAAAGCTAGATCAAACTGCTCTAAATCAAAATTCCTTGGAGAAAAATGTAATAGGCTTGGGTAAAGACAGAGATAATAAGACACTTTTACTATATATTTGAATCAAATGAAGATTAGTGTTTATATATGAACCTTAATTTTTTGCATGATCTGTAACCTTACCAGTATTGCTGAAAGCAAGACATAAAAATACTTATTTGCTATGCAGTGCTAGTGCAGCCCACCTTCTTCATCTACCCCACTATTCTCTAAAAATTTTTCTCCCTGATACAGAAAATATCAAATTCAATTTATATGTATGGCCATTTTTGCTCTAAAGGCACAGTAGTGACTCACAGTCAACCCTGGGCCCACCAGGGCCAACAGGTCCTTCTCTGCGAAGCTGTTCTCCAGCTTTCCCACAATGCTGAGGTAACAGTATAAATGGTTACCAGAATGATTGGTAAATTTACACCCATTAAAACTATTTTTATAAGTGCTAATAATTCAAATAATTCACTTTGAGTTATACTCTCTCAAAAAATATAGCTCACAGTGAGAAAGGAGAGATCACACAGCCAAAACAGAGCTTGACCAGAAGTTACATAAAGGATATTTTTCTTTTAAATTTGTTAAAAAACAGGAGTAAAATGATTAGGCAAAACTCTAAGACTCAACTATTACAATTCTGAAATAGTACTAGACTGCATCATTTTCTTATTCTTTAACAGGAGAAATTGCCTGTCCAGGGCCACATTTTCTAAGTCATAATAAATCTTTGTGGTGGATTTTATTTCCAGTGCATAAAAAAAAGCAGTCAGATGGGGGTCATGACAAGACAGGATGTCATGCAGTTTGCATGAGGGAGCAAAAGCCAACATTGCAGGAAGAGAGAAGTTGGCTCTGCTTTCTCTCTGTTGACTGCATGAGAAGTCAGGTCTGTTAGCTCAGGGGCAATAGAGCTAACATCATTCTCTTGACAGCACAAATCAGTAATTATCTGCCTGCAGCAACACAACAAAGTAAACATGGTCCTGCAACTCAAGTAAACTGAAAAAAAACTGGCATCTTCAAAATACTTGAGGATTAAGAATATATCCAAGTGAAGTGGTGCTACAATGTGTTAAAGTGCTATTGCAATTTCAATAGAGGCTTTACAGGTTCAAAACTGAACTAATGTTAAGGCATACATAGTATGAAATATTAATTCTGCTGGATAAAAGAATTTAGGAAGGGAAACACAAATTCGTGGGAAGTGGCAAAAATGCATTTTAAGTCTGTTTGATAAGTCTTAAATTAGCCAGAATTTCAGATGTGTTGAATATATATTCTGAAACATAGCTACAATCCTATAGTGCAGTTAAAAAACAAGACAAGGAGAGAGATAATTGTGGTTACTCATTTGTTTATGCCTTGGCCAGAGTTTTGGGGTCCATAACCATAAATCTGAAAAGCCAAGCACATGTATTTGAGTGTGTGGAGCAAAGAGAAGTATCTGAGAGCAGATACCAAATCTTGGCTCAACCACGTATAAAACTGATTTCTACTCTGATTCATACTATACCCGGGCTTGCCTTTAATAGTGACCTGAATTAATAGGTGATAGGGATATTTCTTCAGGCACTTCCAGGAAGCCCTTTAAGCAACATCCATAAATAAATATTTGTGGTTGTTTATTCTCTCCACAATTAATTGCACATAAGATTTTTACAGTCTTTCTGCTTCTGAGAGAGCCACATGCCCTGTTCTTTCTCCTCCCCTTTTCTATGTGTAAGAAAACAGTTTTTCCTAGATATATCTCCTGATATTTGTAGTTGGTGATAAATTTTAAACAGACCAAGATACAAAAATTTCCCTTGTACTGGTTAAATAAGCACAGAAGCAAATCATACAATAAAGCTGTTAGTTTATTTGATTTGTTGTAACTAAAAAAAAAAGTGTGGTTTGTTCTTATAATTCAATTCAGCTGCATACATCCATGCAATTTAATACTCTCATTAGTAAAAGCAATCACAGTTATTGCAAATTTTATTTGTGCAGTAGGCCAGATTTTGTGTGTACAGTTTGCCAGAGGGAAAGGGAAGAATGGGTTATAGATACTTCTAAATGCTTGCTAGGACAGAGTGTATATTACATATGTATATAGGTATATTTTTTAGAAATATTTGAGATGCCAGGTAAGGAGCAGCATTACCATGCATGGAAAACAACATTTTCCAGATTTTTACTATCCATCACTCTAAGGCTGCTATCAATGTCATCCAAACCCCAGTACTTTGACTAACAAGAGGACCTGGTTTTAAACTTCAGTCTAAAAGCACAAGTTCATTTGTAGAAGACAGAAATAGAATCTGAAAACTATCCCTGTCTTCAGAAAGCTTCTGTGTTAAAATGTTCTCAGCACAGATCTTCCTTTCCAAATGCTGTTTTTAATTATTGGAAGTAATTAATAAGCCATGCAAGCTTGATGTATGGATATGACAGGTATAATACTGTTCTCCTGATATCTCACTGGGTCAACAAGTAGGTGACATACTTGGTGTCTTGTTCTAAAGTGCCAGGAACCTGCTGACAAAGGATTATGTATGATAGAAACAATCAATTACAGAATAGAAATTCAGAAATAAGTTAAACAAAATAAAACATGAGCTATGATATTCTAGAAATTAAGTACACCAAGAAAAGAAATCTTTGTTGACCTTTTAAGACAGACAAATGGATTTGCAAGCTTCAACATTACTGAGGTTTATTGTTCCCATAGTTAAGATCCCCGTTACCTGCAGCCCTCCCCAGGATCTGGAGACTTTCTGCCTCAGTGAGAGAAGAGGCTCAGGCTGCCCTGAGGCACAGCCAGCTGCAGTGCCCCCAGCACAGCCCCTCAACCCTTCAGCCCCTCTAAACTGCAACACCCCTCAGTCCCACAAGCCAAAACCCAGCAGAAAATTACTGTCCATACTCACATTTACCTCCATTCATGAAAGCTTGTGGATAAAGATACCAAAAGCAGGTATTCTTTTGCCTATTTTTCTCAGAAATGTGTCATTGAAGTTCTGTCATCCCCTATTGGGATGTCAAAGTTGAAAATTCAGAGATAATTATAATACAGAATTAGAATATTATCATGTTGCTGCAGCAATTAATGAGTACCATAGGTTAATAAGGCTAACTGGAGATCCATTACATCATGATACTTAACACTGCTGTTTTAGGAGAAGCTTCATTGGTAAAACCTACTGTAATTTTTTCTTGGTTCACATTTTGTCACAGGGAATAGAGTAACACAACTGAAATCAACCTAAGAAAAGGTTATAGCTAGTGGCCTACAAGCAGAAAGAGAATACAATCAGGTAAAACCCCTAAGACAGAATAGTACTGAGCAGAACAAGTTGCTTATTTTCTGAAGGAAAAAAAAGTGTTTTTTTCTTTTAAACACAGTGTCATTGCTTGTTATTTCTGATCACCATAGCATCCTTTTTTTTAAAAGGAAACAGCGGTAGTGAAAATCTAAATGCAGTTCCACTTTTACAAGCTGTTTAAATTTCTGACCTTTTTTCCAAATATTTTTCACAGTATTGGGGGCATTTTAAAACTACTAGTTTAACAGAAGCAGCAGCAATTTTAGAAGTTTTAAGTTCTACCTGTTGGAATGCTGCCATGATGAAAAACAAATTTTTAAGCTGTATTAAGATTTACAAATACAGCTACTTCTATTAAAGTATTCTGTAAAGCTTTCTGTGTATCAAGACAAACACACAAATTTCAGATCTCTGCAAGGTTTAAAACTCAAACTTTGGTGAAGTAAAATGGAAGTGATGGTGTGACAGGCTTCTCTCAGGTTAAAATTCTAGGAGGAGTATAGTATAGGAGAATATTCTTTCTAGGCAAGTGAAATCAGTCACCTATGGTGAAGTACTTGCTTCTCCACAGGATGGGGTCTCATTACTAAAAATGAAAAACATCAGAATCACAAAAGTGGTTCTCGGACAAATAAATAATAACTTTGCTGTAAGTAAATTATACACTAGAAGGAAAAGTATCCAACTGGAGAAAATCACATCAGCTGAATAATTAAATACCTTGTTTTGAGGTTGATGCTACCTACCATTTTCCCTTATGGCTCTGCCAAAATACTGGGTAAATATTAATTTCACGCAAGTCAGAAATCACTGATAGCATGGACAAAAATCAGAGCAGTATAAGAATTAAACAACCGTGAGGAGAGAAGTAAGGCACACTGAAGATTCCATTTTATGAAGTGCAAAGCTTTTTATTAACAGATTAGTAAAAAGGGACTTAGAAACAGTAACCTTCTCAATAGGAAAATATTGGTTAGCCAAGGAAAAGTATAAGCTACCAGAATAAAGTAGTTGTGAGAAAAGCAAATACCATGCTAGGATGTATCAGGTGAAGTTTCACTGGTAGCAGTAGGCGTGTATTCGTGGTCTCAATCAAGGCTCTTCAGTATTTCTGATGGCTAATGACCTCAGGCACATGGCGGGAGTCTTGGAGCTTTCCTGTGCAGAGCCAGGAGCTGGACATTGATGATCCCTGTGTTTCACTTCCAGCTCAGGATATTCTGTTATTCTATGATTCTATGATTCAATGATTCACTACAGCACATAATTTCCAAGAAATTTCAACATACAACAAAATAAAGAAAATGTTCCTTGCCTTTTCTCAAGGTGCAAAGAGCATAATTCATTGGGATTTTATAGAAATACACAAATATAATTAACATATATCTAATGTCCTACTTAGCTTTTGAAAGACAGGAAAAAAATAGTGCCCTGTGTCAGAGGAAGCAGTGACATGTTTTAGGTCAAGCAAAAACCCAGAGGCCCAGTTTTGCAGACACATTTCTCTTGTCTGCTCTCCTCTAACCTTTTAGCCATGTTCTGCTGCAGTAATTTGCTAGTGTTTTTGTCACAGTGTAAATAAAGTTCACAAATGCTACAGTTCCATGACAGCTCTGCTTTGTGATGCAAATGAAGAGCTTCTGAAACAAAACTGTAACAAAACATGACATGGTTCAGAGATATAGCACAAACATTTTATAGCCATGTAATTTCAGTGTTAAAGTCCTATTTAGAGAGCTGAGTTTTGAGTCGTTTCAAGGTTACTTATTACCTTTAAACCTTAACTAGAAGTGTTCTTTCTACTCTTGTTAATCAAAAGTAATTTTCTCTATTCAGCCTCAGAACATCTGTTACCTGCTCCCCAAGTCTTATAAACTTTAAAAACTTTATAAACAAGGATGCCCTCTACTTGATAGTCATAGCTAGTTTCAGATCCTGGGTTAAAAATATATGGTCCACTTAAGATTATTAAATATTGCACATAAGCTGATATTGCCATAGGGACAGTATGTCTGAAACATCATCTCTCTACACTCTTCCCTGCAATTCTAAATTCAGCACATGCCTGATGACTGCTCAGGGCCTTGACTCAGTTTGATTCACAGGGGACACACTACAGCTTGGAGCAGCAGTTCCCAAGACTGCTCATGGTGCTGTTTCCTCTTGCCACTTTCTCACCTTACTGGCCTCCACTCTGGTCGTTGAACCACTGTTTGTTCCTACCTTTACCCAGAAACTGCAGCTGTTGCCTGCTTCCTGCCTACACCATCCCTATCTTCTCATGGTCCTCCTCAAATGGTAACTCACTTTACCTCCCTGAACAACCTCACAACAGAGAAGTGCTCATGCTATATAAATTTTATCTACTAGCATAAAAATTATATACATTATTCAAGCAAGTAGTGACTTCAAACTGCTTTCCACTGCAGAACAAATTGCCCTTCATTTTACTTCAGAAGAGAAAAAAAGAAAAAACAAATAAAACCCAAAAAACTGGCACAGTTAATGAACTAATACAAGTTTTTTCATCTCTAAATAAAAAGGACCAGCATGTTCTTCTGGGTACTTCTACACTAGAATAAGAGATTCTCTTCACATTAAATAAGTATTTCTCTGTTCCATACAAATAGGAAATGTTCTAAGAACAGGTACATGTTCCCATGCATGTAACATTTTTAAAGTCATTACTACATACACCATGATGTATTTCATGCAGGAATGTTAAAAATCCAGAAGAGCAGAAAAAATATTTCAGCAGAATCCTAGTTCTATGACTTTTAACAGATCGTATGCAATTACTATTCATTAATTAAAGTAGAATGTAATACTACTGTCTGCAGCACTGTCAGATATTGTATGCAGCAGCACTGTCAGATATTTTAGGACTGTGGAGGTGTTTTAGGACTGTGACTCTATTTAGCTTAGAGTCACCTCATAAGAAAGTGGAAAACATGAAGTACCAACAAAATGAAGTAAAACTTAAAAAGAAAAAAAAAGTATAAAAAGTTAATTGCATTAAGGTTTTCAAGTGGCTGATTGAAACTAATTTTTTTTCCTAAGAATACATGAAAATGTCCTTCAGCTGCAGGCAAAAGGACAACCTGCTCCAAAACAGTGCTTTCTTTGGTGAGAAGCCTGGAAGAAATTATTTCTACTTTTTGTATTTCAAAAGAAAAATGCATTAGAACAGCAACAGGACTCTGAAAACTGCCTTACTCACCTTTTTAACCCAGCTTCTCTCAGCAAGCATCCAGGAAGCAGAAAGGCTATTAACTTACAACTTAATTTGTGAGGTCTGGGTTTAGCAAGGTGTTCTGTAGGACTAGAGAAGCTCCCAAATAGTAGGGCTTGTATTGAATAAGGCAGCATCGTTAATAAATTGACATTTTGTTCCTTTCTGGGTTTGGACAGCTGAATAAACTTTGCTTCTCCTAGATGCTGAGATGACTGGCTGAACATCAAATCCATGGAATCAGAGAATACATCCAATACCTGTAGCTCAGTGCACAGAGGCAGTGTGAGCTGCAGGTTGAGCTCTGGAGAGGCAGGAGCCTAAGCCCAAGGCAAGAGGCCATGACCTGCTGACCCTTTGCATAACAAAGGGCCTGGGGACCTGTAACCCAGACACCAAAGGCACCAATGACTCCAGACTTTCCCATGCTTAGATTGTGAGGGTATAAAAGCCATGGGGTTCCTTTGTCTGGGGCTCCTCCTCGGAGACACAGAGCTTGAGTTGTTATTTTGTTATTGCTCCAACATTTAATTATTTTAAGTATTGGGATATCTGAGATTCTGCCAAGGGAAACCTGGGAAAGGAAACCTGGTCTGACTGTGTGAATGTGGGGTATGTAGCTGCAAAGGGGCCTCAGTCCCAGCTTAGGTGGTACAAGACAGGGAAATTTCCTTAACAATGGGAAAGTAACCGTACTGACAGAACTCAAACTTCTGTATCATCCAGAAACAAACCCAGTTTAGTAGGATCATAGCTGTAATAGAAAACTGCTCTGCCGCCAGCTCAGTTAGGGATCTGCCTTGTGGCACTGTACCACTTAGGCTTTAGCGATGTTAGGGCAACTTTCTGGACTGACCATTCAAGAGCCATTCTTGGAGTCCCACTTGCACCACCCCAGAATTACTGCTGGAATCAAAGCACCTTCACAGCAGGCAGCTCCAGTGAGCAGCTCAAGTGTCCTGCTGGATTCCCACGACACATAGTCAGACACGTTTCCCTCACTGGTTCAGTACCAGATTTCCTGTAGCAGAGTCATAGAGGTCTGATTCCTTTTAATTTAATTATGGTGCAGCAACATGATTACAAGTCAGTCTGGGTGCTGCTGGGCTTTTGTACTCTTACAATACACACGTTCCTCACACACACTTCATGCCCCTTACACGGGCCTTGTGTTCCAATGGCCATTTTGGGCCTGGGATCTTCTCCTTGTTTAAAAGGGTTCTACAGAGTCTCTGGGTGACCAGCCATCTGGCCCCACAGGACCCTGTGTCCTTTGTTAGGCAAAGGGTCAGTGCCAGGTCACAGCTCATTGCTGAGAACTCCAGTCGTTTCCCCCCACCTAGGGCACAACCTGAAACTTGCACTGCAGCTGCTCACTGAGCTGCCTGCACTGGAAATATACCCCAGCAGTGAGTTCTAGAGATATAAGGTCCATCATGTTTTTAAGTCTGAAAGAAAAGCAACACAGCTATTTTACCAGAGCACGATAAGAATCAGTCTTCTTCAATGCAACTTATGCCACGTTTTCCTCACATTTTCTACTTACCTCCACAGCTCTATCATTTTTTTTATCAAACCCAAAATTTGGTCTAAATCTTTCAATGACTGTTCATAAATTTAGATTATGTCCACATGACTCTGAAGTTATAGTCTACCTTTAATATTCTCCATTCAATATCACCTGTAATTTTGTATCCTAGTTAAAATGATTCATGGTTCAAATATTCCCCACTAATTGTTTAATACTCTTGATAGTTTCAATAAATATACTATTTGTGACATTAATGTACAGTTTCATATATGACATTTCAACAGCATAAATTTAAAACACTGTTATAGTACTTGCATGGTAAAAAGACCAGAATTCTATAAGAATTACTTGTGGAGCCTCAGAATGAATTTAACAAGAAACTCAGTTTGAGTGCCAGTCTGTTTGTTGGGGTTTTTTAACCATATGAGGTTTGTATGACAAGTGATACTGCCTCTCTCCACAATTTGTTCTTATGTCAGTAGATCATTATGACTGGAGAACTCTAATATTTTATTGTTTATATAGTCTTATACAACCACTTTTGTTTCAAAAAGACCAAGTTTAAACAGCATATGAGTTCTGCAGCTTTCCAAAACATGGTTGCAGTGACATAAATAAATTCTTCTGCATTATCTGAGACTCGAAGCCTAAGTATTGGGAAATCTATCCCAAGTCCAATATTTTACTTACATAACAAGAACATTTCATTGCTTCCAAGCAGGAAGACATGCATCAATTTCTGATAAATTAAACAACATTCTTTATTCCAGACTTAATTATTTTACCAAAATCCAATGTATGTCAAAAGGGATTCTTTTTATCCCATAAAAAAATTCAGAGTCTTGTCAAAATCATGTTCACTGATTGAAAGCCAAGACTACCTCATTGTCTGTCATGATAGGTGGATATAAAATAAATACCAGCATTTGAAAATGAAAATTGTGTTACTACTTCTATGAATGTTAGTACAACTAGACAGAGTAGGACAATGAGGACTTTCTTTCAAACTGTATCTCACTAACACATTATATGGTTATGAAAATACTTCATTTATCTGTTAATTTTTATTAGTTATGATTAAGAGTAAATGACTCACTTTGCTAAATGAAAGCCACCTGCAGTTCCTCCTAATAATCCCAACCAAAGTGCAGCAGTTCCATATATTGCCCAGGTTTCATTCCGTTCTGTGTAATTAAAGCTATTTCAAGCCCCATTGCTACCAGAATTCCACAATTCAAAATGAACAGCAGACAAATTTTCTGTTTATAAGGCGTGGGAATAAATTTATATTAAAACATTTCAAAATAATTTTACTTAAACATTTCCATGATTTGAGGTATAGATATGAAAAATGGACTGTGCAGTTTTAAATTAATGGAAGCCTGCCTTACTCCTGAAAACTAGCATTTTCCAGCAAGTCTGTTACAACACCACAGAAAATCACACTAAGTTTAGAATAACACTAAGTTTAGAATAGTGAATGACACTAAGTTTAGAATAACACTGTAAAACAAGAGCACTTAGTTCTCAGAGAGAATGTATCCAAAAAGAACACTGAGTTACACTCAAAAGTGCATGATCCATCAGCTGCCAGGAAGAGCTGCAAAGTTCCAGCCTTTTGCAACTGAGCATTCATTTATCTCAGAAACTGTCATTGACCTAGGAAAATACCCTTTCTCTCTCTCCCATTGCTGAATTCACAAAGAAAATCTCTGAAATGCTTTACCATTTTTAGGACAGGGGTCAAAGGTCAGAAATAATTATTTACTCACAAATGTGAGAAAAAGACATTTTACCTCCAGGAAACTACGCTAGTAAGCTGTGAGACAGTGCCAGATGAGAGCATTAAAAATTTCTCATTTGGGGATTAATTAATGATTCCTCATGCATCCCCACTGCATGATACAATATCAGAGAGTTCAGCTACAAGGCAAGTTTAGCAGAGAGGCTTGTGGATTTTGGAGCACTTATCAATGCTCCTCCAGCTGCAGAGCTGAGAGATTATTAGGACTATTATATCACAGGTGTACTTACTGTCCTCCCAGCAGTGAGATTTCTCAGACATTGTAGTGTGTAGGTCTGGTGTTTTTCTTCAGTCACACCACATAAGCACCAGAATTTCCAGGACAAACATGGCAGGTACTGACCAAAATATCAAAAATACCATGCAAGTTGCAAACCAGTTCTGCAGCATTCCATCAGCGAAAGGCAATTGTATACCCAGGAGATGCAAAGAAACATGGTAATTATGCAGATCTCTGGGATTTCCAAGCAGAAACAGGCTTATCAAGTATTTTCTATTCGTTTAAGAACTGCTTTGCTTGGCAAAAATTCCTCACAAATAATTGGCTATCAAGATAAAAGAATGGCACTGTGTAGTGTGTGGGCCATCCAAAAAACAAAAGAGAAGTTCAAATGGCACAGTCAGAACATAACAAAAGATTTTGTTCTGTCCCTGGTTTTTCTAAGTCCCTCTACTTCACCATCACCACCAGCCATCTCTTGGGATCTGATCTCGCAGTTGTCTTCTCACATGGCAATTACCATCCTTTTACAAAAGCAATCGGCAGTGTTTGAGATATTCCCTTTATTTAGCAACACCAGCTGGCTGCTTTATATCTCCTCAGGAAGAAAGCCTATTGACCTGGTTCCAGCCAGTTCAGGGTAAATTTTTGCAGTAGGCAGTAGGAGGCATGGCTAGAACCAGGAGGTTATTCTATACCACCTCATGTCATTACCATGGGCAGGAGAAGGGGTCCCTTCTGAGGAGAAGGGGTTTCAGTCTGGTGGTGGCAGAGGAAGTCATCCAGTATTGTCTATTGTCGGGGGATTCTCCATGTGGATCATTCCTTTCTTATACCTTCTGTCATTAGTATGGTTGCTGTTACTGTTTGTTTTCTTATCTCATTGCTGTTTCCAGTAAACTGTTCTTATCTCAAGCCATGATCCTTGCCTTTGGTGCCTCCAATTCTCCTATCCAGTTGCCACAGGGGGGAGGGGGAGCAAGCAGCACATGGTTTTAGAGGGAGCATTAAATTGAAGAATACCATTCCTAAACCACAACATGTATGAATTCTTGGGGTTTTTTCCCACACACCACCTTCATGGTAACAATAAGCCAGTATCACTTTAGGGCTGGATTATGGAAGGAAGATAAGAAGTTCTGGGTCCTACTCATACACTAGCTCAGATGCAGTAAATGCTGAGAAGCCAGCTGGTAGTAGCTGTAAAAAGAGAAGGGGCAGACACCCGTGATCCTGCAGGTTTCAGATTTTCTAATCCTGATTTAACAGAATCCAAAACATGAGTGCCAGAGTGCAGAAACTCCAAATCAGTGCAGGCTGGTAGTCCAGGCAGAGGACACAAAAATGAAGCCTCAATGTATGAAGGCATGCCATCTGCATGAGACCTTGCCCCATTACTCTGAAAGAGATCAAGTCCTCATGCCTCTTAATCACAAAGTTTGAGTGATTCCACACAAAGACATTGAAACAGCTGGCTAGCCTAGCTCTTACCTCATTGTAAGGGCAAAAAACCCAACCCAAAACAAGAAGAAGCGACACAAAAGAAAGATTTCTAACAGCAGTGAAGCAGTTAGTAATTTTGAAATGGATTATTGCATTTTAGCATATTTACTTTTCCATTGTTCTTTTGTTTTCTTTCTTTATTAAAACACTCTCTATTCATCCACTTCATACTTTGCAAATTAACACAAGTAGAAATACTGGGGACTGGAGAGCTTAGTTAGTTTTTCCAACTCTCATGGATTGGAATTTGATTTATTAGTGGCCTCTGAAATTTACAGCTCTCTCTTTCATCTACCTGGAAGTAGATTTCCATGAATGGAAGCCTGAATGTGAGAATTCAGGCTTAGGGTGGAGGTTGTATTTTTCTTTTGCATGTGTAAGTCTTAAAAAGACAAAATCGTGTTTTTATGTAATGTATTAAAATACAAACATACCTTTCTTCTCCAACCTCCACTAAGAAATATGAGAGCTACCAGGGAGTTCTTTCTTCTTTTCAGCCCATAGCTAATAATTCTCACTTTTTCTTAATCACAGCCTCTTCTATAGTACAAATGCTGCATATATAGTGTTACATTCAACTCTCTTTCGTAGATCATGCTCAATAAAAAACAGGTATGTTATGCTGCAAGTGAATATTTACTCTCCATTAATATTAATTGGTTTTGGTATGTGTAAAGCTAGTTAAAGGATTACACTTTTCTTACCGTAATTAGACTGTTCCATGATATTTCAGCCACCAACCTGTTCTATCACTGTGTCTGACTTCACTGAATTTTCAAGCAAACAAGTTGTCTGCCAGTAATAAAAAAAATGGCAAAGTATCTTAAAAATATTTTTAATATTTTCTTTAGCTTGTGCTTTGGAAAAAAAAAAGCAATTCCCTCTTTGTTGAAAAAATGTCAATTTTAATGTTAAAGCAGGAAACACATTAAAATACCTTTCTTTCTGCACAAAATCTATGTGGTTGAATACACATTTCCAATACCATCATCTGCACTGTAAGAAAAATTCTTTTCACATAGATTTTCTGTAACTTTATAGTCCAGTTTAATTTGTATGACTAACGAGTCCCAATTCCAATTGCCTTACTAATATCAAGAAACCAGCTAGTATTATGACCATTTTTACTGTTGCTGTCTTTAAGACTCGCACCAGTGTTTTACTGCAGCATTACAGCTCCTTGTGTGCTGAGCATAATTCCTGCAGGCTGTAACACAAGGATCCAGAAAGTTTCTTTTGTTCTTTCATTCTGGAACAGGTTTTGGCAATAGCTTTAGTTATTGAAATAGCAGTATTTCAAGTGCACAAAACATTAGCTGATCAATGTGCCTGTCTTCAACCATATGTTTTGAAAACTAACAATCAGTGGACACTTTTAGTAACAGACATCCTGCAGTTGTGTAAGAAAATGTTACAACACATCACTATACAGCCTACACAATCTACGAGTTATGTTGCTCAAGCATTTTTCATAAACAGAATCCCAAACTGCACATTTTTACTGGTCTTTCCAAGCTCAGAACATTCATGAGAATTACCCTTTGTTCAATTTTATATGGTGAACTTCTTCTCCCTCCATTATTTTCCTCAGTCTGCAATATAGTTAATCAGTGTTTGGCAGGAAGCCATTACTGTGGACAGAAAAACTGCATTTTGAATCTCTCCCATTCCAACAGTGAAACTGAACATATTTTCATTTTTTTTTAACAAAAGGCAAAACTAACAAATAAAAGAACAAATGAAATTGAGATATTTATATACACATACGGAGTGTTTCTTCATGCCATAGTTAGTAGACTCATGGAGCACCTTGCCAAAGGACGTCATAGATGTAAATGTTTATCTGAGCTCAAAAGAGATCGGACAAGTTCTCTGAGGAGAAACATCTTCAAAAGCTACTAATAACAAAAAAACAACATTCATCTCAGGAAATCACTGGACTTGAGATTGTATTGTATCAGCAGCATTCATCTGTTTCATTATTTCTGAACGTGTCTACCACTGTCAGACAGAATGCAGCTCTGGGTCCTGTCTCACACACGCACTGCGCTCTAAAACAGTGACTAAGTAGCTATGACATTCATATACGGCTAGGATTGCAGTGCCAAAATCCTGGGCTTCGAGCTAGTTTTTTCACATCTGCAGGAAATGACTGCAAGAGTACTGTCAATTCTGCGACAAGTCTCACTCTTCCCTTCGAGTTAGGAAAATGACCCTGAGGCTAAGAAGCCACCCATTAGCTGAAGCAGAATTAATTTCCCACATAATGTTCCAGTTTTATTGAAAGTTCCTGTTCAAGTCTAGTGATAATACAACACTAAAAGGTAGTGGATTATGCAGGAGGTTGTACACCAATTCAAGTGTCCATATTTAAATTTGTTCTGTTTATATTTCTTTTAATCCTCATATAAATTATAAATAATTGGCATTTTAATTCAATAGATTGAGTTTGTGTATTTTGAGTATTCCCTATGCCTTGGTATTATCTTGCTTTAAGAATCCTCTGACAAGTCAGTCTCAAAAATTTGCTTTGTTTCAGGCAATTCTTTCTTGTACAGTATGTAGCTTCTACTTCTAAATGGAGTTAAAATGAAAAAGTATTTCAAAGATCAACAACATCCCAAAGTGTAAGAGTTATTATACAGATATTCAGACACAAGATTCTCACTGGGTGTGTGCCTAATTATTAAAAACAAAACATTATTTGCAGCCTGGTATTGGTTTGTTCCATCCCACTTCGACTCATTTAAACTGAAACATGATGAGCTTGTTCTTTAGTCACCTCACTTTGCTTTAGAAAAGCAAAAAAAAAAAATTTTAAAGCTATACAAAATGTGGACTGCTTGAGAATTAACTTACACTGTTTGGGGGAAAAAAAGAAAAAGCCTTAAGGTGATATCTCACCACTTGCTATCACCTCAAGTTTGAAATGGGAAAGAATTGCTCTGTACATATTGCAAAGATAAGTGAGAGAAGATGAAAGGAAGGGGATCTTTCTTCTTAAGCCGATGAAAAAGATGCTCAAGACTTGGTTCATGATAAGCATTGTCTTAGGTCTAGTGTCTGCAAAATGTCAATCACAGACAACATCCACTCGATCCATTGTGTAACCTCAGCAACAACTGGGCAGAATAATGCAGTTTAAGACTTTGGGATACACTGTCTTAATTTTGGATTTGAGTATTCTTTACTCCTACTTTGTTTGAATTGTTTTAAATACATCTATTAAGATCTGTCTCTTTCTAGCTTCCTTTGACACACTACATTTTACACTGCATAGCACCTAGAAATCCCAGTTATAGAACATTCTTCAGATTTTTTAATGTCTGCAGGAGCAATTTGAATTACCAAAATTTGGAGTGATTGCAGGGCAGAAACCGGTAATAAACTGGTAGCTTGGATAGAAATACACTACTCAAAAGATGGTGGAGGAAATACAATTAAAAGCACTTGGGTTTCATTTTGGTACTTCTGTTTTGTGCACCACACTATTAAAATCCATTATGAAAACTGCACAAGACTGGTAGTAAAAGGAGGAGAGGCATTCCTTTCCCTGTGCATGCTAGTGAGGGTAGATGGCCAAAGAGGTGACCGGGTGCAATGAGTTCAAGAGATACAGCACAGATCTGGAAGCTGCAATTCATACAGAGAAAGCAGCAACCTGTTGAATTTTCAGGAAGGCCCCAGTCAGGCCTTGGAAAAGTCCAGAGAATAATTTTTTGAGACTAAGCGTAATGAAATCTAAGACACTGAATTGGCAGGAAGCAAATTCTTTCTTTCAAGAATAAAGTGGGCATGGAGTAGTCCAATTCTCACTTAATAAATCTGGGTTTGAGAAGTTTAAAAATGTTTTATTTGATACCTCAGTTGTAATAGTTCAGGTAAAGTAAACTTTAGAGATCAGACCAGCTTTTAGCAGGTACGTCTTGGGATTCTTTAATATGCAGTTTATTCCAGCCCACAAACAAATCTCCAAGCTTGGCTTTGATCACAGACTAGTTGTCTGGAGCCTCCACTTAGAGTCAGACTGCATATCTACTGGAGCAGGAAAGCACAGGGTTCCTGCATGCTTATGTACTATCTTTGCCTTCTCCTGATATGGTCATAACATGGACTTTTGGACTGTAGTCCAAAGCATCAGAATCCAACAGACTAGGAGGAGTACTATGAGGTTGCCTGTAGGGACATACTTGAACAAGACTGCTCCATTTGTTTTTTATCAATACAAAATTAAATCACTTCTCCAGAGACATTTGAAGATGAACTCTAGAAGAAAAATAAAACAGTATTAGGGATGGGAAATCATTATTTCTTCAGGACTGACTTTAACGATAAAGGCAGTGAGCAATACTATGCTTTGGCACTGTTTATCTAGAAAATACACTGATGATGGGTGTGAATATCATGGCTAAGAGTTTGAGTGCTTACAAGTGCTTCTTAGACAATGATCAAGTGGGTCATGATTCCTTTGCTCAAACACTATCTTCAGGCAACATAAACAAGGCATCTAACCTTGGCTCTAGCAAAGACATCTTCTGTGTCCTTGGGAAATGCAGTGTGCATCACTAGTTCTTTTATTTGTGTGCTCACATCTGGTAGTAGGCTTAATTCTCTCTTTTTAAGAAAATTATGAAAAGCTGTGTTTTAGGAGACACAACCTCCCCAAAATACAAGTTATTACTACTCAGTACTAAAAAGCTAAATGACATCTGCATGTCTTTCAATAAACATTTGGGGTAACTTTGGTACTCAGATTATAGTACATCAAATTACTCACAGGTTTTAGGATGACCCAGCAAAGCAAACAAGCCTGGCCTTAGAAGAACAGGCAATTATAAATCAAGATATTTATTTATTTGATGGACATTTATGTTTTTTTCCTCCCAGCAAATAAATTACTTCATTCAGCAAGTAATTCAGTACACAAAACTTTCCTTCTCCAACTTAAAAACATATCTTTCACCAAAACACTCTAAATTTCAACTGAAGCAATGCAGTTCATAAGTTATATAAACGGGAACGCCAAGAAGTCTCTTTTCTTAGAGACTTAAGTTAATATCTTAATTTTCCCACCCAAACACTTAGTAGTAAATGCCTGTTTTGGATCAAATGCATCAAAACATAAATGCAACTTTGTGCTTTTTAAGAGGAGGACATGATATCAACAAAATTACATCATGGCGTTAAGACATTAAAAACTACATAATGAAACGTTTTAAGTGCAGAAAATATTTAAATTAATTCTATCTGAAGTACCAGCTGAAGCATGCAATTTAAAGCACCACAGAACATGAACAGTTGAACTGAATCTCAAAGTTCATAGAATCATAGAATGGCTTACGTTGGAAGGAACCTTAAAGATCACCTAGTTCCAAACATAGGAACCACTAGGGAGGCCACTCACTGGACCAGGTTGCTCAGTGGCCCATCCATTCTGGCCTTGAACACTTCCAGGCATGGGGCATCTGAAATATCTCTGGACAAACTGTTCCAGTGCTGTTGTGGAGTAGAGCAACAGACCTTGAAAGCCAAAGTGACCTTCTGTCTCTGGTCTGGATGAAGCCCTGGGACCAGTGAAAGACATCCTGGTCACAGGGGAAGTGGAAAGAGTGCATTGTGGGCATGTGAACTGCTGGACCTGTCAGAAGTAAAGAGCACCATGTTACCTTAATAGGTATTGTTTACCTGTT
The DNA here is from genome assembly GCF_008360975.1 of Lichenostomus cassidix. Taxonomy (NCBI): domain Eukaryota; kingdom Metazoa; phylum Chordata; class Aves; order Passeriformes; family Meliphagidae; genus Lichenostomus; species Lichenostomus cassidix. The sequence continues at coordinate 57,082,386 of NC_139482.1, forward strand.
GCCATAAAAGGTAATGTTGTGAAACATGATAGTCAGTTGGAGCACTTTGTAGTGTAGAGTTAGTTCCTGTTTATGTTGGAATGTATAAGCAATTATCACTGTGCAATAAAGGTCTTCGCCATACCATTGTGGAGATTGTGTGTGCCCTTAAAGAACACTGCACAGTGCCTCACCATCCTCACAGTAAAGAATTCTTCCTAACATCTAATTCAAACCTGCCCTGTTTCAGTTTTGAGCCATTGCCCCTCGTTCTCTTTCATAAGAAGTTCCTCTCCCTCCTTTTTATAAGCCCTCTGAAAGTACTGTAAGGTTGCTATAAGATGTCCCCAGAGCCTTCTCTTCTCCAGGCTGAACAATCCCAGCTTCACTAGCCTGCCTTCATAGAACATGTGCTCCAGCCCTCTGATCATCTCTGTAGACACCTCTGAATTTGCTCTAAGTGGTCCACGTCTTTTTTGTGCTGGGGACACAATGCTCCAGGTGTGGTCTCACAAGGGCAGAGTAGAGGGGGAGAATTATCTCCCTTTCTCTCCAGGCCATACTGGTTTGGATGCAACTCAGGATGCAGGTGGCTTTCTGCGCTGTAAGCGGTCATGTCCAGCTTTTCATCCACCATAATATCCAAGCCCTTCTCTGCAGGGCTGCTCTCTATGCCGCCTTCTCCCCGACTGTATATACTAATAACACTTGCAGATTATTTATTGAAAGCAAAACAGGCAGAAAATAATATCTGTGGTTAAGAAAGCAGTTTACATATTTTTAAAAATTCATTATAGTCTTTAATAAAGTATTATAATCTTATTTATTGTAGTCTTTTATGAAAAATCTCACTATAGTCTTATTATTTTAACTCAGATACCATTAGGTGGAAATTAATTAAACTAAAATTTTCAACATTTTTCTTTGGCACCTCCAAAAATGTTCCAGTGGTGCCCTGGATCACTGTGAAGTGAACATAAACCAACAGCAATATTTTGCTTTTCTTATCTATTTTTCACAAGAAACTGTTCATCCACATGCAGTTGGATATCAGCAAATTGATGGTCAAAGATGTTTATTAAAGTAGAAAGAAATAACAGGCTCCCTTCTGAGAAGCAGAGCTAAATCCTGACGATGACAAGGCTGGAGTGGGGTGAGCAATCTTTTTATAGCTGGTAGTCAAAACTCTTGGATTTTGGAGCAGTATCTATGTGGGAATTCAAGAGAGAAATTAGTTGCCAAGTGATTCATCCCCATGCCTACGATTAATTACAGGTAACATAACAAAAGATATGTTAAAAAATTAATACAAATATTTTACTTTTTTTTCCACCAAACCTATCACCAAAGAATGAAAAGGTAGGAACGTCAATTATCCAGTATAGTTTTTTAAAAATCTGATGAAAAGGAAAACTACAAACCAGAGTGACAAGATGATACTAGAAGAGCTCTGTTTGGACTTGTCCCCTCATAATAAAACAAATGAGTACATAACCAAGTATGCAAAATGTGACAGTCATTAGTGTAATGGTTACTAATTTGGGAAGGAATCCAGAACATGTAAAATCATTACACTGCTAACTAGGAAGTTACAGTGTGATGTTTTTACACACAGAACACACACAGAAGACTGAATTGCTAATTTTAAATTATTTGATTAATGAATTTCCTGAAAAATCAAGACTTCAAAAGGTTACAATGACTGGAGCATCCCGACATTTTTAAGCAGCATTGTGCTATTTCATGATAATACTGGGATAGAAAACTATTATAACACATCTATATCTGTATTATAGTCCTGTATATGCAAGGTTACATTAAATTAAGGATGGCATGCTACACTTAAACTTTTCAGAAACTCCTACATTGTATAAAATTCCTTGGCCTCATTTATTTAAAAACTAATTCACAGACTTGACAACTGTTTACAACTGCACATTGGCCTACCTCTATACAAGACTCCAAACAAATAGGCGGTGTGTATGTATGTTTACTTCCAATAAACTGGGAATTTCTGAAGTGTACAAATCTGCAATACAACTAGATGAAATGCTCCTCTCTGCTAAGAAGAAAAAACAGCTTGCTTTTCTTCCATGAGATTAAAATATATATACTATGTATTCACAGTATGTTTTTAGCTGACTAAGACTTAAGCCAATAAGTGATTGAAGAGATAGGACACATAGATTACACTTCACAAGTAAATTCATCTTTCTTCCATCTTTAAATATATTCATACAGTCTACAGAAGACATCAATTTCTTTTATTTTTCCAACTTAGCTGGAGCCTCAGAGGAACATTTTGATTTTGTCAGGGAGATACATCAACAAGTCGCTTAAGCAGCGCAAAACAGAAAAATAGTTCTGTCTATGTCTGTCTTTAGGTGTAAAGCACTGAAATATCAGTTGTGATGCTATAGCACTTGCTCTGCATGATCACTGCGTAAGGTATGGCTGCCACCCCTGAGAGCACATCCATATCACAGTACCTTCAAATACCTCAGCTCAGCAGAAACAAATATAACACCAGATACAAAATTCACACCCGAAACAAGTACCCCGTGGGATTTCACACCAGCAACATGACAGGAAAAATCTCCTCAGATCAAAAAAATGCACTCAAAGAGCAGTCGTGTTTTCAAGCACTGTTTAGCTCCTGTGAATGGAGTTGCTTCAGCCATCGCAGACAACAAAACAACTTGGAGGACAAGCTTTCATCCATCTCTGACAAGATACTTGGTTCTTCCCAATCCTATTAATTTTATTTTAGCTGTGCCAGGTTTCTTCCTCAAGCGTTCTTGTTTCCATATGGTTACTAAACCTTTACAAAAATGTTTTCGGTTTCTGGAAACTAAATAGAAACAAAGCCTTAAAATCACCTGAGGAAACAAACTTCTGAGAATCTCTTTCTACTGTTCCCCTGTTGAGGTTGAGCCTTTCTAAACAGACTCTAAGCAAGGACAATACTGCTAGTTAGAGGGAAGAACAAAACCTGTGCACACAGATTGGTTACCTTTTAAGTTTTTCAGTAAATCTCTGTTATGGACAGGTTTAATTTCAAATTTGTAATATTATGCATCAGTATTCCTTTATTTACTGAAAGACAGCAAAAGGAATAGAGATTACAGGAATAATGTGTTAAATTTTCAGTCTAGTTTTTCAATATATCTATATTAAATACCACTTTAGTTATCAACAATGACACTCAAAAAGAGTTATTAGCATCAACAGAAAGGAATATTTCTCACATTTGCACCACGGTCATAAAATTGCCACTGCTAGATATACCAGTTATAGCTGGGATAGTGGTAATTTTCTTCTAACTAACCCTAACCCAGAATACATAACCCTAATCCTAAACCCAACGCTACCCCTAATGCTAGGCCCTAACCCTAGCCCTAGCCCTAACCCTAACCCTAACCCTAACCCTAACCCTAACCTACAGTGCTGTGGGCTTGGATTCAGTATGAGACTGATGTTGATAACACACTGATAGCTCAGTTGTTGCTCAGCAAGTGCTTACCCTGAGCCAGGGGCTTTTCAGGTTCCTGTGCTCTGCCAGTGAAGAGCTGCACAAGGAGCTGGGAAGAGAGCATGGCCAGGACAGCTGACCCAAACTGACCAAAGGGATGTTCCAGATCACAGAATGTCATGCCCAGCACATAAACTGGGGGGAATTTGCTAGGAGGGGCCAACTGCTGCTGGGAGATGGGCTGGGCATCAGTCAGTGGGTGGTGAGCAGTAGTACTGTGCATCACTTATTTCTCTTCAGTTTTATTTCTCTTTCTCTCTCCTTTTCCTTACAGTTATTATTGGTGGTGGTATTACTATTACCATTAGTATTATTAGTAGTGGTATTATATTTTACTTTATTTCAACTATTAAACTCTTATCTCAACCCATGTGTTACTGACTATTCTCCCCAGCCCAGTAAGGAGGGGAGGGAAGGAGCTAGCAGCTGCATGGTACTTGATCACTGGCCGAGGTTAAAAGGTGACTAAATCCTTGATGGATTCAGTTAGCATCACTGTATATCTTGGCTGTTACTATTATTGGAGCCTTCAGAAATTACTTCTGTTTTGCAGGCCTAGATGCCAGTGATAGACAGGAGAAAGAATCAATCTAACCAGGAAAACAATAAATTATTGCAAATATTTGCTTATAGTGTTTACAGCACATCAGTTTGCAGAGGCTGGCCTGGCTTGACATAAGTACTTAATTAGAAATATTTCCTTGATGAAGCTAGAAAAGCACAGATGCAGGTGACACACTGGAGATCAGTAGCTTGAATGCAGGATGTTACACAAAAGGGAACTTGTAATATTCAATTGATCAAACAGGACAAGCTGCTAAATATGAAGAAAACTAGTGATGATGTTCCAAAGAAAGATATGCTGTGAAGAAGAGCTTGACTTCCAATCACATGTGAAAAACATTCCTGGAGGCAGATCTCACTGTGCTCTTCTAGGCTTGTGTATTAAAATCTTATTCATTTCTCATAGAATTTATGTGCTTTTCAGATGGATAGGTTGAGCTATTTTCATGCTTTCCCAGCAGGATAGCTAATTTGTTATCATGGAAGGAGGGATGGAGAAAAAAATAAAATCAGAAAACCAGAAGCACTTTTTAAAATAAACAATATTTATTTGTCCTAATAATGCCCGTGTAGTTGCAATAAAATGCATTAAAAGAAGTACAACAAACAGAAGAATAGATAACACAATATTAATTTTCTCATTAAATTCTCAAGGTCACTGTGAATATTTTCAGCCAGATTCTGGTCGACGTTTTATCTGGTTGTCAACTCTCTTCAAGTTAACAGCTGAGTGAGGAACCACATGTAACTACTCTCAGCCCAGACCTATAAAACATGCAAACAGTGGTTATATTCAGCTGCTTTTCCTCCTCTCAGCCCTGGTACCAGCATTTTGAAAATGATAGAAGTTTCAGGATCAAGGGGAGAGACTCCCTCCTCACCCTCCCTGACAAGGGAGCACCCATGATGGCCAGCAATTAGTGTGTCTGCAGAAAAATATCCAAGGAAACAGAAGACACATAATGTCATCCTGCTTATGGGCTCTGTGCTGCAGGGAAGGTTGACCAGATCAGGGGCTCCTTGAAGATGATTTCTTGTGAAATTTTTCATCATCTTGAAGTTGTTTCTGTTTTAGAGGACTGAGATTGAATCTTGTTCCTCCATCACCACACTAAATGTTTTATTTAAGGAAGTCAAAAGGTTTAGTTGTTTTTTTAATAGGAGAACAATAGTAATAACTATCAAAACAAAGTCTTTTCCTAGGAAGAGGATATTGTTCAAAAAAAAAAACCCCAGCACCTCCTCCACCAAGAAACAAACTATTGCCACTATGAGTCAAGTGACCATCACCCAGGCAGAGAACGACAGAGCTGCACATGCTCCCTTTCCCCTACATCACAATTGCTTCTCAAACCAGCAATCTCTTACCTTCAGCAGAAGTGAAAAACTCAGCCTTATATTGTTACATCACATCATCATAGACAGAAACTTTGCTGTTGCTGGCACCAACAGGAGATGCATAGGCAGACCAAATGCAGGCAGACTGCATCTCAGACTTGCTGAAGAGTACAGACTTGCTTCTCAGTAACTTGAAGCAAATCTCTTGAAAATGCAGCTATGCAGGACAGGCCTGCTCTACTCATTGTTTTGATTTGCATGGAGAATGGACAGCCATAGCAATCACCAAACTTGGAAAAAATGCCACTTTAAAATATCCCTTTCCCCATCTAGGTCTGCACTATGTGCTCTCACATAAGCAAAGAATAGTTTTTTTGGTGGAATACCACCTGCTCTTGAAGTTACTTAACTACAGTATATCCTGTCAAAAATCAACTGCTAATTTCTACAGATTACATAGCAGTTGCATAGGAATGAGATCTATCCCATATACCTGACAAAAGCAGTATTGCTTAACCAGCAGCCTGGTTAATTTTCTGAGTTTTATCTGCAAATACACCTTCCCTATACAGGGTAGAGGGACAGTATAACACTGGCTTCTCAGGATAACTGAAAAGGTAAGACATGATTGCAAACATAAGAATTCCAGCTACTGAATTTGAACATCTCTGTTTTCATGGGGGCAGAAAAGTCAGGGGTAAGCACTCAAAACAGATGGTAAAAGGTATCGAATAAATTAAATTATTGCCATTGAGCGGCAGCCTGAAGTCAGAAAAGGAAAAGAAAATAACAGAAAATTTTGACAAAATAGTCAACACACAGATCTGAAATCCAGCAGTGGTTCTTTGCAGATATAATTCTTTTTCTGAAGTGAAATATGCTCCTTGCAATTGATGTCAAGGACTTACTGATGAACTCAAAAGGGCTACCAAGCCTTGTGGACTCTGAAGGTGTCTCAGACTGTTGAAAAGGGACAATATAGGAAAATAGCTGCAGCAAGTGTACAAGTTCTGTCCAAGAGCTGCAAACTCTGAAAATCCCACTCACAGGGCAGATGAGACATTAAGACCAAAGTTCAGCTGTGAATCCCAGAAGATCTAAGCAGTTCCATGTGACAGAAAAATGCTTTTGAATTCTGTAATAAATCCAAAATTTTCAGTCCTACAAAATTTCCATGACAGATCTTTCCCAGCTGCCCAGCTCTTGAAGTAAGAGTAAGCTAAGAAGCCAGCTCCCAAGGGAGCCTGGAAATTTTTTTCTCAGAAATTAGACACATAAGGCATATTTTGAACTTAGACTGTGTTTCTTAAAAAAAAATCATAAAAAACCAAGATTGCTTCAAGATTTTTGATATTGGAATGGTGTACCCTTCAAACTTTTATAACCATCTGGAAAAAGATTTCCAACATGTAACCAGAACAAAGTACTTCTTGACTGAAATAAAAACCTACAATAAACTTCTCCAGCAAATTCAAAAGTCTGAGAAACTGAATGGAGCAAATACAAGTTTTACCATTTAGGAAGAAAAGGAAGACAGGTTCTGTAGAATACTTGGCTTGTTTCTTCTATGAAAATAAGTAATGAAATAGTGCACAGAAATTAACTTGTATAGATTCAAGAGGGAATCTCTCACTGGGAGAAGAGGACAAGTGTCACTTTACTAACCACAGATTAGCATGGTTTCTATATGGACTAAGAAGGTGATGATTTTAAAGCCAATCTTAGAAAAAGAACACCTTAAGGGTGAAACATGAGAGCCAAAGCCTCCTACAAATTTTAGGCTGCAGTGCGAAAAAAACACTCTTGATCAGGAACATATGCAAAGGACATCTCCAATATACTTCTCACTGGAGTAATATGGAGATCTTGCTCCCAAACTTCCTGCAATCAAGTAGAAAGGTGTGGGAAAACACAGGCCATGGACTATTTTCAGAGTAGGAAATGTCTGTGAAGAAAAGTATATGGTTGTAGTAGCAGGAAAATAACTCTTCATTTAAACAATACCACAATCTGTGCAAAGATTCTTTATACGTAGGCCTGCATGCTCATCAATGCTTCTCTCAAGCTTGACATGACCAATCCCAATTTATTTTGACAGAGATTATTCACAGCCATGACTAGATCCTTAAACATAGTCTTAAAAAAAGAAAAAAAAAATTCAGTTGTAGATTCCTGATCCTGAATGGCTAAATACTGAAGGCCATGTAGTCTATCATGTGCACTCTGTTATGGTACCTTGAAGATAAAGAGCAAAGAAACTTCTCTTCAAAAAAAAATACCTTGAAAGGTAAAAAAAATGAAATTATAACTTTGTTTTTTAGGAGAGCTGGAAGTCTCTTGGATATGTAATATTCATAAGTCAAAAGTTCTGTTCCTGGGTACATGGTACTGATGTCTTTTACTTTCTTCATCTGATTGTGGGAGGCCTTCCCATTGTGTGAAATATTACAGGCCATATTTTTCTCCTTGTTTTTTCCTGTGCACTCTCCTTTAACTCCAAGATATTTTCCAAACAACATTTTTAAATAGGTAATACCCAATTAATTTAACCAAATATCTAAGTTTAGTTAAAGGCTTTTTCAAAGCAGAAAAACTGATAAGGATGTTTCCTTTCCGGGGGCAAATTGTGCAGATCTGCAGTTCAATAAAGCATGTATGTGAGTCTCACTCAAGCCATCAGGCACTTGGGAACACACTCAAGGAATAACTAAAAGCCTCTGTTCAGCTGAGTTGGGGCACTGTTACTTTATTTCTGCTGACTTGCCTGTGTCCTTGAGCAGCTGGAGGTCCTTGCAGGGGTGAAAGCTCAACAACCCAAGGGAAGCAAACACCTTATTGTCTCTTTTTCAAGGGACAAAATATAATCCAATGACTAAGCAACAGGAATTTAGAGAAAAGCATGAAAGCAACTTTTTGCTTTGCAGAGGACTTTCTACACAAACCTGTACAAAGATATAGAAAAGACAGATTTGCAGAGATGTTCATGGGGGAGATTCATCTTGCCTATTCCCAGGCATACAGAGCTTTTTTGGCACTGCCTAGAGCATCCTATACACCCACATGAGCTGGCAAATGTGCGACACAAGACTTCTTGGGCATGTGTACTCCTCTGGAGTGGCAACCACAGGCCACACATGCTGGTCCATAGTGCCTGAGCTTACATCAGGTATCTTAAACAGCTGGGGTCTGAATTTTTCCAGTCTGTGCTGACCTAGCCATTCTGGATTCCTGAATGAGATGCAGATCTACCTTAAAAACAAAGAGAGAAGTATCTCAGACAGGAATGTCAATAACCTCATCTGAGTGGGAATCTTGCTACAGCTAGCCATAGAATCATAGAAACATATAGGTTGAAAAGACCTCTAAGGTCATTGAGTCCAACCATTACCCTAACACAGCCAAGCCCACAACTAAACCACGTCCCTAAGTGCCAAATCTACACGCCCCTTAAATATCTCCAGGGATGGTGACTCAACTTCTTGTGCAGTCTGTTCCAGTGTTTCACAATGCTTTCAGGGAAAAAATGTTTCCTAATATGCAATCTAAACCTCCACAGTGCAACTTGCAACCATTTTCTCCTGTCCTGCCACTGGTTACCTGGCTACAATCTGCTTTCAGGGAGTTGTAGAAAGCAAAAAAGTCCCCCCTGAGCCTCCTTTTCTCCAGACAAACAACCCCAGCTCCCTCAGCCATTCCTCATCCAACTTGTGCTCCAGACCCTTCACCAGATTTGCTGCCCTTCTCTGGATACACTCCAGCACCTCTATGTCTTTCTTGTAGTGAAGGGCAAAAACCAAGCAGAGGATTCAAGGTGTAGACTCACCAGTGCTGAGTACAGAAGGACAGAACTTCCCTAGCCCTGCTAGCAGAGCCAAATGCATTGCATGGGCATGTGTTGAATTTGGTCCTCTCCTGGCACCTAGCTCAGCAATAGTAGCTAAGTGTGTAGGAATCTCTAGAGCTCTACCAAAGATCAGTGCCCTGGTTTCCGGCTTAAAAGTCATATAAGTTCACCTGAAAATGCAGCTGGGTGAGAGTGAGTAATAGTAATACTTCTCTTGGATAGATGTCCACTGTGGGACACAGCTACTATCAAACCCAGGGTTTGGAAGAATTTACACTCTTTCTTCTCATAATCTTACCTGATCATGAATCTCTGAAGCCTGAGAAACCATCACTTCTTTCCCAAGCAAAGCTGCCACCCTGGGCAGAAGCACTCCTGCCAGCCAGGCTGGGGTCTTGGTATGCAGCATGCTCCCCAGGCAAATGTGAAAGTTACAGGGAGAGCTGAACCTTGGTCTTTCACATCCTTTAACTTGCAAGTTTCTTTTACAAAAGGTATGACCTTTACTTCCTCCCCGATTGTTTTGGAAGAAAAGAGAGGACAGAGGAGAGGGAAGCACCTGCACCTTGCTCAGGAGAATGCTTTTTGCCTGTGTTCCTCAAGTGACATTTGCCAAGGAACACCATTTCTAAAACCAGATCAGCCTTTAGCATGAACTATGCAAGAGGCAGTTCCCTTTGGTCCCAGTCAAGCCTCTGCACAAAACCAGAATAACAACTTCTCACTTACAGAGAAAACAAAAAGTACACCCTGAAATACAAACAGGGTATTTCTTGCAAGAAAGGGAGATTGTCAGGATCATATTTTGAGATTCAAATAGGACACAGATGCATACATGGTTTCTGTGTCACTTTTACTGGAAGTTTTGGAAACAGCTAACTGCGATAAATGCCTATTTCATGTAAATGACTCTAAAATTTATCAGACACCTATCTGCATCTTTCAGCAATTAAATAAGTTATTCAATCAGTATTTATTTAAAGAGAAGGATTAAGAAAATAACCATACACTCTTATGTTACTGAAGTGATCCAAAGATAAATACATTAAAGATTTTTAAAAGTTATATGAATAATATGAACTGTAGGCAAAATTTATTTCCCTATAGACAGTAACCATTCTATTAAGAAATGGGATTATTTAATAATAATATTAGAAACGCAGTTTTAATTGTTTACACATTCAATCAATAATTGGCTAAATTAGTCAAGATTCATTAAATCTGTGATAGAAGGTTTGCCACAGAAAATACTGAGTAAATTCTTACTGGAAATACTCTTCAAATGTAGCAAGAATTTCTTTATACCATCAGTTATAAAATGAAACATTTAAGTCCTAGCTTCAAACCAGCAGCCGAAGAAAAAGCATGAAATGGAAAGGTCTGCTATGATCACTCTTCAAAAAGTGCCACTCGTGCTCATTAACTTCTCCTCCTGAATCTACAAGCTTTTATTACACAGGAGCACAAACTCTTCCACCCAGGCATCTTTGCTGTCATCTTCATGCCAGTCCCTGGCTGGAAACTGCCTAGCTCTTGCTTTCCTAGGTCACTGGACCCAGCTGAGCTAAACCTACTTTGACCAATCTCAGTTTAATACAGCAGAATGATAATTTAAATAGTGTTATCACTGTGCTCCAAGAAGCTTATGGAGGAAGGCTGAGAGGTTACCTGAGGATTTTTTTTTGCTTTTGTGTGTTAAAGAGAGGTGTAACAAGTGAAGTTATTTGGATTGTCTTTGCTCCATGTCATAATAAACCTCTGCTTCCTCTGAGAATAAATTTGCATCTTACTCAGGTATTGAAGTAAAAAAGCAGACATGGTGCTAAGAAATAGATATGACAGACTAAGTGTCTATACAGTGGAGAGAGCCAGATTTGAAGGGTTCTGGAGTAAATGTATTTAGGCAAGAACCTGTAAATACTACGGCTATTAAGAGCTAAATTTTGTCTGATAAAAACCTAATGTGGCCCTAGGGTGTAATATAAGCCAAAATTCCGTCCCTCCCTCCTCCATGCCACTGTTCATTAGGACAGAATAATTGTACTAAAACTAATTTATTAAAAATTAAAATAAAATAAAACCAAGCATTGTTTTAAAAAGTGGAAAAATAATCTAGTACCATTTTTTAATGACTAAACCACAAATGAGAAAACCAACTATGCAGGCAATTAACATCCTTCAAGTGTAGAATCGAATGCTTAACAGCACTGTGAGCAGTGGAAAAAAAAGAAAGAAAAAAAAAAAGACATGAAATAGAACAGCAAGGAATCTGATGCTACAAATGATCATAACATGCTTGTAAGAATAAATAGGCTAGAACAAATTGCAATACAAGTAGAACAAAAATATGTGCCTTGAGAGACAAAATTTGCTGGAAAAGGGATAAAGAATTTCCTGTGTTGCTTGTAACACATTACTGAAAAACTCCAGATAGCAATAGTATATAATTTGTTACATGAACTGTAAAACCTGCAGAAGGCTCAATAATGCTGAAGGACTGCTAAGTCATACGCCAAGTTGCAGATGAAAAATTCATGCAGTGTCCTAGCCTTTGTTACCAGAACTTCTATGAGTTATTTTATGTACACAGTCATAAGAAACAACTTAAATGCACAAATGGTAATCTAGTGTTTGTCATGCACTAAGAAATAATACAGAATGCCTGAGGATAGGCCTATAAACAGGAAATAACATAGAAGTCAGTTCAGAAACCCAATGTAGCTTAAAGAAACTGCGTATGTGTGGATAGAAGATGTAGCTACTTGGATAATGGTAACAGATATAGCAGTATACCACGTTTAAGGTACTGTGAAAATAATAAATGATCTGAGCATTTCAGCACAGAGTGAGGAAGATGAAAGTTGAAAGAACTTAGAACTCATTGAGGACCAAATTCTAAATCATCTATTCACTACAGCAAGGACAAGATGGCCACTCTTAGGCTTATTTGGTGTCCAGTACCTTCATTCTGGCCTTGTACTGCATTGTAACCTTAAACCCTACAGAAAACTTCAGTTTGAAGTCTGGGTTTTGGCGCCTGTGTCAGTTGTTATCACGACAAGACTCAAGCTAACAGCACCACTGGCCAAGAGAGACTGGAGGGAGAGGCTGCCTCTGCCTTCTGCAGGGCTGGCCTAAGCCCAGCAGTGGAGGTATCGGGTGTTTCTTCAATGCTGAAATCGGAACCTCATCTCCCCGACCCCAGGAAAAAAGTGAGCCCACATACACACATGTTCCCTTTTTAGCCCAATTTCTTGAAGGAATTAATAAACAGCATCCCTTCCTTTCTTCAGCTGAAGCCTATGGTTTCCCAGCCACAGAGAGTGGGCAGAGAAACAGCAGTGAGCTCCTCTCAGCTGAAAAGTAGTGTGCAACAGCTTGGGTCCGCCCAAGAAATGCAGCTTCTATCTCATCTAGGATTTCTCAGTCTCAGCTTGATTCTCTCCAAACTGGACTTTGTTGTGAATAAGGATTCACTGCTAAAGAGCTCCCAAGGTTACAGCCTTAGCTTCGGGCTCCACAGTCCCACATCTAGGGTTTCACTGTGAGTAAACAGTGATTTAGCATCAAACCTTAGCTCTGACATACCACACAAACTGTTTTCTCTCAGCTGTGAGTCATCCCCAGAAGACCATTCCCCGAAGGCACAAATGGCTGTACTACAGCAGTACATGCAGTAATTCCCTTGCAAGGGAGTGTGGGCAACCATTCACTGGCTCTTGGAGAGGGCCACCTTAGAAAGTCCTTCTGCAGAATCCAGAATTTCTTCCAGCCTACTCCTAAGGACATGATTATGGCACAAGAATATGTGCCTTTATACTGCAGGGAATCTGGCATAAACCAATTTCAGAGGAAGGCAGGAGCTAGTTCCTTCTATCTCAACTCACAACAGAATACACTTACTTTCCCATGGGTGTGATATAAGCAAATTCACAAGCCGGCATTTTTAGGAATATAATATTGAACATTTATTAGGAGAACAAGGACTTATGGCTGGGCGGGAGTGGCTGGTTTGCCTTATTCTCAGTCCCATGCCTTATTCATTTTAATGTGTGCTTAAGTACTTTCTGTAACTGTTACGTATTCATTAAGTCCAGAAAAAACTATTTACACTTCAATCATTCTTCCTTCTTCGCTGTATGCTCCTGTCTGACGTAGCGACGAGAGGGAACTCACAGCAGTCTCAATGTGAGATATAAGTAAGCTCCGTTTTATTTCACCAAACAAGAAACTTATATACTGTTACAGAGGTTACTAATTATAGTTACACACATATTTGCAGTCTGTTCTCACATAATCAGGATTTTTCCTGGTGACTCCCTTATTCTTTCTCATAACACTTCTGACTCCCTATCTTTTCTCATAACATTTTTTTCACAGCCTAGAAACACACAGCTGTGTTCCCAGGTTTTAGCTTCTCATTACACTTTACTAGGATTTTTACTGAGGCCTGCTTATGCTAAGGCTTTGCTCAGGCTTGCTCAGCTAACACAAATTTTGCTGGAAAACTGTGTTTTCCAACACCTGTCTGCCAGGCTGGAGCCCATCTTGGCCTTCTGGTTTGTTTCAGGGTTGAAGGCTGAAGTCTTCTATACCCCTAATTCACCTGTGGCTGCCACTCTTCCCAGTGAGGTGTGACTGTACATCACAGATGTCCTGGGATGCATGAGGTCTGTTTCTTTTTCTTGCTTCATTGCATCTTGATCTCTGGCTTTGTGGCTTATCAGTTTAAAAGATATCTATTACCATGTATTTCTTACCACATTTCTAGCATATTCCAACTATTACATAGCTAATAATTCACTCTAACTTTGTTTCTACTTAACTATGTTTTATCTAAGTGCTACTTTACACAGTACCTTATCACTTATAAATGCTAAATTCATATATGCGAAAGCCAGCATTCAATATCCACTCATTTATCACAGGTGTGGGGAAAGCAAAGAGTGTGGAAGCAAAAAAAGCAAGAATTACAAGTCACCAGGGCCTATAAACAGAAGACAATATGCCCTGGGACAAGTTCTCCCCGCATGACTGTAGGCACTGATTATTGTCTGTAATTCTGGGAACATTAATCTGGGAAACAAGTTTTTTAACAATTTGCTCCATAGAAGCCACAGTCACAAGAAGTATGTAATGTAGAAGTTTTTACACTACACTGGGTGGCACAAATGAGAAACCACTTAATGTAATAGAAAACACATGCCAGCTCTTACTGAAGCCTGTCATTTGGCTCCAAGTCAGGTTGCACGGGAATCAGATGAAGTAAAAACAGGAGCCTGAGGATAAAGAGCTCAGGACATTTGTGGCACCCACAACCAAGAAAATACTGCAGCTAGCTCTTTGCACACCTGTAACAACCAGGTTTTTCTCTTGTCTGACTGAGGGCCAATTTCTATCATGAGTATTCAAACCAAGCTATTCTTATTCCTCAAACAGTAGAAGTGAATTCAGAAGGAAAGTGTGAAATATGTATATCCTTCTTATTTCCTTCTCTGAGTGCAAGGACAAAGACCTTTGCCTCCATTCTACTCTTATTTACCCCTTTATTTCATTTATCTGCTGTGTGCTTCCTTGCTAGGTGGATTTTGCATCAAGTTTTTCTTTTCCTTTTTCTATTATTGCTTCTCACCTCTCATTATTCATGTGTCTCTGGAGGTCAAAAAAGAAAGACAATTCCCATGTTACAAAATTCCACAGGATTTCAACCTTTGTTCTGTTAAATTACTATCATCTTTCCCTCTCTCCACATTGCTTAAAGTCTTGGGATAGGGATCTGTCATTTTGCACAGTATCCTATTCATGCCTATCACATCGCACAGACCTTTTCCAGCATGACCTCCCTATCTGGGTCTTCTCATTATTACTGATTTACCTTAGATGACCTCTGAAGGCTCTGATTCATCTTCTTATTGTTTAGCTGATTTCCACCCTGCAGATAGCTCTTTACCACTAATTTAAAGCAAACTATTACCTACATCTAACACCTGTTATACTCCAGATTTTTGTATTTTACAGTTTGACTTACTTTTCAAACTGTTCTGTAATGGTAATTGTCTTTCTTTTATCTTCCTTCTGTGGGTGTTCCCCAGAACTCTCTGTCACTTCTCCACTCTTTTTCTCTTCAACCTTGGCAACCAGTATTTTTATCTCCATTCATAGTACATGTTATCATTTTTCAGATGACAGACTATTGTATTCCTCTTGTTATTCTTCTCCTTGTACATATTTGGTTTATCTTTGCTTTTCTTTTCCTTGTTTTTCCATGGATGAAAAAAAAAGGCTCCAATAATTTTATTTACCTTAAAGCATATATTTTCATAGCATATTGCCATATAGCACAGAGAAACCTGATCTACCTCTGAACAAAGCAGCTCAGGACCTGGGAGAACAGTAGATGTGCAAATGAAGCTATATTGTTCCTGATAGCCAGCTTAGTTTACTAAGGGCAAGCTACATGCCTACAAACTCTTGCACTATATATATACACACACACATGCATATATGAGATGTAGATGTAAGATGTAGATATCTTGTTCCAGACTTCTCACATCTCTTGTCTAGCTCATGGTTCATTACTGGTGACAGCTATAGGTCCCATCACTGCTACTAAGGTGATTGATGGAGGGCAATGGAACAGAAACTTACACTATTCCTGGATTAAATACTTCCCACAGGCCTCAAACAAGTGATTTACTCCACCCTGTTGTGGTCCCTCATTTTTAGTGAGAGATTCATATTAGCTGGAATGCAAGCAAGTAAGGATGCTTTAAATATCAGACTGCTGGGAAGACCTAGGTTAAACTATTGCAGTAATTCCTAACTTGAGCTTTCTCCAGTGAACATTAATCCCTGTTCAGTTTGGTAGTTAAGGAGACCATACTTTTCAGGCCTGTTTCATGCTTAGTTACAGTAACTTCCTGTTTGTAGAGTCTGATCTCACATCTTTAGCTATGCCATACTAGCAACAGCAGTTTCCTTTCAGCTTTGCCTTGTTACTTTGTTAACCATTGTCCAAAACATCTGTGTAATCTTTTCAGTGTAATATTTTTGCCTTCCTGTTTACCTTTTTCTCACTTGTTCTCAGTTTCTTTGTAAGGATTAATTATTCCCATGCCATTTTAATCCTTTCCCAAGGGCAAAAGCTAGCTCAGAGAAACAGCAGGAGCTTCATCAGGAGCTTTTATTTAACTTATGCCAAAAATAATTGTGCAAATTTTTTGCCATTTATGTTTTAATAGAGTACTCATAATTCAGCTAATTCTTAAGATTAAATTGTCCCACATTATTACCTATTGTTATTTACAGTCAAAATATCACATGCAAAAATATCAATTACAATTAAAAGTAATTTAATACATTTATTATACACGTTATGCACGTTTACATGTACAGTTAATAGTACACTGACAGCCAACAGAATTAATGACTGAGTGTTAGTTACCAGGTTTAATTGATATAAATACAATTTTCATTGGTATAAATGCAGAATCAAAACTCGAATTTGTGTGTTTGTGGAATACAGAGTGCATGTGGTTTTGTGTAACATATTCAAGGAAGAAACAATATTTTCTGAGATTCCTGCATAATCCAGCTCTTTTGTGTATAGAATTTTCATTGCCACATGGATTGAAACTGCATTTTCTACATTGCAAGGAGAAAAAACAAAAGTAGTGGAACAAAAGCAAAATCTACTTGGATAAAGAGAAGATCAACATCCTTAAATGTAATTTTAGTATAAAAGAGAGGTCTGACAAAGAAAAATTAAGTGAAAAAGCACCCTTGTTTTTCAGGATGGTGGGACTGAACTAAATACAACATAAAGTTCTAGCTTTCCTTATGTTAACTTTACCTCATAGCTGGCCAATACATGCCTACAGTCAGCCAACTTTCTCCCCATTCTTCCTTCACTGTTCACTTTGTAAAATAGGGGTAAATGCTAATTACTTACATAATAGAGCTGGAAAACAAAAAATATAACACACAAACACACATAAAGGAGGATCCAGAGAACTATAGGCTAGTCAGTCAGTGTTAGGCAAGATCATGAAGCAGATTTTCCTGGAAGTTATGCTAAGGCACATGGAAAACAGGGATTGCTGATAGCCAACATGCCTTCACTAAGGGCAAACAATGCCTGGCAAATTTTGTGACCTTCTACAGTAGTGATGGATAAGGAGGATTGACTGATGTCATCCACCTGGACTTGTGCAAAACTGTAGCAGTATGTCTGTTGGCACTGCATATCTGCCTTCCCTTATCCCATATCTAGTTAATAGCTAGAAAGTTCTTTACCCGCAGTGTTATTATTGGTTTTTAAAAGTTCTGTATCTTCCCTCCTTGCACCCCCATTCCCTGAAGCCCTTGTCAATCTGTATCCCCTGCGTCCCGGTCGGCTATCCTCTCAAAACCCCTCCCATCTTCCCATCCCTCTTACCCCGATGTTCGCTTCCGTTCAGGGCTCTTGGCCCTGCGGAATCCTGCCGCCTCCTGCTCCCTCGTTCCGTCCCGGTCCCATCTGCCTTCTCCTCCCCGTCATCCCTACCAATAAACCCTGGATTCCAAAGGCCGAGAGACTGCATTTCCTTTATTCGCCAAGTCTCCTATTATCCTGTCTTCAAGAAGCCAGCCCTAGCATGGGTTCGGGTCCCGCAGGTCCCGGCTCCACCTCGCCCACGGCAGCGTGGTAAGCACACGGGGGGAACCTCTTTTGTGGGGTTTTGGGGTCCCCCTGCCTCCCCAGAGCAAGAAAACCTCACAAAACATTCAATACTGTTGCGCATAACATCCTTGGATCTAAAATGGAAAGACATGGATCTGATGGGTGGAGCACTCAATGGATAAGGAGTTGGCTGGATCCTCACACTCAAAGAATTCCTGTCAATGACTCTATGTCTGGGTGGAAAGCAGTAAGGAGCGCTGTCCCTCAAGGGACAAGCATTATTTAACATCTTTGTCAGGAATATGGACACTGGAATCGAGTGCACCCTCAGCAAATTTGCTGGGGACACTAGGCTGAGTAGTCTGGTTGATACACCAGAGGGAAGGGATACCATCCAGAGGGACCTTGACAGGCTTGCGAGGCTGGCCTGTGAAACCTCATGAAGTTCAACAAGGTCAAGAGTAAGGTCCTGTATCTGTGTCAGGGCAATCCCAGGCTGGGTAATGGGAGAATTGAGAGCAGCCCTGTGGAGGACTTGGGTGAGCAGATAGGTGAGAAATTGAACATGAGCTAGCAATGTGCACTCAGAGCCTAAAAATCCAACTGCATGCTGGGCTGCATTAAAAGCAGCATGACCCACCAGTTAAGCGAGGTGATTCTGCCCCTCTGCTCTGCTTTGATGAGACCACACCCAGCTGCATCCAGCTCTGAGTTCCCCAGCACAGAAAAGACATGGACCTGTTTGGGCAAATCCAGAGAAGGGCTGGAGAATCTCTCCTATGAAGGTAGGCTGAGAGAGTTAGGCTGTTCATCCTGGAGAAGAGATGGCTCCAGGGAGACTTTATAATACTTTTCAGTACCTAAAGGGGGCCTACAAGGAAAATGGGAGTCTATCAGGAAGTGTAGTGACAGGACTAAACAAGGAGTAATGTCTTTAAAGTGGGAGAGGGCAGATTTAGATTAGATATTAGGAAGAAATTCTTTACGATGAAGGTGGTGAAGCACTGCACAGGTTTTCCAGAGAAATTGTGTCCCATCCCACCCCTGTTGGTGTTCAAGGCCAGGTTGGATTGGGGTGCTGAACAACCTGGTCTAGTGTAAAGTGTCTCTGCCTGTAGCACTAGCTGATCATGGAAACTAGAGGGTCTTTAAGGTCCCTTCCAATCCAAACCACTTTATTATTCTATTCTATGATTCTAATTACTCGGGGGGGGGGGGGGAAGAGTCACTTATATGTGCAAACAACACAAAGATTAAGTTTACTGAAAGTTACGTATTACAGGGATGTTGTCAGCTTCTACAGAGATATTAAAATCTTGTTTAGAAAGTTTAATAATTCAGTTTTACTCTAGACTAAAGTACACAGGCTTTGTGATAATGTTACAAAAGCATATGAGTAAGTGTTTTGAATTAATTGTCTTCTGAAGTGCTACAAGTCAAAGTCTGCTGGCCTGAAGCAGTTGGTCAAACATTCTTGTTCCCTTCTATTAGGAGCTATAAGAGAGCTGTAAAGTTGTGAAACATTAAAAAGAGTAGAATTCGCTTCTTGTCTTGGAGATTGCAAATGGGAGGACATTTTCCCATATTCAAAGAGACGCAGTTCACTTCTTCCATGCCCCAGATACCACAGGAATGTCACCTGAAACCCATCCCCCCACTCTATTCTTGAAGCCAGCAACCAAAGCACCCTTTACAACATACAAATAAGTGGCAAAAACAACAGTTCCTAGAAAGGCAGCAGATTCTTAACTTAAAATTCCTTTTTAGAAGCTTCAATCTATGTAGAGCTAATTAATTTAAAGCTTTTTTTTTCTTCCCCCTCCTCAAATTCTACTTTTTTACTGCTATATGTTCTTACCATGCATATGGGAAAGAAGGGAGAGGGGATCAACTAAAGGATTTTTTTCATTTTCTGAGGTTTTTAAGCAAATTTCACAAGTAAATATACCACAAAGCATTTGCTAAGATGTAGCTAGATGGAAGCAGGTAGCTGCTAACTAGCTGTATGATATTTTCATTCTGAGAAAAAACAATGAGGATGTGGATATTTACCACCATGGAAGGAATGAACAGTTATTTTTACATCGAGACATCTAGGAACAGTTAAATAGGCTCTGTAACATGTAGTGACAAAGACAGCTTCCTTAATCTAGTATATATTTTCAAATCAGATTATATTCTGCACAGCAAATTCCCTTGCCTCCTTCAAAAAATGTACAGAAATATTAATGAGCCAAGATATTCAGAGATCTGGTTAATTAAATTGAAAGACCTAATTTTGGAGATCTACTACCTGTAAAATGTGGTACTAAATAGATTTTGTGAGTATATAAATGGATAATTGCAGGGATGATAGACTGCTCTTATAAAGTCCTAGCATCAGGGAGATTTTTCTTCATTGCTTTACCCAACAGTGGGATCATTCTCCCCAGACTGAACATTTCTGAAGGGATGTAAGTGCCAGGTGAGAAATATCAAGCCAGGTATGAGGACTTTCTGTTGTGCCCTTTGCCTCCTGATAGATGATCATCAGCAGAACAAGACGGAATAAATGCACGTTTGCATTGCTCAGCATACTTTCTGCTGATTTGGCTGCATATTTTAACTGCAATGTATGGCGCTTGTTCACTACAGATACTCTAGTCTCAAAAATATCCATGGGACTCTCGGCAAAACAGAAATCAAATAGGTTATTGAAGAGAATTTTGCAGGTAATAGACATAGAGATAGCAGTAACAGCATTTCCATATAAAAATGAAACCCGAGGAAAGAGCAGCCTTCTCCACAACCTCGCTTTCATTCCTTTGTTTCCTCCCTCCTTAAACATAAGCAATGTTTTTAATTCCAGTGTCTTTTCCACTAGTCTTTCACAGTTTAAAGCAAATGGAATTCTGCTCTTTTATGGCAACTAGATATATAAAAGAGTGTGTTTTTCTCCCTCCCAGTTTAGAAAAGTTGCAATAAACAACAGAAGATTCAGTGATATTACATTGTGGTACATAGCAGGTGAGTGCCACAGGGTATCTAACTGCAACATCAGCTCTGGCAATATGTCTTCATAGCTGCTCATTTTAGTTCACCCAATAACGACTCATCTATGTGATGAAAGTTGCTAAGAATGTTTCATAGGATTATACAGAATCAAACAATCTGGCTTTAATTGCTTTCATCTAGCCTAAATATTTGTGTAGCATTTCTTATGCTTACATACAGTGCTTTGATGCATTCAGTTATGATGTATTACCGTCAGGTTTGTTGCTCTTGGCTCAAGCTTTGATGGGAAAGCTACTGGACCCCTGCCTTCACACTCTGCTGTAATGTTTCTTCTCAAAGGAATTAACTTTATTGTCATGCTATTTTGTATGCAACTGATAACAGCATCCATAAAAGGCTGCAATTCTACTATCTCACCCTGAAAGAGTATTTTTCAATTCAAATTTCTTTTAATTATATAGCCAAGATTTCCACACAGATAAAGATGCTGTTTTGCAGAAGTTTCTAATATGAAATGGAACAAACACTAGAAAATCTTGTTTCTTTATCCTTTGCAGCAGTTAACACAATCCGTGACATATCAAATTGTCATTTTTCTGTGCCAGCAGGAGAAGTGCAATTCCCAAGACCATCAGTCATTTGCAGCTACTGATTTTTAGATACCCATGCTGTACTGTGTTATGGTATATAAACAGGGTGGTTCATTTTCTCATGAATTTGCCACAAAACTTGCCACTTGATTTACAGCTTACAGAGTAGCACCTTTAGGAGAAGAAATGTGTTAAAGTGAACAAGAGACACCTAAGTGCTATCCACAACTAATTTTATTCCTGCTTTAAAATTCAAAATATTTTTATGTCCAAATGCACTTCGGCAATTGTCTTTCATGTTCAATATGCTTTGGCCATAAATACATACCGCATTTAGAAGTACATAGATAGAACAGGTGCTGCCATCCAGAATCACCAGTTCAGAATTGGTTTTTTGCTTGGTAAAGAAGAAGAGAGGAACAGAGCTCTAGGATAAGTAAGAGAACACACTGATTAAGGAGTTAGAAGCAGCTTTCTTCTTTTTTTTTAGTGTTTTCTATGATGGTGTATTTGTTTGCTGGGAGGTTGTCTAGGTGTATTTTTTTTTTCATTCCTTAAAACCAAAATGAAGGTAACAGATCTTTTGCACAATACAAGTTTTTTATAATAATTATTACTATTTGTGGAGCATATTGACAAAAAGAAAAGTAACTTCTAAAAAAAGAACAAACAAAAAGCAATTGCAGATACAAGATCCCATCAGCAACATTCCCAGGATCACAGAATCACAGAATTAACTATGTTGGAAAAGATCTCTGGGATCACTGAGTCCAACCTGTGACTGAAAACGACCTTGTCAACTAGATCATGGCACTAAGTGCCACATCCAGTCTTTTCTTAAACACCTCCAGGGACGGTGAATCCACCACCTCCCTGGGCAGCCCATTCCAATACCCAACCCCTCCTTCTATGAAGAAATTCTTCCTAATATCCAGCCTAAATTTCCCCTAGTGCAGCTTATGGCTATATCCTCTTGTCCTGTCACTGGTTGCCTGGGAGACGGATCCCCACCTGGCTACAACCTCCATTCAGGTAGACATAGAGAGTGATAAGATCTCCCCTGAGCTTCCTTCAGGCTAAACAACCCCAGCTCCCTCAGCCACTCCTCCCAGGATTTGTGCCCCAGACCCTTCACTAGCCTCGTTGCCCTTCTCTAGACACACTCCAGCATTTCAACGTTCTTCCTAAATTGAGGGCCTCAGAACTGGACACAGTACTCAAGGTGCAGCCTAACCAGCACTGAATACAGGGGAAGAATCATTTCCCTACTACTGCTGGCCACACTATTCTTGATACAGGCCAGGATACCATTGGGCTTGGCCATGTGGGCACACTGCTGGCTCATACTCAGTCTGCCATCAGTCACTACCCCCAGGTCCTTTTCTGCCTGGCTGCTGTCTAGCCATTCTGTCCCCAACCTGTAGTACTGCAGGGAGTTGTGGCCAAAGTGCAGGACCTGGCAACTTGGTCTGTTAAACCTTGTATCATTGGATTCAGCCCATTGATTCAGTCTGTTCAGGTCCCTCAGCAGAGCCCTCCTACCTCCAGCAGATTGACACTTGTACCCAACTTGATATCATCTGCAAATTTGCTAATGGTGGATGTGATCCCCATGACGTTGCTGGGCGCTGAGGTCAGGCTGACAAGCCTGTCGTTTCCTGGCCCTGCTTACAGCCCTTCTTATGACAAACAGGGTGCGCAGTTCCCCTCAGAAGGAAGTCACCTACTACAACTACCCTTTATTTCTTCTTAATTCCTGAGGCTGTGATCCATCTGACAGATGAAGTGCACCTGGGAGACCCTCCAGAGATACTTTTTTTCTTTAGTGTCATCTGCCTGACTCTCTAGATCCAAGGTCTCATTCCATAAGAGTATCTGGAAAGGTGGTGGGGTTCAGGAAAGAATTTTATTACCTCCCCAAGTAGGAACCCATATGCATTCCCCCCCATCTCGTAGATCTCCTCCTGTCTGCTGGCAAGAGGGGCAGGATACCTCTGACTCTGCCTGAGCTTCTCTCAGTGTTCAAAGGGTGTAACTCCACCAGTCTATTTCTCCTTCACTCTCCCTAATATTGCTGAGCCTTTCCACTTCTTCCTTAAGCTCTGCCACCAGACAGAGCAGGTCATTCACCTACTCACACCACACACAGGTATCTTTTGCACTGTCCTACATAACTAGCAGCAAGCTCAGACACTCCCTCCAGCCAGTGGCCTGGACAGCTGGGTCCTTCTCGGAACGTTCTGTCTGGGTTAGCACACTCTTGCTGGCAGCAGCAGCCATGGCTTTTGACAGTTTGTAAACCATTGCTGGATCTAGTCAAGCTGAGAGAAAAAAACAAGACCAAAATATCCAAAACACCACACCCACCTAACACACAACCCACCACCAGGAGCCGGCAGGGTGGATGCATCCTTCCTGTACAAACTGCTATGCCACACCCCTGCTCCTTATGCTCCCTAGGGCCATTTAAATCTCCTGCAAATGGTCCTCACACTGCCCCTTGGTCACCTGATAAGAGGTTGAAAGTGAAAAATCCAGCAGTGGGTTGCAATCTCAATCAATGTGGTATTTACTGTTACAAAAGATATGAGCTTTGTTTTTAAATGTATTAAAGCTATATACAATTATGTAGATATGAGTTTTAGAGTTAAAAATGGAAGAGGTCAGAACCTTATTTGAATGGGGATTATCTGCACAGGCCAGTGTTTGGTAATTCACAGTCCCACTGTGACTAGTTGGTACTCTGCATGAATGCAAAACTTGATGCAATCAGTCAAAGAGACATTCTGGCCTCATGATTTCTTATTTTTTTTCATGGTTTTTCATGCTATAAAGCTGCTTATAACTCTGTTCCCTGAAGCTTAAGTCAGTGTGAATGGATAATCCTAAATTTTCTTTGCACATAGTTTTCTATAAGAGGATCTGAAAATAACTGAGTAATGGTTTCAAAAGATTGGGTATAATTTAAATATCTCTATTTGTTTTAACCATATATACAGTCAAGAAGTCTTTATAGAAACCGACTTGCCTAACACAGAAAAAATCTTTGTCTGCATATAGATATGACACAAAGCCTAAGATGCTACATCAAAAATAGTACGTGCTGAACCAAGAACTGTTTCAACATCTCAGTACAATGTTAACATCCATCTCACAAGTATCTCACTTTTCAGCACAACTTGCCATCTTCCATGCTGGCAACTCCTCATTGAAGAGGAATAAATCATTCCTTTCAATTTCATCTGATCATTTCACTCAAATTTTCTATTGTCCTGTTCCGCTGCAAAAAGGGAGTATGGAAGGATTCTTTTTCATAGATTTCTCGGACAAAAATTCAAACGTAAACGCGGCAATATTTTATCTGAGAACTGTTTATTGATAAAGAAGGGTAAGTGCTCCTACCAAAGTGGGACAGAAAAAGGAACAAAGAGGGAAAAAGAGAGAAAAAGAGAGGCGGAGAGAGAGAGAATACCGGACAGATCATTACCGCTGTATCCCAGGCGCCCCATCAGTGAGGGTTTGGCAGATAGAGTGTGTGCGCTGCAAGCTGTGAGGAGTCTGCGTGGCTCCCATGGTGGGCTGGGCGTGATTTCCAAACAGCAGCAGCCGCGTGTCCCTGCCGTGGGGGAAGAACAGGTTGCCGTGGCTACGGGCACACTCGAGGAGCAGCTGCAGGCGGTCAGGGTTGGAGCATGGTGACTGCAGGTGGCGGCTCCTGGTGTTATAGAGGTTTGAGACCACGCCAATCGGTCTTAGTTCCAATGGGTAAAATTTTATTAATTACAGCAAGCAAAGCATAGGCAATTCAGCGCTGGGCGACAGGGGGATCTCCGTCCCACCAACTGCCGCGCGGTTCTTGATTCGTAGTTTTCTTTTATGTGGTCTAACTTCCTGCTTCGGTAGTACTCTGCGCATGCTCTCCTGCTGTTGCCGGGGAGTTTAAGCGAAATTTCAACAGCGTGGCGATTTCTCTTCTGCTGATTTCTGCAAAAGACTGTTTTCTTAAGCAAACTTAAAGGTTAAGCAATATTAAGCAATCGCATGTTTTCTTAGGCAGGTGTAAAGGTTAAGGAATATCTAGCAGCCACCAAGCAGCCGTGCCTACGTATCGACATTCTAGATTTAATGGACAAACATTCTCCTTCACACTGGCTGGGTGCAGGCAGGGTGCAGGCGGCGCCGGCGGCATCGGGCAAACAGCAGAGCACGAGGTCGTCACTGCGACGGAGCTGCCTCGGGGAAGCAGCGAAGCAGGGCAGGACAGGGGCAGACAGGACAGATAGCCAAGGCAGGAGCAGCACTGCAGGGAGAAAAATGCGAAGGGGGGAGGGGGCAGAGCTGACCCTCGAGGCGAGCCCCCACTCCCTCCAAAAAACCCAAAGAAAATGGCCCCCCAGCCGTGTCACATTTAGCTACTGTTACGTGCTTGGCCGTCCCGCGCACTTTTTCCGTGCCTTTTTTTCCCGGGCATCGGGGGATCTGACCCGCCAGCGAGGGGAGGTCACTTGCAGTCCAGCAGTGGGAGCTTTCTCTCTCCTGATTGGCTGCCGGGCGAAGCCTCTCGATAGACAGAGCTCTGAGCACGTATACATACCCTGAAGTAATTCTTTCACCTCAGTTATGACATATGTTGAGGCATAAATAAAAATCGGATTGGTCTGTCTCAGCTATCAAGTAGTATTGAGTCACTTTTAGCTCTGTACCTAACAGTGAAACCCATGCATTTCCTCTAACTTCTGCAACCTCACAGCCCCCAGAAAAATCTTTGCCAGCCTTTCTCTTATCTCCTTTGCTTGCCACTTATCCCAGTGTTTCTTTGTGGAAACCCTTTGTCAGGCCCTTCCAGGTTTCCCTGAGGGAAGATTTAAAAATCCTTAGAAGCCTTCTCCTGAACTGCCTCCCATCCCCACAGCCACTGACCAGGGAGATGGGCCTGTCCAGGTAGGACTCACCTCTGTCTGTAGTCAACCTGCTAGCAACAATCCAGTCTGATTGAAGTTAAATAAAAGGCATGCAAATGTGCTAAACTACAAAGAATGACATGCTGAGGAAGTATACTTCCACTGAGGTATTATTTACTCAGATGGAATCCAGAACCCCAACTCAAACTTTTTGGTTCCCACCAAGCACCCTGAAACGAAATCCTTAAACGTTTGCATTTTAAATCCACAATTATATTAATTACCTGATTTGGATCAAGATAGTGCGTGAACACTTACCAGTTTATTTTCCATTAGAGAATTTTTTATTTCAAACAGTGTTGGCCCCTTTTCCACCGTGGTAGCTTTATAGTCTTTCCACTGAAATCTCCATATAGCAGACAATTATCACTAATGGATATAATGCAGAAATTAAAATTAGTGCCTCATTATTCAGAAGGTTTTTAATATTCTTTCCCATGCTGCAGTAAATTGAGTTGTGAAATTATTAGTTTATTTTGTGGAATATCAGAGCTAATTATTGCTTCACTGTACAAGAAGCATTAAATTATACATGGATTTTAGCCTTCAGAATTACTTCAGTTTGTGGCTCCCTTCCCATTCCACTAACTTGCTCTAAGCTACAATGCTTTTCGGCATAGTCTTCCTTAAAAATGGCGTGGTTTTCCGGGCACAAATATTGTAATATTGGTAAATCCATATGTTGGTTTAGTTTTGGGATTTTTTAAATACTGTAAAATTACTCCTGGAAGGAATGTACAAAATATGAGCCTTCCAGACTTAATGTGTCACTCCTAAAGCTCGTAATTATTGAAGTTTATTAGTACTCTTCAGCCAAACTGTTTCATTATCCTAAATTCTCTACTTACCTTTGCATTTTTCTTGTTCGTAACCTCAGGATTTGAATATTGCAAGTTATACGGTAAAATAGAGTAAGATCCAAAAAAGAAAATTTTTGTATGTAGGAGTGCAGATATCAAAGAGAGCATGCAAATCTTTATACTGGTGCCATCTGTAAGGAGTCATATGAGATATAGGGAAGACTCCTAGCAATTTTTTGTATCAGTAATATTTTATAACTCAGACTCCATCAGTGAGGAAGTGGACATGATCTCAGGGTGGAAATAAAGAGCTTAAAAGCAGCCAAAGACTGCTACAACTTCTTTACACACATTTTTCAGAGCAAAATTATATGCTGGGATGAAACTTCATTTTCTCTTCAGCATCAATGACATGACAATTATTTTAGCAGCTGAAAACTCTTGGATGCCTCAATAAACAAAGCAATAGTCCTATCTTCATAGACCAAAAACCTATGGAGTAGGTTTATGTGCTAGCCCTAGAGACAGGAGGATAAATTATACTTGCATTACAGTCCCAGGGCTTGCTATGGGAGAGAAGGGGAGAATTTTTCTTCTTCACCGTAAAATATTTTAAGGAAAATTTGTTCTGCAAAAGACAAGGCAAATAAAGCCCAGGGACAAAAAATGAGGTTTTTTTGACCTTTGTCACAAAGTCCTGGAGACAAGTCCTCATAATGCCCACATAATATTGGGGGGGGAGGGGGATGGGGACCCTTCTCTTCATATCTTCAGGAAAATTGATCACAGATCCTTGTAAGTTATTGTTTTAACACCCCAGATGCACACAGATGATGTATGTTCTGTTGCAAACAATCCATTACAAATATTTAGAAGATAGGAGATTAAAATATTTAGACCACAGTACCTCTGATTCACAGTTAAAATTTAAAAAGCCCAGAACTTCATGGACCTCTAGGATAAAGCAACAGACCAGAAGTAATTTGCTGTTTGTAAATGTAGAATTATACAATGTGGGATTACAAGGAGAAAGGATCAAGTCTTTCCTTTCACCTTTCAAATTCGAAGAACCCAATAAATAAACTGTACTGAAGAGGCATTGTCTTGTAAATCAGCCTCATACTAAAAGCTGCTGCAAGTCTGGTTTGATTTTTTCCCCCCAAACCCATTTATCCCGAAGTTAAAACAGGAAATAAGATCAGGCATTATGTTGTTTTAAGGAGCATATCCATTCTTACCAGCAACTGGACTGAGAAAATTCACCAGTTTATCATAAACTACCAGAAGTTTTGAAAAGTTAAAGGTTTAGAGGTCATTAGAGATTTACATCTAATTTGTACCACTAACCCAAAAATGTCAGTCTAACATAATTCCCTTGGCTGCATTAACTCCCTGCTCTTCCTAAGAAAATACATTTTTAAAATCCTCTATTTTAAAATGTACCATACTTTTTTTACTGGAATACATAATGTTCATCCCAGAAGACCCATTACAAACTTAACCCAATACTGTGTTCAACTGAAACCTTATAGACTCATTAACTAGAATGAAATAAACTGATCTGAACACAGACAATTTTGTCATATTGTTGACTGCTTTGTTTTATTGGTATGCAGGACATTTGAATTTCCACAGTCTAGTCCAACAGGCTAAAACTGAACTAGGATTCAATCAATGTTTAAAGTATGATGGTAAAACATGTGGAGGCTTCTATGATGTTGTACTTGTTTTTGTTCTTGAAAAACAAAATGTCAAACCAACCAAAACAAATAAATTTGATAATGAGGAATATACTAGGTAAATTAATTGTATTTCTTTTCCATGATCATCCTTGCATTGAATCACGAAAAAGCCAATTCAATTACTGACCACCACCTGAAATGAACTTCTCATCCCTGAAGTGGCATGAAGTCTGCTTCACTGTAACACCTGTGGTTCCAGCATATCCACGTAACTGAAAGGACAGAGTACCAGATTAGACTGAACAGCCCAGAATTGACACCGGAGTGAGTAAATGAGGTACTAGATAAAGAGTCTATGTGTTGGTTTGAAAACAAACCAGTGGGAGATCACAAGTCAAGACTGAAATTAAAAATAAGTGAAATAATACAAGGAAAAGCACTGACAAAGTCAGATACAACCTAACACCCTGTTAGGGTGGTAGTAGCAGTCCAACTGAAGTAGTCCAGTTGAGGCGGTGATCCTGTGAAGGTCTGGTCTCCAGCTGAAAATCCAGTGGTAGCTCTCGTCCTCTGGGAACCCAGTAGACAGGGCTAGCTCAGGCAGTTCCAAGGCCAGGTTATATCCAGGTGGGAACACCTGGCTCCTCCCTCCTGGGCAGAGCATCTCACAATGGGATGAGATAAGTCCATGAGTCACACAGTGGGTCACTGATGGCCCATTGCCTGTCATGCGGGGTGGGTTGTTAGCAGCTGGTAACAGCTAACGGATGGCCCATTGCCTGTCATCAGGAGTGGGTGATAGCAGCTAATGGCCCACAGCTGGTGGTAATAGAATACTTAACTACATCAATATTGCAACCTAGGACAGTCTATTTACACTGTCTACTCATATTTGGTGGCTTGAATATTACAGTTTTGCCAAATAAAAATAGCTGGACATCTTAGGCTAAGCCAAAAGCAAAGCTGAAGTATAATAATGTTGTTTTCAAATATTAAAAGAAACACATTGACAAGTTATTAGTTTGTCTCCCTATGCCCAGCCAGGTCTGGAAATAATAATTTAAATCACTCTATCCATTTTTCCGCAATCATAACCACTTGGTATTATATTTTGTGCTTTTATCAAACTGTGTTTTAAAAAGTCACACCACTGCAATTCTCTTGCTGGAAACTGGGAAACACTTGAATTGGTTTGCAGTCATAATCTTTTAGCTCTCCTCCATCCTATTTATTCCCTAGACTAAACCAGCTGTACTATTTCCATCTCTTCTCATCAGTCAGCATCTTGATGATTGTCACAGCTGCAGCTCCAGGCTGAACAAGCCCTTCTAGAGTGTGATAGATACTCAGTATTCCAGATAGAGTGCCCCAGTACTCTATATACCCACTTTTTCTTGTCTCTTTTAAACCTGCATCTCTCATTCCTTGAACACTGCCAGAAGAGGTGGCAGCATACAGTTTTATAACAGCCTCCCTCCCACAGATGCTTCCTCACCAGACAGGTATGGAAAACATAATGGGAAGTAGAATGTTTCACCAAAGACGTAATAAGATGATTGTCTCATGGATCACCTTGTTCTCATCTATAGTCTCTATTACAAGTATTGTTTGTACTTGCTCTCTTTTTTCTTCTTCTTCAAGAGGAGATGTGTCAGTCCCTTAATCACCTTTCTGGCCCTTCACTGGACTCTCTCCAGTATGTCCATGTCTCCCTTGTACTGGGGACCCCAGAACTGGGCACAGCATTCTACATGTGGCCTCATCAGTGCAAAGCCAAGGGAAAGGATCACCTCCCTTGATCTGCAGGCAGCACTCATCTTAGCTCAGGCCAGGACACTGTTGCCCTCATTGCTGCAAGAGTCTTCTCTTCTGCATAGTGGGCTCATTAAATAAAAATAAATGAATGTCATTCCTCCATATCTTTACTCCACTGAAAAATCATGAAAAATTGCAGCCTAGTGCGCTCCTACTTATCAGCAAAAGTATTTCTTAGAGTAGGCAGAGAACCTGATGTGTCATGGGGGTTATCCATGAGATGGAGCTTCTACACAAGCTACATGTACCACAAGGATATTCTGATGCACAGTAATCTGAATGTCACAAAAACCTTGGAGCTACATCCTGCTTGGCAATATTTTAGCTTGGATTAAAACCATAATGAGTTGGTGCCTAATTTGTCCTTTGCTTCATTAGTAAATGTTAGACTCTTGTAGATACATTTAATTGCCAAGTCCCACTCCAAAATAATTAGTTCTGCCAGATTTTAGTTTGCTCATTAATCTTATCTGAAGAATTTCTGCCATGTAAATAAAGAGAGAGGCTTATGTTTTTAGAATTTTCAGTGGTGTGTTACAGATAACCTTTATAAAATAATTGTGGCCATTTAGGAATATTGAGGAAATTTTTCATTCTGTGATATAGTTTGATAAGAAATTGCTACTTAATGGAAGCTTATATGCTCTTTGGTAACCTATTTTCATGACTCAGAAATAAATGACCTTTTGTGAAAAATCTCTGATGTAGTGTTCCATGGTCTGGTGTAAAATCTAATGGTTTAGAGTATAATGGAATGTAGTTCCAAAAACTTTCAAGCTGGTAATCTCAGACAATCCCTGCACAGGAGCTGCTGTAGAGGTTTTAAGTGCCCAAAGCTATAATATTCCAAAGAGTGGAATATATTCCTAGCTGGAATTTCTACTAGCCTTATTATGAAAAAAATATGAAGGTAAACATTTTATTATTGTATAAACGTTTTTTAAGACATCTACCCACCACAGTTGAGAATGTCTGAAAAAAGAAAAAAAGTCATTTTCTAAAGTAGATAAACAGAGGCAATACAGAAATCTGAGTTCAGTTATTAGCTGGAAGAAATAACACTATAGTTCTATTCAGTGGTATTCCATTGATTCAGACCTTCTGGCCACCACTTTCTGTAGCAAACAGCAAACTTGCAATAGGAATAACCAGAGCCTCCAGACCTTCTGGAGACCTTTGCACACAAGGCATGCCCTTTGGTACAATGGTGGAGGTACTTATTTAATATTTATTTAATCTTTATTATACCATATTGGAATAGGTGAGGACACTACTACAGCATTCTACAGCTACAGGAAAAAGTGATTAGCTGTTGAATGTTACCTAGTGAATGTATTGTTAGGACTGTTTAATTTTCTTTTTTTAAGTTCTGAGTGTCTGCACATTTTGCTTGACTACTAAATTAGAAATTAAATTAAATTAAGCTACTAAAGTAATTAAAAGTAATTAAAATTACTAAGTAAGTTTGCAATGACACTACATAAGAAGGAGCTGTCTATTCCCTCAAGGGCAGGGAGATCCTGCAGAGAGACTTCAACAAATCAGAGGACTCTAGGTAATCACCAACTCTATGAAGTTCAACAAGGGAAAGTGCTGGATTCTACCCCTGGAACAGGGCAACCCTGGATGTACAAACAGACTGGGGAATGACATGCTGGAAAGCAGCACCATGGAAAGGGACCTGGGAGTCTTGGTCAATGGCAAGTTGAACATGAGTCAGTAGTGCCCTGGCAGCCAGGAGGGACAACTGTGTTCTGGGGTGCATCAGGCACAGCATCACCAGCCAAGCAAGGGAGGGGATTGTCCTGCTCTGCTCTTCACTGGGGCGGCCTCACCTCGAGTGTTTGGGGCAGTTTCTGGCAGCACAGTATAAGAAAGATATAAAGCTATAAGATTGTCCAAAAGAGGGCAATGAAGATGGTGAAAGACCTTGAGGGGAAGCCATATGAGGAGTGGCTGAGGTCAGTTAGTCTGTTCACCCTGCAGAAGAGAAGACTGAGGGGAGACCTTGTCACAGTCTACAACTTCCTCATGAGAGGAAGAGAAGGGGCAGACACTGATCTCCTCTCTGTGGTGAGCAGTGACAGAACCTACAGGAATGGCGTGAAGCTGTGTCAGGGGAGGTTTAGGTTGGATAGTAGAAAAAGGTTCTTCACCCAGAGGGTGGCTGGGTACTGGAACAGACTCCCCAAGGAAGTGGTCACAGCACCAAGCCTGACAGAGTACAAGAACCGTTTGAACAACACTCTCAGACACGCATTGTGATTCTTGGGGTGTTCTGTGCATGGCCAGGAGTTGGACTCAATGATTCTCATGGGTCCCTTCCAACTCAGAATATTCTATAATTCTATGTAAATAAAAAATAATTTGATTTATCTTTGGTGGATCTGAATTCTGAGCCCTTACGCACTAAAGCTATAAAAATAGCAGTGTTTAGGCTAAAGATTGGTTCCAATGATAATGTTCAAATGGTACTGCAGACTTCTTGAAAGTCTGTGGATTTAAGCATTTTTGGTCGGGTATGAAATCTATGAACCATTTTGTGTAAGATTTTCCTTTAATCAAATGGGGGGGTTGTTACTAAGAATATCTATTGTTTTGCAAAATGATGCATGACAACAGCTAATTAATTAAATAATTTGATTGTGTAATGTAGTGTCATGGTTAACATCCAGTAACACTCCTAGGACAATAGAAATTTTTGGCATCAAAAGTTCATTCTTGTTTAGTACCACTAGAAATAAAAGCAACAATAGTGGAAAAGAAAATGTGTAGGACCCTAGTCCCCACACAAAGTCTTGCTGTGTGACACAACATAGCTGTCTGTCTCAGAGTGCACCATGCTTTGAGAGAGCAGGCCTCTTTTGCAGGTGCCCTAGAGGGGAATTATGCATAAGTGGGTGGTTTTATGCACCAATAAAACACCATGTGCACTTTGTGTAACAGATTGCTATAGGCCTGACAAGGCTAATTATATTTTTGTCATTTGACCTTTATTTACCACAACATTTTCCCTTTTATTTAGGCTAAGAATCGTCTGACTCAACAGTTCTTTATAGATTAAGATCTCATACTAGAAATTTATAGATAACTTAATAAAACAAACTGTGATTCTTTTTGAGAGTTTAGTTTATCCTAAGTAGCAGCTGGCACACGGCTTCATTGGATGAGATATCTGTGTTTTGAAACTACCACATCCACTAGTTAGAAAGTTACTTAACCTGCTTTCCTGCTTTCCTTATTTCCCCAGGCAACAGGACAGAGATGAGTCACATTCCCTACTGGCTTACCAACATGACCTGAAAATGTCCTTCCTTTCTAGACAGAATATCTCAGAACAAAGCAGAACCTCTTTTTGCTGCAAGAAATCTATCCTGAACAAATGTTTGCATATTTAGTTTTTAAAGTAGCGTAAACAAAGAGGCTAGTTGTGACTTAAGAGCTTTATCTCCAGCAGAGAATGACATCAGTTAAATCAATGTTACTGTACAGGCAGCTTCTGGTTTCACTTCTGCACCAAAGGGCTAATGACTTGGATTTTTTTGCTATTGCTGAAACTTTGTATAGTAACTCAAGAAAATAATCCATAAATAAATTGAAAAGGAATTCTTGCCAGTGCACAGTTTATAGACCTTCTGTGTTTAGCATGGTTTATTTTTATGACAGTTTCATCCTGCACATGACCTAGGAGGATATCTCCAGAGGTCAGTCACTGTAGATGTTAGAGATAAAAATGGATCACAGTTCTGCACAGTTCCGAAAGTATGCACAGTTCTGAAACAGGAACAAAATGAAAAAAAACTGGGAACTTAGGGATCCTTGAAGATCAGACTGAAGGAGGCTGAGAGTAGGCTTTGTTTGGAATCACTGTTTCGGAATATCCTAAAATTGTAACATTGCAACTTATCGTGCTTTCCTCCATGTTATTTTAGAGAACTGGTATCACTAGGTTCATGTGATTGTGACAATGAGATTCCTAGCCTCTGTGTTATGTTTATCGACCATCTGAACAGCAAAGTGAGGGTAGGCATTAGACATCCAGTGGCACAACTGGCTTCTGCTTTTCCCTGGCAGAAGATGCAAACACCATCGAACTTGCAGTAGGCAAGGTTGGAATATATTAAGCACTAAACTGGTTTAGCAACAGAAAATTGTCAGAGATTATAGATTTTTACAATTGTAGGTAAAAAAAACAAGTCTTGTGGCTATAGCTATGCATGTTCAAACACACAGTCTAGCATGAGATGGGAGATATAAAGTTTCATAAACTTATGGTGACTTCAGTTGCATAGCGTCTTTCAAAACTATTATTTTATTTTCTTCTCCTGCAAGCCAATGGCGTATTCCCCTCACATAGACAACCCAGCACCTTGGTACCAGGTACATGTGGCTTTTTCTGGGGTCTAACTCCTGTGCTTTCTCCTGCTTTCAGTAACTACTGAAATTTGTCCATCCTTGACTGATTGTCATGGACACTGTTTGGGGATGGGGAAACGAAACTTGAATTTTATAAGCTTTCTGTATTTAGAATGGTTTATTGTTAATGACACCTACATCCTGCATATAAGAAAAAGGATAGATCAGAGATAAAAATGGATCATTATTATCCATGCAGATACTGGAAGTTAAACTGCCTCTTCCCAACTATTGTCATAACCTGGTTTACAGCTAGAGAATATTAGATCAGTTTCTGTACTAACATCATATAGATTCCTAGTAATCATTACCCTCCTGAATTTTATATAGAGATTAAAAGCTTGTTGACCAGCTTTCAAACAGTAAATTAAAATTAATCCTTGCCTTTTTACTTTCTGAAACACCCCTCCTTTTTTGTTCTTGAAATTTTCCTACACATTAGAAATGGAAAATTGTTACAAAGTGTACATTGCAATCATTAGAAATTTTGAAAAAATTATCAAAATATAATTTTGACTGAAAAATCCTGTAGTATTTTCATATACTTTATCTTGTACTAAAACAGTTCTAGGGAATGTACCCACAAATGGGTGTGATAGTGTATGATAGTGATTTAACTAGAAAAAGTCTTTTTTTGGTCACAAAATACCTAGCTTTTAACTAATGCATATATAATTTTCCTTTTCAAATTAGAATGCTCTGAGGAAAAAAAACAAAAACAAAAAACTAACAAACCCAAACAACAAACAACAACCAAAAAAACCCCACCAAAAAAACCCCAACCAAAATAAGGTTTATTTTTCCCTTTTGTTTTGTGGACAAATAGATACATGGTTTTGAAAACCTTACAGCTTCTATGCGCTGTATGTACATAGATATCCTTGGTTTATTGCATGTGCCTTGCACAACCAAGGAAGCCAGAGCCATACCATTGAATACAGAGATACAAGCAACAGGGCAGCACGTACATGTCTTCAAAGATTCTGCTCCTGAGTTAACCAGTGCCCCAGAGGTGGCAATAGCATCATCTAAAACATCCATAGCACAAGCTTACCTCCTATACAGCCACTCAAAACAGTGCTCTGTGCTGGCAGACAGCCCTCCTAACACAATTACCCTTGAACACCACCTTATATACTCCACCAAGAGCAAGACGGCAGCCAAGAACAGGTGTTAAGTGGCTGATTTACCTAAATTCTCCAGCTGGGAGTATCTGTGCTGAAACCACTAAATGGCTTTGATCATCTTTTCTACGCCATGTCAAATTTAAGAGACTTGAGAGTGTACTGCAGATTAAACAGGGAGAAGGTCCTGAATCTAAGCCCTTCCTCTCTTTCAGCTGACAAGTATTTAGACCTAATTGTTCCTTGCTCAGGAACTCAGACAAATGTTGAAAGCTATTTACATAGCCATTCAAAATCTTGAAAATCTGCACTAGAAGAAAATATTATTTATTCTATTAGCCAAAGTTGCCAGAAGGGGAACATCCAGAGGAGAACAGAAACTCCTTTCTTTGCCTCCATTAATCTGGCAACATGTGTGTGCTCAGTATGAGACAAAAGAAGAGTTTGGGAGACCACTACCCAAATGCTTAACAAGTCCCAGGGGCTGAGGAGTGCAGCCACATCTGTTCTGCTCATTTCCTTGGAATCTTCCCTCAGTACCACTGTTGGAACAGCAGGGAGGTGTTACAGAAATCACATGTGCCTGAGCAGAGAAAGACCAGAGATGAAGGGACTAGGGAGGAGGAGAGGAACGGGACCTGTAGCAGAGGAGGACACCCTAAAGAAGCCAACATGGTTTTGTGAAACCGAATTGAATCAAAAGCCCGGTGCCACCCCAGCTTGGGCTAAACCTTATGAGGCAGAAAATTAGCGCCCTGAGCACTCATCACTTATTGCTGTTAACATTTTAGTAGCAAAAAACTTGCAGTGTTGAAAATGGAGATGAGGTTCCCTCATGCTTCATTCATGAAGCTTCTTCACCTGCCATTCTTCCTTGTATAAACATGAAATCTCTAAATTAGATTGTTCCTTTCATTTTGCATACTATCATTATTATCATTTGCCTCCCTAATTAATTTTCCCGTGCTGAAATGGTTGGTGACATTCCAGAATAAATCAGCAGAAAATACCTCCTTGTTTCACAGCTGCATTTAGATCACATTTCTGAGTTTATGAGAGTGGGTGAATTGGAGAACTATAAAGAAAAGTTTATTGGTTTTCAAATTTGAAAATAATGGGGACTTGAATCATCTCTCCCTAAATTGCCTTTTTGCCATTTCTTCTTTTTTTCCTAACAAATCTGCCAAATATTTCAATGCTGTAATATGTTACAAAACAATAAAATGTAATTAAATGACCAGAAGCTTTGTTAGTAAAACAATATGCACATGCACATCCTTTTGTGCATTGCCAAAACAAGCATGCATGCGGAATATCGTGTGTTGCCAAGCAGAGCACATAATGATGGGAGCCTACCTCCTCCATCAAGAGAATCAACATTTCAGAGGTTTTTTCCTTAAAATAGTATGTTGTACAAGGTATTGTTCAAAAAGCCATACAACTAGCTGAATATCTGCATAAGTGTCTCCCCAGCCCTGGTGATTAACTCTGTATTTCTCTCACAGGTCATGCAGCTAGTGGGTGGAACCTGGGATGGAAAGATAGACTCACTGTAATGCACTTCTGTACCTTTAAGTTATCTGGGAGGCAGGAGGATCATGATGAATGGTTGGGATGAATAAAAAAAAGGTTCAAGGGAAAATTGTTCTCAGCAGGCAGCAGCTGGGAATATAAACCACTGCTCCAACTGATCCTTTTACTGCAGGAAGATAGTACACAGGCAGGACACAAAGCCAATGCAAAGAGGAAATAATAGTATGTTTGAGTTGGCTAGAGGCTTGCTGAAGAGAGGGCTTCACTCTCATCCTCAACTTTTTCTCTCATTTCTGAGGCAGATTTAGGAAGGCAGCATATCTGTCCTTGTGTGGAAAGAGCAACTCCCATTGCTCTCAAAGGAACAAACACTTTCCAAGCCTCTCTAGTCTAGGTTTATGGAAAATACTGAAACTTGATTTGATTCCAATTGCAAGCTGTGTTCATGAGGTTTTCTTGTTTTAAGTTATCAACTGCATTTGAGAAATTTAAATGTTTGTCACTATCTTCTTTGCTCTTACTGTTCATAGGCTACAAGATAAATACAGATGTGTTTTAATTACTATACTCTTAATTTACTTAATGCAATTGCTAAATATGTGTTCCAGAGAATTTCCATGAGTTTCCATTTATGAATCCTGTAACAAAATCAAGACAAGAATAATTTTATAGAGGCAATCTGATATACTGAGATCAAGATTCACAAATGGAGAGAGGAAAATTGAAGACAGCCCTAACAACCTCATGGCATAAGCAAGCTGTCCAGTCAACACCTCCTTAGGACAGATGTTCCCTGTACACAATTCACAGAGGTCAGATTTTTTCATTACACATTTTCAATGACAAGGAGGGGTCCTGGCTGCAGACCAAGCAGTAAGAACTCCAACTGCTTATTATCTCTGAATGTGTTTTCTTTCATATTGCAAAACTCACTGTGCCCCAACAAACACCCAGTACCATGGCCATACAACATTTCTAACACTTAGGATGCTTATGTGATGGGGGCACTCTCTAACAATCAAGTGTTTAAGACCCCTCTTGCACGCCCTTCATTTCTCCTGGGTATTTCCTTGCCACTTCCAAATTTCAGAGTCTTTGATTGTCCCTCAGTTGAATCTGTGCTCTGTTTAAAACTGATATCCATGTTTTCATTGGGGCTGAGCCTGACATAGCTGATTGTCCTGTTCTGTGTATTTAAATCCACAGTGTGAGCAAAGGATTTCTGAGAGTTTTCTATGTATTGCTCCTTTGTCTTTTTTTCTCTCTCCTGTGCTTCACAATCCCTTTGGTTTTGCCTTTAATCTCTCCTCATTTATCTTCAGGTTCTCATCCAAATCTTCACCCTGGATCATCTGCTTTCCTGGTTAGTTTGATTTTGATTCACTTTCAAACTTAATTGTTGTTTATCCTATTCTAACACAATTCTTGATCCTGCTCCATCGGTAAATACCTGATAGTATATATATGAAAGGTAAATTATTTATCTAGACAGAAAGTCCATTCCTCTGCCCCTCTTTCCTTCTCCCTGACTTCTGAAAAAGTTCCTCATCTTAGTGGCAACAAAAAACCTCTTTGAAATTGCTGCACTACATGTCAAGGTCAAAGTGACTGAGATCAGGATACAGATGTAAAATTAGCTCTTGTGTTTCCTAATAAAACAATTATTAATAGACCTAATTATTTTTATATCCAAATGTGTTCATAAATCAAACAAATGACACTTATTAAAGCATTTTTTTATAAGGACGCTATTTGCCTAACTACTTGTTTCATATTTCTGGGTTTTTGTAAGTCCTTTTATTTAGCATCTAAAATGTAAGTATTTCCAGTGCTTTAAGGAATGCATGATTCAAGTTGTTTGGCCAAACTCTGAGTGCTTGGCTCTTTCTTAACAAAAACATCGCAGCTACTAAAGGTTATGCTAAATACAAGATATCAGAGCACAACCCAATAGATTGTTCTCAAAGTGTTTAACCTCTAGAGATGATCATTACTGACCCAATATAAACATACGCTGTATCTGCCTTGGCAGATACTACATTTAAAGTGTCCTGTTTATACACTTTGATTTTGAGAACAAAAGAGTGTCCATGTAAATTCCTGTCGTTGTTTAACATACTTACATGCTAAACAGCCATGCTGGTACGTACAGAGTGAGGCAGAAAACAAGAAAACAGGAAATACCTCAACAAATCTGCTTTATTTTTGAACCTGAATCCTTTTCTCTGTGGACACAGTCTCCAAAAACTAAAACCCATGACCTGCGGGCTTTATCTTTTAGTCCAGGGTTGTACACCACAAGCTGCTGTGAACCACAAGGAGGCAAATGCTAA
This sequence comes from Lichenostomus cassidix, assembly GCF_008360975.1. Classification (NCBI taxonomy): domain Eukaryota; kingdom Metazoa; phylum Chordata; class Aves; order Passeriformes; family Meliphagidae; genus Lichenostomus; species Lichenostomus cassidix. The sequence continues at coordinate 57,122,553 of NC_139482.1, forward strand.
GCCCATGTCTTTCTCTTGGGGAAAGAACTGTGAGTGGTCCCCGTACCTCACAAGGTACATATGATTCCAGATCAGAGTAATCCCTGTAAAAATCTATAGAGTGGAAAGAAAATACAGGAAGGGAAGTGACCTTTTACAATGACAAACCATCCATAAATGCTAATGTGGAAATCAATCCTTCACATTTCAGTGAAAAAGCACTTGCCTGCAATGCTTGATGCAACAGAGGAGCCAAATTTTGATTCCAAACCACAAAAACTGTCATTATCTATTCCTACCCACTTCCCCAAGACAAGCAAAATCTCTAATGGCTACAATTACCTTTTCTCACACCACTGGAAATTCAGATTTCTTGAGCGAACTCTGATAGGCTTTAAAGATTAGTTACACCTTTGCTTTCCTGGAGGGGATTATCACCTTCCCTGAGAGGTGAACCCACCCAATATTAGCCTTCACCACTCCAGTGAAACATCAATGACACAGTGTAATTTTACGGACTCTGAGCAGCAAGAAATTCAGCAGATGACACATTTTCTCTGCTGCAAATTATCAGTGTGGTTTAATGGGAGCAGATAATTCAAAATGAAAGTTACCAACTTTGTCCACAAAATGCCAAGAGGGTCCGAAACCAATGGACCTAAGCCAATATAAATTCATCATCATTCTATCCGAGTTTTTTGGTATTTTCAATTACTGTTTGTTTTCTGTATTACTGGAGCTTTTAATAAAGAATGCTAAGGTTAATATTACATCCTGTAGATTTGAGTCTCATGTGGCCTGCAACATAGGTGTATACATTTGTGTGTATTTTAAGAGTAGTGTGCAATCACAAAGGCAAAAATTAGTGAAAGACTTCATACAAAGACATTGCTGAATCAGGAGTTATGCAGTTTGTTTCTCTGCTATGTATTTGTCTTTCAGAACCTACCCATCCAAGGTGACCCTTATTTTTCACTCCAAATTTATGGCAACTCCCAATTAACTGTCTCCTTGCTATGCACTATGAAAATTACTTTTTGCTCACATTACTGTATTTTTTTCTATGACTTAATTTAGAAGATGCTAAATATTATTAGATATGGATGGAAATTTCAGGCATCACACATCTGGTCTATGTGGCATACTAAGAAGTCAGATCATTGAGGGAACTGTACCAAGACAGGCCAAAAAGCAAGCCCTTGTGACCAAAGCTACGTGCAAAGTGAATGGCTTCCCACAGTCAGAGCTAAACAAAGCAAAAGAGTAAGGGTTCCTGGATTGTAGAACTGTTTCTGTTGACATCTCTGCTGTGCTATTTGACCACTAGAAAGTACCATGAGATTTCCCAGAGATAGATCATGGCTTAGTGACAGATCTGATAGTCACTCATTAAATGGCAAGGTAACCTGGAGGTGGTGAGGTGAAGAGAAGCAGACACTGTCTCAATTTTCAGGAAGGAAAACAGAAAAATTGCTTCTTTTGCAGATAAGACTTAGAGAATAATAAAAAGAGTTAGCAGGGAAGTTAACACTGAAGTGCTCTTCTTTTGCCAGGCCCTGACTGTAATCCCACTGCCGCGCAGTACATCAGGAACTATTGTGTTCTGACAGATATCAGACGTTCAAAACTGAGTTTAAAAGTTGATGGCACCCAGTTTGTTCATCAATACTGTCAAACAGTAATGAAAATCTTCCCTCACAGTGGAAAATAAGGGCTTTTTGGCTGCAAGTTTTTTTTTGTCTCATCTAATGGACCTCTTCCTTTAAGATCTCTGTCAGGGCCAATGTCTCACACTGCACACCTTCATATATTCTGCTTTGAGCATGAAATGAATAATGTCGTATCCTGTAAGAATTAAAGCAGCTGAGAAATCTGCCTCATGATCTTCAAGTTTATTGTAGAAAAATTCCAGACTGGCTGTTTTGTTTGAATTTAAATGCCATATAAAGCCATATACTGCAGATACCTCTTAAAAATAAATATTGTTTTGCTGTAATTTAACAAAAATATTCCAGACTTTTGGAAAAATACATGGAAGGTTTCACTACTTTCTCTCTCTAGTTATACCTAGAATCATAGAATCATAGGAGCACAGAATCATAGAATGGCCTGGAATGGACTTTAGTAGATTGCATCTGCTTGCAATCCCCTGCTGTTTACAGGAACAACTTTCACTAGTCCAGTTTGCTCAGAGCTCTATCCAGCCTGGCCTTGAAGACCAGGGGATGATCCCCAGTTGCTCTGGGAAACCTGATTCAGTGCCTCACCATCCTCACAGCAAAGAATTGCTTCCTGGTATTTTATTTCTGTCAGTTTGAAGCTATTCTTCCTAATCCTGTCACTACATGCTCTCATAAAAGTCTCTCTCCATCTTTCTCGTAGGCTCCCTTCAGGTACTGGAAGGCAGCAATTAGGTCTCCATGGAACCTCCTCTTTACCATACTGAACAATCACAATTGTCTCAGCCTTTCCTCACTGAGGAGACACTTCATCCCTCTAATCATCTTGGTGGCCTCCTCTGGACTCACTCCAACAGGTCAGTGTCCTTCCTGTGCTGGGGACCCCAGAGCTGGACACAGTGCTCCAGGTGGGATCTCACAAAGCAGAACATAGGGGCAGAATTCCCTCCCTTCCCCTGTTGCCCACGCTGCTTTGGATGCAGTCCAAGATCTGATTGGCTTTCTGGGCTGGGAGTGCACATTGCCAGGTTGTTTCGACCCAGGTGCAGCATCTTGCACTTGGTCGCGTTGAACCTCATCAGCTTCTTCTTAAACTTGTCCAGGTCCCTTGGGGTGGCATCCCATCCTTCAGGTGTGGCAACCACGCCACTTAGCTTGGAGGCATCTTCAGACTTGCTGAGGGTGCATTTGATTCCTCTGTCTATGAAGATATTAAATAATTGCTGAGGGTGCATTTGATTCCTCTGTCTATGAAGATATTAAATAACACTGGTACTAATTTGGATCCTGGAGGGACACTACTTGTCACTGAGGTCCATTGGGGCTCTGAGCCATTGACCCTCTAGATGCGACCATCCACCACTTTCTTATCTGTCTAACAGTCCGCTCATTAAATCTGTCTCTCTAATATAAAGAGAAGGAAAATGGTGTCAAAGGCTTTACAGAAGTCCAGATAAATAACATCCACATCCTTCCCTTGCCCACCGATGTTTGAGTTTCTTCTGAATTGTAATTTAAACCATAATATTTCATAGGCAGTTTCAATGGAGGATCTTAGGTCAATTTAGAAATGTTAGGAGGTGATACAAGTTATGGTTTTAATATCTGCAAAAAGTAAATTCATAGAGATGGTACTGCTGCTTCAGGTTCCTCACCATATCTGCATCTAGCCTGCATCTTTCCACTTGTCCAGATGTTGCTATTTTCCATTCCTATAATCTCTGCACACCTGAAACTGGGTGGATGATTTGTCATTGCACCTTATGTCTACTCAGCGTACCACACAAAATCCAGCCATGTTTACCTCTAGTAACAGGATTTTGATCCTGCTTCATCTTGCCTAGAGATAGGGAACAATCTGCTCCCAGTCACTTTATCATGACATTTCAAAGACAAATATTATTAATATCAACTGTAGAGAAAAACAACTGTCCAGCTAGAAACCACAGGTGTATGCACACCCCGCTACTTGCGCTTCAGGATTGCCATAGTTCAACATTAATAAGAGACATTTTTATTTAAGTCTGTCATCTGCAGGCAAATCTTTCCAGAGGAAGGAACTATTCATTTTTTCAACTGAGGTATTAACTTTCTTTGTCCTAGGAGTAATTTCATGTTCTGCTTCTGCTAGCTCCTACTTTGTAAAGTATCTGTCTCCATGTTTCCTGTTCCCTTAGAAATGGGTTGTCATTGAAAGTACATGTACAAGTAATTCTATAAAGAACGAAATAAAATAAAGTATCTCCCTCACCAGTCATTGTTAAAATGAAAATATTTCAAAACCCAGGTAGCACAAAATTCAAGCAATTTTCACTTGTTCCCTTTCATTCGTTAAACTCCTAATCTTTAGGGTGTAGGGTGAATTTTTTCCCAAACTCGTAGTGAATTAGAAATTTCATGAATTATCTATTTTGCTGGATAGTAATACAATATCTCACTCAAAGAAAAGTGGTTTAAAGTGTAACATTGAATTCCAAGTCCACTGAGCATGAAGAAATATTTTAGCATCAGTACCAAGTAAATTATTCAGCAAAACATAGGTATTATAGCCAGTTGTTTTGTTCTTAATTCACAGCAATGTAAGCTAAAAGAGAGTCCACCTTATGCTTATCTTTAAAATTTTCCTAGCTATTTCATTGCTCCTCTTAAAAAATTTTAAAAAGTTAAGCAATATCATGTTTAGTTTTGTTTCCAGTGAAACTAAAACACATCTTTCACTTTCAACAGAAGCAAAGCCAAATTGATTATAATGCTGATTTGCTTTAGAAGCAAGGAAAACTGTGTTAAATTTACATCTTTACAAATGAAATGGATAATCAGGAATTCTTACGGGTTTTTTCATTACTCAAATGTGATTAAATACTAAATATTTGACAAAACAATGATTACTTGAATAAATAAGTGCCCATTTTCAGTTACATACTAGAAATCAGACAATACTAGAGGTTCTTGTCTGATTTCAATGTTTTTGTCATACTATCAAAGAACGGCAGTGCTGTGAGTTATACAACCAATCAATGTAAAATGGGACAGCTGGAGTGACTTAAATATGTCTGGAAAGTGTTTTTCTTGACTGTTAATCAAATATGGCAGACAAAGACAACAGTTTAGAAGTAGTTAACCAGCCATTCAGCAAAAACTGTCATTGGACTTACATTCCAGGTCATGCTGAGTTGCACAAGCTAGGACTTTTTAAGAAAAAGATAGTCTCTAAAATCAGGGCTGGCAGGCAGTCTTGAAATAGCTCTAACTTGCACCCCTCTGTGGACTACTACATGTTAGTGTAGTGTTTCAGCCAAATTAGTTATAATAATTAGCCAAATATATATATATAATATATAATATAATATAATATAATATAATATAATATAATATAATATAATATAATATATAATAAAATAATATAATATATAATATAATATTTTATATATATATATATATATAATATAATATATAATATAGCCAAATAATTTTTCAGCCAAATTTCAGCCAAGTTCTCCCTTGATGCTACTCATTTAAAAGAGCTTGGGAACAGGAATATATATACAGCTCATTCTAGTCCTCATTGAGTGCTAAGATAATTTCTTTTATGCACAGCCAATTTGGCTTTCTGGCAAGCGAGTGAAACGGAGGTATTCTGAAAGCTTCAATGAGTTCTGCCTACTGCATCAAAAGGAGGTGCAATCTCTTCTTATATTCCTGATTGTGCTTTCTTGCCTACAGGATATAAATATAAGCTTTTCTCCTGGTATATTTATATTCCTAACTTCTGTTTATTTTCAGAAACTAGGAATCAAGTAGTGTTCCCATATTTTGTTTAACAGAAAAAGAAAATTTGTTTCTCTCATGAAGCTCTGCAAAGTAATCAAGAAAGCAGTTCTTAGACATTATTGTGGGATAGTTCCTATTCTTATAATTTCACCTTATGGCAGTCTAAAGGGTTTCACTAAACTGGTTCAAGATTAAACATCCCTTGGATGATGCTCCAATGATCAACATAACTTGCTAAAGTACTTTCCAATTTTTAATGCATTTGCAAGTATTGTGCAGAGCAAATTACAGAAACTTGTTTATACTCATTCATTCATCAGTAAATGCTTTCCTCCATCTTCCTCCTCAATAGTATCAATTTGTAGTAGTATCAAATAGTATCAAATTTGAAGCATACCATTTTACAGTGAAAATTTATTTCTTTACTTTGTATATTTCCTATTTTCATAGAGCAGCAAAATACATATACTGAATTTTGTAGCTCTTTTACCCTACAAACATATTCCAAAGGGGAAAAATATGTTACTTAACAACAACTGAAAGGCTTACTTTTTCACTTTAGACAACTTCCTAATCTCTTTAGTCATAACACAAACACTTTTTTGTGCTATAATGTGCAGTCCTACCAGGATCCTTTCAAAGCCAAGATGGACAGGCATCATTCCTAGCTGTGACCAGACCACAGCCCTTGCCCTCAGGAAGCCTGGTGGGAGCATTGTTTTTGTGGGGATCCCCAGCCTTATCTCCCAGCTCAGATAGTCACAAAGGAACAAGACAGCATTGTTTCTCAGGTCTAACCCCCCACATGCATATTCAAAACCGACAAAAAGCCTATGCAAGAAGTCAGTGTGAACATGGTCTGGTCCTTGATTTCAAATCCCAGCCTGCTGCATTCAAAAGGTGAACATCAGGGAGACTTTGGTTTTTCACCTAGGTATCTGTGTAAATCAATTGTAAATCTTCATTGCCCATATGAAGGGTTTCCATCAAACAAATTGAGAATTTAGGCAATTTCCTATGGTTACTATTGTTCAGCTACTCCTTATAAAAAGTCAGTGTCGGATGCATTCTTCTTGCACTTGTCCTTCTCCACAAATATTTATGGGTTTCTCAGAAGCTGAAAGCTGCCTCTTCACTTCTGGGGCAATGAGAAGTAATTCTGGGTATTAAGCATCTGAAATGGTTTTTCCAAAGTCTGACTCTGAAGAGTGCAAATGTTAATTTTTTGGTTTAGTATGAAAGGTAAGCAACATTTTTTTATCCTTCTCCCCCTCCAAGGAGAAAGAAGCACAACCAAAGAAAATAACTTCATGTCATGTTCCACTGTGGGGAACTGCGAGGAGGACTTTTAAAAACAGGTGGTCTAGGATGAAATTAAGACAACCAAGACAACACTTTATCTGAGAACCATTTATTGTTAACAAACAAAATGTTGGAAAACGCAGTTTTCCAGCAAAACTTATGCTAACTAAACAGGCCTGAGCAAAGCCTCAGCATAGTCAGGCCTCAGTAAAATCCTAACAAGCTACAGTGGCTTGTTTACCTGAGAATGTTCTGTGGGAAGAATGTCATGGGAAAGAATAGGGAGTCAGAAGTGTTATGAGAAAGAAAAAGGGAGTCACGGGGAAGATCCCTGAATGTGTGAGAACAGACTGCAGGTGTGTGTGTAGCTATAATTAGTAACTTCTGTAACAGTATATAAGTTTCTCGTTTGCTGAAATAAAATGGAGCTTACTCTATATCTCATATTGAGACTGCTGTGAGTTCCCTCTCGTCGTTATGTCAACAAAACAATATTTTCCCAACCCTATGAAAGAGGGTTGGGAAAATGGAAAAGAATGGGGGGAGAGGGGAGAGACAAAGAGAGGGGGGGAGGGAGAGAGAGAGACAGACAGACAGGAAGACAGACAGGAAGACAGGAAGACAGGAAGACAAGAAGACAAGAAGACAAGAAGGAAGACAAGAAGGAAGGAAGACAAGAAGGAAGACAAGAAGGAAGTGATGTATCAGGGGCTGGGGGGGCTGCACGAGCTGGCTCCCCCCGGTCCGGGGTCCCTGGTCCATGTAATCCCACCAGATCTGGGGCACCCACCCCCGAGGTTCCGCGGCATGGCGTCAGTCTCCAAACCACGTCAGTTCAAGCAGGAAATTAAGTAAGGCAAAGGAAAGAACTGGACTCCATCTTTGTTCTGGCAGGGAGGTTTATTTGGGGTAACGGGGAAAAGGGCATTGCAGGGGAGGAGAAGGGGGGAGGAAAGACCAGGATAGGATAAGGGCTGCCAGCCCAGAGATGCGAGACCTCGAGCTGATCCAGACATCGACTTATAAAGGGAAAGGAAGGGGAGGGCCTGTCTCCCCTAGAGCCAGTCCCGGGGAGTCTGAAGGGAAGACAGGCATAGGGAACCCACCAATAGATTTCGGGTACAGCAGAATGCGTATTTCAAAATGAACCAATGGTACACTGAGTGGGGAAACAAAGGGAGCACATGGAGATCTGAATATTGCATTTCTACAAGGAAGGAAGGAAGGAAGGAAGGAAGGAAGGAAGGAAGGAGGAAAGAAAGAAAAAGAGAAAGAAAGAGAGAGAGAGAGAGAGAGAAAGAGAGAGAGAGAGAGAGAAAGAAAGAAAGAAAGAAAGAAAGAAAAGAAAGAAAGAAAGAAAGAAAGAAAGAAAGAAAGAAAGAAAGAAAGAAAGAAAGAAAGAAAGAAAGAAAGAAAGAAAAAGAAAGAAAGAAAGAGAAAGAGAAAGAAGAGACAGATAGTGCAGATGGTGGCAGAGACACATTAAGCAGAAAACCTCACCACTCCATGGATCCCAGAGGCATCCCCTTGATGCTGTCCATCACGTCTTCTTGGTGGGGAGGGACCCCCAAAAACATAGAGTTCAGTGGATTGAAATACATTTGAGCCAGGTGGGAACACTCAGCTACCTTTCATAGCAGGGGCCAAGTTTTACACAGTCTCTTGCAACAGACTCTAGATCTGTTGCATCGCTTTGTGTCACGTGCTGTGCTCTGCCGCAAGGCCTCAGCAGTGAGTCTGGGGAGCGCTTCAGGGGTCCTTGATGGATTGTGATGCCTCCTCGGCTGCCCCTCACAAGAATGTCCTGTGGATGCGGCCTTGCTGCAGTGGGAGGTTTTACAGCTGAGCTGGTTTTTGTAAGGGAGGATGGGTGCTCAGTGCCTCTGACCAGAGGTGACAGCACACCCCTAAAACTCTCCTTCTCCCTTCTTGGCTGGCAGAGAGTGTGTGCAAGGCTGGCCTTAGCAGATGAGCCTGGGGCATGTGGCCTCCCCAAGCTCAAACTCAGCCCAAACTGATTTTCAGGACAGGCGCTGGCTTTGGCTTTCTTGTGGGTACATTCTTCTCCCCTGGTCTTGTTGACTTCTCCCTAGACATGAGGTAACTGAACAATAGCATCACTTTTATCTGATCGCAAGTTCCCTTCAGCAGCTGAATTCACAGTGTAAAGCTGCAGTCAGGTCAAGGAGGGGTGGGCTTGGGTGCACACATTTTCTTTATCCAGTTTTGCCATAACGGGCAAAACTCCTTTGAAACAATATTTAAGCCATCAACCATAACATTTCCGTCTCCAACTGCCCTGATGTGCCCAGACCCCCTGTGAGGCTTTGGACACGGTCCCACCAAGGGACAACAGGCCAAGCTCCACACTGCAGTGCCCTGGCTTTGGAGGGTGGGCTATGCGGGGCATGAGGAATTGGCCAGATGGATGCAGCCAAGGAGTTGTAGTCAGTGACTCCCTGTCTAGGTGGAGGCCAGGGATGAGGGATGTCCCTCAGGGGTCTGCCTTGGCGTCAGGGCTCTTGAATGGCTTCCCCAATGACACCAAGAGTAGGTGGAGCTCCCCCTCAGCGTGGGCTTTGCAGGGCATAGGAAGCTGAGTGGGGCAGGGGCTGAGGACAAGGACTTGCAAGTGCCAGTGGATGAGAAGCTCAGCATGAGCCTGCAATCTGTGCTCCCAGCTCAGGGAGCCACCCACCTGTCCTGGGCCACAGGGAAATGAGCGAAGAGCAGCACTTCAAGGGAGCCAATCCTGCCCCCCTCCTCCGTGTTTGGGAGAGCCTGGCTGGAGCACTACATCTGTGTCTGGGGGCCCCAGCATCAGAAGGACGCGGACCTGTTCAAATGAGTTCGGAGGAGAGCAACAGTGATGCTGAGAGAGCTGCAGTACCTCTGTTATGAAGACAGACTGGGCAGAGAATGCATTATGATCTGATGAGGGACAGATGCCTCTGCCCGAATCAAGGTGCATATGAGACCACGTGCTGACAACATACAGATTTTATTTAACATGGATTTTAGTTAACAAGCAATGTGAGGTAGAGAGAGAGAAAGAAATAGGAAAGAGGTCTCAGACAGAGCAAGAGAGCAGAAAATAATCAGATAAAGAACTAGATGACCTTTAAGGCCCTTCCCAAGCCTTTCTGTGATGCTAGAAGATGTGTGGATGTCTATTGTAACTTGATATTACTATTAATATTATTATCATTATATTTATTTTATTGATTTACTACTGCTACCACTACTACTGCTATTTCATCTTCTTCTTCATCATCTTCTTCTTCTTAGATTTCATATGATCATTATTATTCTTATTCTTTCCTTCTACAATTTCATCATCTTAGAATTCTTATTCTTCTTATTCCTTTTTCTTCCTAATTCTTACTAGTATTACTACTTCTTTTTCTTCATCTTCTTTTTCTTCTTTTTCTTCTTCTTATTTCTTACTACTCCTACTGTTTCATCTTCTTTATCTTCTTATTCTTCTCCTTCAAATTTTTGTTCTTATTTGTTATTCTTATTTATTACTACTATTTCTAAATCTTCTTCATCTTCTCCTATTTCTTATTCCTAACCTTACTCTGTGTGTGTGTGTGTGTGTGTGTTTATTGGGTTTTTTTTTTGTTGTTGTGTTGGTGGGGGTTTTTTTGGTTGTGTTGTTGTGTTGGTTATTTTTTTACTACTACTATATCTTAAAGACAACTTTCATTCGTTTTGGAAGAGCTGTGTGTGTCAGAGTCATGCAGTGTTGTGGGGTCCTGGGAGCAATGCCTCCCGTCAGTGGCCATTCCTCATTGATAAAATCCCAAAGGATCAGAATGGAATCCTTTCTGGGTGAGAGGAAAGGGCCTTCGATTGGGCATGGGGAGCTTCAGATTAAAGATCAGAAAGAATTTTTCCCTGACTGAGTGGGCAGAAGTGGCACTTGGGGACATACTTTAGGGCTGATGCTGGTGGTGCTGGTGGCACTGGATTATTTTCGAGGTCTCTTGCCACCTTGATGATTCTCTGTGATTCACCGCTGAGGCACCTGGCCCCAAGTGTCCCCCATGGGTGCTGGTTTGGGGCTGGCCCCATGGATGATCTTTGGTCTTGGGGAGACTGTCTTGCAAGGGAGACAGGAGTTTTATGTGTTTGTGCAGTTTGACAGACTTTAAGATAGCTAGTTCCCCAAGACTTAGTCCCGTTCGCAATATTCTTTGATATCTGGCTGATTTGTCTAAAAATACCATTTATTTGACACAGAACATAACAAACATACAAACATAGAACAGATTGACACACATAAACAAACAATGAATACATAATTGCAACACTACAATAGTTAAAAATGCAATTATGGGGTAAAACCTTGCTTGAACTATAAAAATAGTTAAAAATGCAAGCAATGCTTGCTTGAACTATAATGCAAGTTAAGAAATGCTTGCTTGAGCTAGCTGAAATGCAAGTTAAGAAAGGTACCTATACGTTAGCCGGAATAATACAATTTAGGAAACTCAATGATCTTACCAAACTCAATTTGGAGCTGGAATACATTAAGACTTCCTCACTCAATCCCAGGGAAGTAACCACAGGGCTGCGTCCAACCCTGGGGAGAGGCTTTACTTCACGCTCCCATGTCCATGTAGAAAGCTTCTACCTTTCTGAGATTTCGTGAGCTTTTATAGGATAAAAGTGTGTATTTGTAGTCACTGAAAATTTCTCACATTCTCTCTACATTCCACAGGGGAGTGTCTTTTCAGACTTTCAGTCACCAGCACTAGATAGCTGTTGAATAGGCTATCAACCTAGGTTGAGCCATTCATTTCTTGGGACTGATCAGAGAGAGAAGGGGGAGGGGGGAGCCTCCTGCCACAGAGACCTGCTTGGGAAGATACAAAGCAGCCGGCAATTGCTCAGGCTGCAGGGACATTTCCAGGCAAAGGCAGCCTGTGTGGCTCCTCCAGGACGCAGGGCAGGCTGCAGGCCAGCTGCCATCTGCAAGGCCCATCCTGGCGCTCTCAGCGGGTGCTAATCCTCGGGCCGTGCCACCAGGCAGAGGCAGCGGAAGAGGCTGTGCAGCGTCCGCAGAGCACACCTGAGGCAGGAGGGACGTTTCTTGTGGGGAGCCAGGTGCTGGCCGAACGCTGGGGCTCCCAGCTGGGGAGCTGAGGGGCTGGGGCAGCTGTGCAGGGCAGGCAGTGGGGTCTGTGTCCCTGCCTCTGGCAGCTGCTCCTCAAAGGCAGGAGAAACCACATGTCCTCTGAGGGCTTGGGCTTCCAGATGGGGAGGCGAGGCACAGAGCGGCACTTGGTAGTACAGCTTAAATGCCCGGCGCTCAACACAAGCCTCCTGAGGGATGGGCACTGGGAGCCCATCTTTGGCAAAACCTGCTAGTCTTTGCTCTCTGTCTTCTTATTTGCACAGCTCCAGGATGCTCACTTCATCCCACTCATCTTCATCCCGCAGCAGGGACTTAACCCTGAGGCTGCGGATGTTCACGCTTTCCCGGTTGTCCTGCTCAAGCTCTTTGTCACTGTCATCTTCCCAGCTGGACTGCACGGAGGGTCGGTTACCATTTCCTTTGGGCACCTTCTGGCCAATGGACTCTTCCCAGTCTGACACTTCTTGGTAACTACTGACTTCTCTGTGGGACAGCTCTTGCTTGCTGTATTCTTCCCAGTCAGAGAGCTTCTGGGAGCTACCAACTTCTCTGTGGGAAAACCCTTGCTCCAAGCATTCTTCCCAGTCAGAAAATTCTAGGCAGCTCCTACCTTCTCCATGGGACAGCTCTTGTGTGCTGCATTCATCCCAGTTGGAGAGCTCATGATTGCTACAGGTTTCTACCTGGGACAGCTCTTGCTCAGGGCAGGGTTCCCCTTGGGACACGTCCTGGTAGCTGCCAGCATCTCCTTGGGACAGCTCTGTGGCTTCCCCCTCTTGGATCTGGGAAAGCTCAAGCTCCCCAACTAAGGCCCCCTCCTCCCTCTCTTGCTCAGCTAGCACCATGCCCCTCTCTGACTCCTGCTGATCACTGTGACCCTGGGTGGCCAGCAGGCAGGACAAGGGGCTGAGGTAGTAGCAGGGACTGTGTGGAGCAGAGTATGGACTCTCTTCCCCATCTCCTGGAGCTGCTACTTCTAGATCTGCAGCCATGCTTTGCTGCAGGTCTCTGTGTTCCTCTGGCTGCTGGCAGATGCCTGGACCTCAAGCAAAGCTTGGCTCTCCATCTCAGGACTCATATCCTGGGCTGAATCTGGCGCCACCTGGCTGCCATCTTGGGGACTATGTGGGGCACTGACTGAGCCGTCTGTTTCTGGTGATGGTGCCTCCTCACTGAGGGAAGGAGGACCTGGTGCCTTTTCCACTTCTGGAGCCACATGCTCGGTGAGCTCCTCCTCCTCCACACCTTTAGCCAGGGCAGCAGCTGCTGGCCCAGTGTCTAAGGGACTCCCCAGGGAAGGAGGGGCATTGGGCAGCTCAGGGGCTGCCTCTCCTGCTGCCTGGCTGCCCACCCTGCTGGGAGAGCCAGGCCTCTCCTGCCGCCTCTCCTGGGCACAAATCTGGGTATTCTCTTTTCTATCTGGGTGCAAGGCTTTGCCCCACATCTCATGACTGGCACCTTCTCCCCACTGGGACAGGCCCTGGCTGCTCACACCTTCTTCCCTTTGGGACCACTTTTGGCTGCTCACATCTTTTTCCACTTGGGGCAGCTCTTGGACATTGTAGTGCTTTCCTTAGGATAGCTCCTCATCACTGTTGTCTCCCACTTGGGACAACTCCGGGTCTCTCTTGTCTTCTTCCCCTTGGTACATGTGCAGATGGCCTTGCACGTCTTCTTCCAAAGGAGTCAATCGCTGGTATGCCTCCCCTTCCCACTGGGACAGCTGTAGGCCTGTCACATCTTCTTCCCACTGGGACAACTCTTGGTATATCTCATCATCTTCATCCCATTGGTCCAGCTCCTGGCCTGTCACACTTGCTTCCCCATGGTACAGCTCTTGCTGTGTGCCATCACCCCACTGGACTCTCACACCTACCTGCCACTGGTGCAACTCTTGGTGTCTCTCAGCTCCCCATGGGCAAAGTTCCTGCACCGTCTCTTCTTGCCATTGATAAAACTCTGGGACTACTTCTACCCACAGGCACAGCTCTCAGCCACCAACAGCTCCCCGATGGTAAAGCTCTTGATCTACCTCATATTCCTGTGGTAACGCCTTTTTCCTTCCCTGACCCCGCCCCCCTGACCCCTCCTGACTGGCTAATGTGAGTCAAGCACCGCCCCCCGGCCCCACTGAAAAGCCCCGGTGGGAGCCAGAACCACCCTCTTTGATTCCGGCCTCGATGGAACTCACATCCTTCCCCATCTCCCCTCCCCCCTCCACAGTCCCCCAATCCCTTCCCTTATTATCCTAATAAATCACCATGGAAACCTGGAATGGAGCAGCTGCCTTTTTCAACTTGCGACACTTCTACAAGGACCGCGTCTAAGACAGCCTCACAGCCTGCGGCCACAGAGGAGCCCTCCCGGTGTAGTCAGGCTTGGAGAGGGCTCCCCTAGGCAGCATGGAGGAGCCGTTTTTGAGTCTGCACTGCTGCATATTCCCACTCTTGATCCGTGTTGACAAGGGGCCCCTCCTCCTCAGTCTCCCACAGGGCCAGGTCTGAGCTGCCCCCTGCCCCCAGCCACTGCCCGCTGAGGGCCTGGCCTTCCAGCCAGGTGGGCAAGGGGCTCGGGGGCTGGGAGTTGGGCTTCACCTTGTCTTCCTCCATCGCGGACTTCCTCTAGCACAGAGGGATCCCAGGAGCTGCTTCCTTCTGACACAGAGGCTCTCCTGGGACTGGGCACCCCAGGGCTCCACGCCCCTTATATACCCCCCGGCAGGGCAGGGCAGGGCTCTGCCATGTCACAAAGGGCCTCTGGGCATCACAATGTCCCACATCACCAAGGGCCCTGACACAGCGCGCCTGTGTCACAAAGGGCCACAGCCGGCGCCCTTCAGCAGCCAAACCCACTGCAAGTGGCATGGAGCAGCCCCCGGACTTGCTTCTAGCCCCTTGTTATGAGCTGGTTATTAAAATGGTCAGAAATGCCTCTGCCCGAATTAACGTGCAAACGACACCACATGCCCAAGTCAATAGTGTGGGTTCTTTTGGACAGTCAATGAGAGAGAGGGAGAGAGAGAGAGAGGAGAGAGGAGAGAGATGAGGGGAAAGGGGAGAGGGGAGAGGGGAGAGAGGCGAGAGGCGAGAGGCGAGAGGCGAGAGGCGAGAGGGGAGAGGGGAGAGAGGAGAGAGGAGAGAGGAGAGAGGAGAGAGGAGAGAGGAGAGAGGAGAGAGGAGAGAGGAGAGAGGAGAGAGGAGAGGGGAGAGGGGAGAGAGGAGAGAAGAGAGAGAGAAGGAGAGATACAAAAAGCAGGGCAAAAAACAGGCCAGAGCCATGGCAAGAAGCAGACCTCAGCAGGCTGGAGCTAAAACAAAACTACAAAACTCAAAAGGCTCCCAGACTGAAAAAGCTGAAAGACAAAACACAAAAACACCCCCCAGAGTCATCAAGCCCCCCAAAAACTCCAGAGCTTGTGACACAGTTACTTTTTATGCCCACTGGCCCCACTCACAATGTGCCTGGTGACAGGAGTCCATTGGTCCAGTCCAGAGTTCCACTGCAGTCCATTGGTGGAGACCTTTTGCAATCTGATGGGAGAATGTCTCTGGAGGGTACAGTGTCCTAGGTGTTCCCCTGCTGACTGGTTGTCCCATGTGAGACATGAAATGGTTGCCAGGCAAAGTCTCCCCAGACACAAGGCTTTCTCCCATTTTCTCGTAGTTGCCTCCTGTAAGTGGCACACGCACTCTCCCACATGCCTCTGACAATCACTCTGGAGACAAATTAAAATTAAATTGACTCCTCACACTTCACTCAGATGGGTTTTTTTCACCTTGTTACTTTACTCTTATCATAGACCATCTGAATTGCCATTTCAGGTGTGCTTTAGAGTCACAACAGCTAGTAAAGAAAGAACAAAACTTGTGAAACAAACAAAAAAAAAACGGTTTTATTACTTCATCTTCACTGGGGTTACCAGTCATTATCATATATTATGAGAACATACTAGAAAAATCATGTTTTTCTGCACTGTTCCTTGCCCACTGCCCTCTATTTTTACTGTGTTTAACTGTATAAAATAAATACTGAATCCTGTCAATATCTGAGCTGTCCATTTACTGATTTGCTGGAAGTAGTGAACGTTTCTTTGATCCCCATCTATATAACTTTTCAATTTAAGGTGGGTACTTATCTGATGTTACCATGAACGAAAGAATAAGCATACCTGACATGAGAAATTGCTGGTGCCTGTTGAGCCAGTTTAGGCTGGTGCTTAGGAATTCCTTCCAAGAACATACATGTCAACAAACCCTAAGCACTAAAATAAACAGAAGATGTAAAAATTATACAAATGAGGAATGTAAGTTCATTTAAACAAAGGAATAAATATTGCTAGAATATTTTTGCAGCTGTTTCCTCTCTAGTTAACTGTTGTCAGTGCAGCAGAGCAACCCATGAAGGAGCAAAGTGATGAGAGTAAATTATCAGTTGAATTCTGAACTGACAAGTCTTTACTGCTGTCTGCATTTCAGAGCAAGCTCATTGCACATATTTGACAAATCTATTAGAAAAAATTATCACATTCCTTGGACTTCCAAAAAGGGTATGAAAATCAACCTGAAATAATAGGAAAAAACACACTTTTGACAGAAACTTCAAAACAGCAACAATAAAAGGCTATGATTATTCACAATGTGTAACATTGGGGAACAAGAGACAAGATCTCCTTTGGATGGTTTATAGAAATCTCCGAAATGCAAGAAACCAAACCTTATACTTCCATTTAGGTGGGCTAGGCACAGATTGGCTGTGTGCATTGCCAATCACGCACCTTTCCATCCAATCACTTTCCCAGATCATGCAGTGTCCACGCTTCTCGCTAACTAATCACTGCCTCACACAGAAGGCATCCTTTCATGAGCAAGAGCGTACAGAAATAAACAAGATTTACAGTAAGGCTTTTATCTGTCTTCCACAACAATGAGCAAATTAGCCATTGGAGTAATCTCCCCCAGGAAATGGTGGATTCTTCAACACTGGAATCTTTTAAGATTAAGTTGGACAAAGTAGTCTATCTCATAATCTAGACCATGCATTTTCCAAGAAAAGTTGAACCAGATGAATCTTGTGATTTCCTTCCAACCTGGTACTCTGTGATTCTGTGACTCTATGAAATAGGGTACATGTACAAGCTGGAAAACATAAGCAAAAGAGTAGTTAACCAGCATTTTTATAAGGTGGCACTACATTTCAAAGTGTTACTTTTGGGTAAGTTCTGACCTCCATCTGGTTTTAACATTTTGGGACAAATCACATAATTAATTATTAAACAAACTGAAACCCAGTATGTAACACTAATTTTTTAAAGCCTTGCTGAATACTATACAGACCATATAATTAGTAAATTATTTTATCTGGTTTTTACTTCTACCAATAAATAATTCTTTTTGTTATTTCCACGGGTTAGTACTAGTATGGTCAGTGAAATTAACAGAAATCCTATTGCAGGAGGACAATATGACAGAATTTACTGTCAAGTTTTCATATTCAGCTGCCAGAACGGAATTCAGAAAAGACAGTCATGACTTCTTCTAAAATTGAGAGTTAATTTGTCAGTCCTTCTGTCTAAGTCAGTTTGTCCTGGTTTCTATCTACACATATATATTGAAGAGTACCCCCCAGTAATTGCTATGAAATGTCACTGTTCGGTAGGTGGCCATTAAACTGCTCTGAAACCTGTGGGAGGCCCTGCAGTAGGGGTCACCTGGACTCCTTCTTAGTCACAGGGATCTCAAACTTCATCAACTTCAGCTTTCTATTTTTCTTCAGCTATTCCATAGGAGGAACTTCTGCTCAATGCTCCTCCTCCTGCTCCTTCCCCCAGCAGCAGAGCTATAGAGAAATAAAATTTTCTTCAGCCTGATGTCATGCCATAGCAAGACAAGTCTATATTCTCTGCTTGTAGGCTTATAAACAGCTCTGTAAGTGTTGAAGAATGCATGCCTATCTCAGCAATTAAAGGGAAATATTTTTCCCCCAGCCAATGCTTTATGTTATTTCTACGTATACACTAAAAATAACAGCATGTGTTTAGTCACAAATCTAAAATCAGAACTGCTAAACACGTCAGCTGTAATTTCCCCATGGAGCTCCAATATTGTGTTTGTCAGGTAGAATTACCATGCTCACTTCAATTTACCCATTGTTCCTAATATAGGCCAGATGCCTTGAAGGCTCATGCAGTTCCCAAAGAGATCAATCTGCTCTTTGATCTCAGCCTTCAAATCAAGGCTTCACAGGATGTTTTAGCAGAGAAAGGCCTCAGGACATATTGCAAACATCACCATCTGTATTTTCCCCCTTGCTCACCTGGTTAGTGATCCAAAGGCTACCCCAACTTCATACTGATCACAAGGGATATTCTACTTGCTGCCTCTGCCTTTCCTGGCTTTCATCTGTTCTTTAGCTCTTCCTACATTATGCCTTCCCATTCTCCCCCAATCACTCCATAATTCAACCAATTTAAGAGTTTACATTCTTTCCAGCTTGTACTGGAAGAATCATCATTGCAATATTTTATGGAGTTCTCATAGCTTTTACATTTCCTAATTCTGTAAAATTCTGCAGTCCTATCTCTCAGATGTTTGACAATGTTGATTCACAAGGGGGACAAAAAGAAAAAGACATAACAAACAGAGCTTCTTCTGGCACCACACCTGGTTAAGATATTTGCACTGGATTTATAAATCCAGATTTCAATAACAGCAAGACAAGTGGCAATGCTTTCCAGAAAGGGGTAGCAAATTAATATTACATGGTGCAATTAATGCCTTCCAACTTCTTTATTTAACTAGGTATCCTCAGTGATCATTCTTACTCACATTCAGTCCCTTCAGGCAGTAAGAAGCAGAATCATTTGGGAAGGAGGTTTCAGTTAAATGGAAAACAGGTATTACGTGTCCTCATATCCACTCCTGCTCAACACTGACCCAAACATGGGTAATAATTTGGTTATTACTCTTCAGGACATGCAGGATCCCATTTAAAACAGCGCTTTCTCATTACTGTGCACAGGTCTGTTTTCCCTGATTCTCCTACCATCATTTGTGCATTTCACCAATGTCATCTCCTTCATATATGCTGAAGCAAGGAGGGCGTAGGAAGACCCAACCACAAGCAAAAAGGTCTCATTTATGTTATCCTACACATTGCTCCTGAATTCTACTAGAATAATAAAACATAAATAACTACATATTTAAAAGCATTTAGCCAAGAGTGAAGCAACTGCAGGTCAGCTAAAGGCTTTTCTTTTCAGTTACCTGTCCTCTTCCCTTAGTGAACCGCCCAAAGAGCCATGGGGAATTCCAGTTTCTCAGACTAGAAATACCAATATGATAACCCTTCAAATGACAGGGTACTGTGATGTTTTGGGCAAAGCAGAGTAAAATATAATGTTAGGAATTAACACCACCCTTGCACACAGTCATCCTGGTTTCCCCCTCTTCCTTCAGTGATTCCTGCTGAGTCAGGCACACAGAAGCCACAAGCAATGCCAAAAACGCCTTTATTTTAAGCTGGTCTGTTACACCCTATAACAAAGCATACTGCAACACACCCCCTCACTGCACTCACAGCAAAGCATTTACAGAGAGGAGGCAAGTAGCTGCACTCAGGTTGAGGAGATGGGGGTTTTTTTGTCACAGAGGGTTATTTCAAATGTTTTGCAGTAGATGTAAATTGATGTGGAACCAGGACTGTCATTCACTTGGTGCTGATGGTGTCTCTCTACCACAGAAAACAGGAGTTATTCTTTGGGCAAATGGATATGCAATAAGAATTCTTGAGTGCTCCTGAGAACTCCTGAATGAAATAAATTATTTCAAAATGCCCTTTCTGCCAAAACATATTGCACTAAATAAATCTCAGATTCCTAACCAGATTTCTGTTTACAAAGTCATCTTGCTCTAATATAGTTTCAGTTTGTTATCGCCCTTCCAACCATTAAGCATTTTTGAAGCAGTTCTGCAGTCACAAGTATAGAGAATTGTGAAGAAGTATGAGTTTGTCTGGGGGCTTTTAAGCTCACTGAAAGAAGACAGCAAAAGAGTAAAAGCTGTGAGACAGCTAAATAGTTTTCATCCCTCACTGCTTGCCAGAGAGATACAGATAATCTATCCTAAAGTCTTGGATTCTTATTCCTGGCAGTACAAGTGTGAGCTTCATTCTCCAGCATTAAAGATTTGGGAACTGGTGAGAGGAAACAACTTTAAAGAAATCCATTATTGGTAACACTTCTAGTGTAATTTCCATGTACTCTGCCATTGATGTTATTTGGTAGGCTAGTCATAAGAATAAATATATAAACCATCCTCGTGAGAGAAAAACAAAGACTTTTGGCATAAGTCTATCAAAGGAAAGAGAAATATATTTAAACCTGACTATAATTCATTACCACATCCAAACCCAGCCATAAAAATAAATTTCTCTTTTTATTGATTGAAAGACTTAAGGAGTACAGTAAGCTATTAAAGAAGTCTAGAGGTTTTTTATTATGTGCCAAATGTTAATTCTGTTGAACTGAAAGAATAAACTTTCTTCAACAGAAGAAAGCAGACTTTGCTTCTAGGATTATGTTTTCAGAATATATTTCAAATCACTGCCTTCATGACACAGCACCTCTTATAGATATGATGAACCAGAGTCCGTTCTGATTTAGTGCTTGCTTGAAGAAATATTATTCTCCTTTTCTACAACTTCTTTTTTTTAATTTACTCTATCTCCTCTTTCAATTATTTCATGTGTGCCTATTTTTGTCTGCATTGGTATTCTTTTATTCTACATTTTTTGTGGACATAAATCAGCATATATAAGGGAGTTAAGCCAGTATTATGCATCAGTTTAAATTCATTCAGCCTGCCAGCAGTCTGATAAAGATTTGTATTTGGTACCCACTTTTGTCTTTCTGCTCAGGAAGGTCATCCAGAGCCTTAGGAGAATGATAAGAACTGTTTATTCATTTTACAATATATTCCAGGTCAACGTCTGTTCCTGATATATGTACTAGTTGTATTGTATAAAACAGCTATCCAAACACTGCAATGTAAAAATATAGTTAGAATTTATGGTTTAAATGTGTCATGGCAAGAACACTGAATTTTTCTGTTTCTGAGGGAGTATTATATAAGTATTCCTAAATCAATAAAGTTCACTCAAATGTATCCCAGAACAGAACAAGCTAAATCCAATGACACATTTTTAGTTTCTCCTCTATTTTCATTGCAACTTGGTCTGACCTAGAGGCAACCTAGTGTTCTCAGACTCAGACTGTTCTGAATTTAGCCTTTCTGGGGCAAATCTGCTTCACCATTACACAATCACTGCATATATTTGAAACAGTATGCACATATTTTGTATAAGCAAATTTGAATTATATATGTGCTTTTACAGTTTCCTCAACAAAGCAGGCAGCTGGTTTTGAGTAATCCCATCCCAAAGGCGAGTCACCGAGTAAAAAGACCAAGTAATCCACATATCTGACATTGTCTTTCTAATACAGGACCAAGGGCAGAGGAAGTGTCTGTCACAGCTTTCCAAGTCCAAACTGAGGAGTTTGGGATTCAAACCTTAGCCTACTCCAAATGGAAGAAAAGACCTTCCCAAAGGAAAAAGGGGAAGAACATATTATGCATACTTGTCACCCTAAGGAAATACACTATCCTTACAAAAAATGTAACAGATATTTTACAATATTTAGATTGTAAAGTCTTTAGAA
The DNA here is from genome assembly GCF_008360975.1 of Lichenostomus cassidix. Lineage (NCBI taxonomy): Eukaryota > Metazoa > Chordata > Aves > Passeriformes > Meliphagidae > Lichenostomus > Lichenostomus cassidix. Next base: position 57,144,142 of record NC_139482.1, read on the forward strand.
AGGAAACAGGATAAAGAGATAGTTCTTCTGAAGATGAGAGCAGATGACAACAGCTCTGAAAATGAAAGAAACCTATTGCGCTTGGGATTCCAGGAGGTTTATTGAGGGATCGCAGGGAAAGGCGAAGGGCAGCGAGGAGGGCGGAGAACGGGGGGCGGCAGCGGGGCAGGAATCCAGAACACAAGAGCCTACGCCTCCTTCGTTTCTACTGCTTTCCTGATGCGCTACCATCCCCCCAGGCGCCACGGCTCACCCATGTGCTTCGCCGCCGCGGCGTGTCTCGAGCGTGTTCGGCACGGCTGTTCGCCTTTCCGTGCTGCTTCTCGGTGTTCAGCCACTTTTCGGAGTGCAAAGCAGCAAGTGGTGCCGAAAACCCAGGATTATAAGATCTGCCGAACATGCTGGACCTGGCGCAACCAGTCACGTGCAGCCTCGCCGCGCTGACAAGCCATCACCGCTGTGGAAGCAGCAGCGCCTGCAGCCGGCCCCGCCGCCATCTCGCCACGCCAGCACTGCCATGCTGCAGCCACAGCGCCCGTGCCTGCGCACCACTCACGCCCGCTCCACACGCGCCTGCTGCCACCCGGCAAGGAGCCAAATCTGTGCAGGGCTTCCACCCATGCCACATGGTTCGCAGCCACGCCGCCATCTTCTGCCGCTGCCCTGCCGCGTGCCACTCCAAGCGCAGTGTCGAAAGAGCCCGCACTGCCCTGCTGCTGCGGTCACTGCGATACCATCTCTGCAGTGAGGCGCACGTCTTGTGTGCAGGTGTGGCATTCCCAGGGGACTCGGGAGAGACTTTTGGAAAAGTCTCCGTTAGCAGTTGGGAATACCTGCTGTTAGCCGACCTCTGTTGCTGTGGGAGCAGCGTGACATCGGTTCTGTCGGGACTGAGAGAGCAGAGACCAGCTGTCAGCTTGTGGCAGACAGCTGCAGTGACCCAGTGCAGGGAGACCAGCTGTCAAGTTTAGGGTAATTGTCTTGGCACCGGGGTGGGAAGGGAGTTTCCCCTGCTGGTCCCCCAAGAGTGTAGTGATCCGCGCGTAGCCCTTAGGGACCAAAAAGTGGAGAAAGGGCCCGCTGTTCCCCCAGCCCCTTTTGTTTCAATTTATTAATTTTTTGGCGCAGCAGGTGTAGAACTCTGAGGGTTAGCCAGCATGGCTTGAGGAAAGTCCTGACTGCCTGACCCTCAGAAGGAGGTGTACACTCAGTTATGTAATTTTTTAGTTGGAGGTAATCCCCCTGCTTCAGTTTCTCCCCTCTTCCTGGGATCCCTCACGTGCTCCCTTGGACTTTCCTTCCCCCCGGTCTCCTCGTGCCTCTGACCCCTTTAGGGGAGAACAGGTGGTTGCATCCCATCACCCGGCACTTGGCTGCCACCAGGTCCAGGGTGCTTCCCTGTTCCCTTCTTGCCCTCATCTGAGCGGGACTGCGCACCCCGCTCAGGCATCTAACCTAAACCCCTTCACCTCACCCTCTTTGTCCTCCCCTTCTCCCTTTACCGGACTGGACAAAGATGGCACCGACCACGTGTCGGCTCCAAATGGCTCCTGGCATGTTACCACTGACCCAAGCTGCCCACAAAATGGCGAGGCAGAGCCTGCCAGGGCAGCTCCTTCTCCCCATAATCCCTCCTGCTTTCCCGCTCTGCACCCTTCCATCACCTCAACACGGCCCCTGAACTCTCCTCCCTCGGTGTCATCATTCTCAACCCCTATTACATCAGGGGGCGGGGCAGCAGCATGGGAAAACCCCATCCCTGAGTTCCCAGGCTCAGGTTCCCATGCTGCATCAGCCACCGCGGCGGGGTGGGGAGGTGTGTTTGCTGTGCTGGAGTGTCGTGGCCAGGAGGGCCCTAGCTCTCCACCACGATGTGGCCACCCTAGCCGACCGAATGCAGTGGTCTGGTAGGCAATTCCATTCAGCCAGCTGAAGGAGTTGTGCAAGGCGGCGAAGGAATTTGGGAGAGAATCCCCATATTTCCAGTCTCTTTTTCAGGCCATGTTAGCATCGCATGCAAAATGCCCCCACGATATCAAAACAATTATATCTTGTCTATTGACAAGCGGCCAATTTAAAATGTGGGAGGCTGCCTGGAAAAGGAGGGTTCAACCCCTAATTGGCTTATACAGGGAGAACCCTGAGCGTCAAAACCTGACGTTTGACTGCTTATGTGGGGAAGGAGATTGGATAAAACCTCTTGATCAAGTAGCTGCTTTATCCTCCTCTGTGTTATCGGATCTGGTATGGGCTGCAAAACAAGCCCTAAAGCTTGTTCCTACCAGTCCTGCATCATTTCTACCCTACACCTGCATTACACAAGACCCTGATGAGCCCTTCCTTGATTTCGTCTATCGCCTTTCCATCGCGATCGAGAGACAATTCAAGGGAGCAGAGACTCAGGGGGAAGCTTTATTATCAAGAGCTATGCTTGATACGAACAATCATTGTAAACAAATTATCAGCGCTCTTTCTCCTGATCTTCCACTCACCATTAACCGGCTCATCGACACCTGCATGCCGTTACCGGTAGCCTTAAATTCAAATACCCCTTCCAAACCTCCCCCGAAAGCTTTCCCTGTCAACCAGAGAAGGCCACCTAGACCTCCTACCACCCCTATTGTCTGTTTCCTGTGTGGGCAACTGGGTCACCTAGCCAGATGTTGCCATGTGTTCCCGCCAGCTACTAGTGACAGTTCTATGAGTTCTGTGTCTGCACAACAGATGCCATCATACCCGACATATACCAATCAAGCCTACCAGCCAAGACCAGCGCAGCAGCAAACACTTCCAGCCTGCACGTTTCCAGCGCCGCCACCTCCTGCTCAACCGGCATGGCTTCCACCTCCTACCACAAACAGCCGTCCAAAAACTGATTGAGGAGCATGGAAGGGTGTCGTGTGTGGACATAAGTAACGTCACTGCCTCATCAGACCAGCTCACAGTAATGATGTCACTAATGGACATTGGACTGGACTCTTCAAATTCGTTTCAGGCATGGTGGACTGACTGGTTTAATTCAGAGGCCTTATGCCACTTGCGTGCTATCTAACCAGGACACATCTACATCAGTAAGGGGGCTAATCGATATGGGGACGGATGTTACTATCAGTTCGAAGAGCATGTGGCCTTCACATTGGCCCTTGCAAACCATCACACAATCCATCAGTGGAGTAGGGGGGGCATTCTCCTGCATAACAAAGTGCAGAGAGTATTGTTATCATAAGTCCTGATGGCACGCCAGCCCAAGTCCAGCCGCTGGTAATGGATGCTTCATTCAACCTTTGGGGCTGAGACACCTTGTCTCAATGGGGGATTCAGATTCATATCCCACCTCTGGAGCCGGGTTTTTATCTGTGGCCACTGATGAGCGCGCTACCCCGCACCTAAATTGGCTTAGTGAAACACCGGTGTGGGTAGATCAGTGGCCACTTCCAGAGGACAAATTAGGCACTCTCGAGTCCCTCATGAGGAGCAGCTTGCCAAGGGCCATATTATACCAACTAATAGCCCTTGGAACTCCCCCGGTTTTGTTCTCCAAAAACCTTATAAAAACGAGTGGAGGCTCCTCCACAATCTCCATAAAATCAATGAGGTCATTGAGGACATGGGGCCTCTGCAGCCTGGGATGCCATCAGCAACCATGTTCCCCCAGGAGTGGAAGCTAGCAGTCATAGACATCAAGGACTGCTTCTTCCACATCCTGCTCCACCCTGAGGATGCCCCTAGATTCGCCTTTTCAGTTCCATCTTTAAATCGCCAAGCCCCGATGTGCACGTACCATTGGACAGTTCTGCCGCAAGGCATGAAAAATAGCGCCACCATCTGCCAATGGTACATGGCCAAGGTTCTCACCCCAGTCCACCAGCAATCCCCAGGAGTGATGCTGTACCACTATATGGACGACATCCTCATTTGTGCGCCCAATGATGAACTTCTAAATGTTATTCTGGCACTGACTTTTTGTGGTTCTCCAGGAAGCAGGGTTCCAGATACATATGGAGAAAATACAGTGCCCCTGCCCTGCTAAGTACCTTAGCCTGGTGGTCAGGGAACGGACCATCGTGCCCCAGCAGCTCGTCATCCAGGACAATCCAGGGACCCTGCGGGAACTCCATCAACTCTGCGGGTCCATCAATTGGATTCGTCCACTGCTGGGGATCTCATCAGGAGACCTCACCCCCCTGTTCAACCTACTTTGTGGCAGCAAGGAGCTGGACTCCCCAAGTTCCCTGACACCATAGGCCCAAGAGTGTATCATCTGTGTACAGGATGCCATGACCCAGAGACAGGCGCACAGAGTCGATCCATGCTTACCATACCAGCTAATCATCCTGGGGGAAAAACAATACATGCACAGACTAATCTATCAGTGGGACAGTGAGCTGAAGGATCCACTACTGATCATCAAGTGGGTCTTTCTGCCTCACCAGGTCTCCAAAACTCTAACAACACCACAAGAGTTTGTGTCAAGGGTAATTATGAAAGACAGGTCTCGGCTTCGTGCCCTGGCAGGCCAGGACTTCACATGCATTCAGGCACCATTCACAACTGATTATTTGGAACACCTGATGCAATTCAGTGAAAATTTACAATTTGCTCTAGAGGGGTACTCTTGGAAAATTCAGATTAGTCATGGGAAACACAAACTGTTCAATACCAATTTTAAATTAATCAAAAAAAACCAAATTGGCAGACACCCCTATTAAGGGAGCCCTGACAGTTTTCACAGATGGCTCCGGGACTTCTCACAAGTCCATGGTGACTTGGAGAGTTCCCAGGACACATCAGTGGAATGCTGATGTCGAAGAGGTCTCCAGATCGCCTCAGCTTGCGGAGCTGGCAGCAGTTGTCAGGGCCGTCAAAAGGTTCCCGGAACCCCTGAATTTGATCAAAAATTCAACCCATGTTGCTGGAATCGTATCTAGAGTGGAGAATTCAGTTCTAAAAGAGGTGTCAAATATCAAATTGTTCAATTTGCTATTGGAGCTCATAGAAGTTCTGTCCCACCAAGGGCAACCGTACTTCATGATGCATGTGAGGTCTCACACCAACCTGCCAGGCCCAATTGCCGAGGGCAACAGAAGGGCAGACACTTTGGCTGCTACAGTCATCAAGCCCTCAGTGCTGGACACATTCGCACAGGCCAAGCTGAGCCATCAGCTTTACCATCAAAACACCTTGGCCCTTGTGCGAATGTTTTGGCTGACCAGGGAGAAAGCCAAAGCCGTTGTTACCACCTGCCCTTCATGCTGTAAATACCAGATTCCATCCTGCAACCAAGGAGTTAACCCCAGAGGGTTACACATCTGCCAACTTTGGCAGACAGATGTGACCCATGTTCCAGAGTTCGGCAGACAAAAATATGTTCATGTCTCTATTGATACATTTTCAGGAGCCATCCATGCCTCAGCACACTCAGGGGAGAGGGCAACAGATGTCATCAAGCACTTCCTTTTGGCCTTCTCGACCCTGGGTGTGCTGGCAGAAATTAAAACAGGCAACGGCCCTGCTTATATTTCAAAACAATTCAAAGAATTTTTGAAGAAATGGGGAATTGAGCAGTCCACTGGGATCCCTCATTCACCCACAGGACAATCAATTGTAGAACGGGCCCACCAAACCATCAAAAGGGTCCTTTCTCAGCAGCGAGGAGGAGCAGAGATCACTTCGCCCATTGTGCATCTCTGCAAGGCTCTGTTCACCATCAATTTTTTAAATAATTCCTTTCCAGAGCCTGTTCCCCCCATATTCCGACATTTTGCCAATAACACCAGGGCAAAATTAAAGGAACAACCGCCGGTGCTGATCAAGGACCTGGAATCCCGACAAGTCAGGGGCCCCTTCCCTTTGGTAACCTGAGGGAGAGGGTATGCCTGTGTTTCCACCCCAGCTGGCCCCCATTGGATACCCAGCAAATGGCTGAAACCCCACACCCCAGACCTTCCAGGAAAGCAGGTCCACTTTGCCAAAAAGGACTGTTTACCAGATGGGAAGACCCTCTCCACTGTGGCGTGGAAGAGAAGAAAAAAGAAAAAAATCAAAAACCAGAGATTAACCCAGATTCCTGGATAGGTTTCCTACAGGCATATTTATTTCCCCCTTACGCAGAAATCCCCCTCAGTCCGTGTGTATCCTGCACTTCCTTGAGTCTTTTATTTGATAAACCCTAAATTGTAATCCTTATGCAGTTTCCTTTGCCCCTTTTCCCCATTCCTTTTTATTTATAACCAATGGGAACTGCTGGGGAGAGAAAAAAATTTTAAAACTTTTAGTTACTCTATTTTATCTGAGTTCATTTAGGTTAGAAGCCATGCAGAAGCCCCTAAAGATGGTCTGCCTTGACCGCCTGGATGTTGGCCCTCTTCCTTCCTTGCCAGCATGTGGCTCGTCCATCAGCCAAAGATCAACTTCTGGGCCACGCTCGCAAGATCCCTCAGGCAGGAAGGACTCCGCATCATCAAAGAATTGCAAGGCCACATCCGGGATCTCAAAACCCAAAAAAAGAACTGGCTCGGTGACCTCTTTGGAACCTGGGGACTTTCAGGATGGGCTGGGTCAATTTTGCATTCAGTTACTTGGATTTTGCTCAGTCTAATAACTATAATTTTTTTATTTGCAGTTGTTGTATTACATTCCCCTTTTTCATTTGTTGTAAATAAGAAATGGGGAATTGTTGAGGTGGCCCTTAGGCAGATCAACCTGGGCAACCAGCAGCATGGTTCAGTGACCGTTGAAGAGGAATCCTGGGTCTGAGGTGAAAGCTGTCACTGTCGAACTTAGGGCGACAAGCTTGTCACGACCCAGAGGACCCTGCGGCTGAAAGCATTACTATGTGCCATGTCAGAAGCTTATTGGCCCCGTGCACCTCCCTGCCTTTGTCCCATTTGTGGTTTATGCTCCAGAATGTTCCCCCCAGCACAGCACCCCATTGGTTTAAAAGCTTTGTACCCTCCCTCACTGTACAGTTACTGGTTTGTACCCCTGTCCTTCTCCCCTCAGACTTTCCCTGGCTGGCCCTTCGGGGCTGGCCACTCCCTGTTTCCCTCCTCTTTTAACCCCGTGCAGCCCTTTTTTCTGCGCTCTTGCGTTCTGGATTCCTGCCCCGCTGCCAATCCCTGTTCTTCACTCTCCTCACTGCCCTTCACCTTTTCCTGCGATCCATCAATAAACCTCCTGGAATCCCAGGTGCAAGAGCCTATGCCTCCTTCATTTCTACCGCTTTCCTGACATGCTACCGTCCCCCCGGGCGCCACAGCTTGCCCGTGTGTTTCACTGCCGCGGCGTGTCTGGAGCATGTTCGACATGGCTGTTCGCCCTTCCGTGCTGCTTCTCGGCGTTCAGCCGCTTTTCAGAGCGCGAAGCAGCATCAATGCTTAATACAAATGCAAAATTCCTTTCCTAATTAAGCTATTTTTAAAAGAATATATTCACCAGTGAATAGATTGCTGCCTTCTTAGGACCTTAGTAGACAGACTGAGATTTGTTGTAATATCTCATAGCACTACTAGATAACTTCTCTTCCTCAATGAGCTCAAGAAATGTTAACAGTATTCAAATAATTTTTTTAAATCAATAATTTGTATTATATACTTTATTCAACAACCTGGAATTTCCATACCTTGTCAAAGGATGATGAACCTATTAATGATCCATTATCCTACAGACACTTGTAGATTAACTTTCCCATCCTTCAGGCAGCTTCTTCTCTGACTAAAATCATACAAATTGTTAAGGGCTTCCAGACCAGAGGATTCACTCCTAGTGCATTCAAACATCCATTATTAATTTTTTTTTGTCTTTGAGCTAAAGAAAAAAATATATATAAGTGAAATGACATCTTCAAACACTTTTTGTTATGATATTACATATCTAAGAAGAAGCTGCTATACTTCAAACAGAGCTTTACACAGAAGATTTTGCAAATTCAGAGTGGGAATCTATAAACAGCTACATTTGTGTATGTGTGTTTGTATGTTTATAAAATATCTATATCTACAGTACTGACATAGTACGCCTTTTTCTACCACACCAACACTGCCATGAAATTAGGTCTTCTCTATGAGGGAAAGCTATTTCTGTTCTCCAAAAGTATTTTACTCTACATTATTTCAGCCATGCAATGTGTAATGAATAGCAGTTTGTTAGCACACAGCAGAATATATTATCTCTGGAACAGTTCCATGATTGTAAAACATCTATTTTCCTCTCAAACACCATTAATTCTAGAAATATAAAAGCCTAGTTACACATACATCCTCCTAACACACTTTAAAGACCCACAAAAGAAACAATAACACTAAATACTAAAAGCTATGAGCAAAAATTCTTAGATGCAAATTTGGTTCCCAAACTATGAAATGGCAAGGAAAATATGATACAGACACCTGTAGAAGAGTCAGACTTCATTTATACTCCAGTGTGTAAATACACAAACACACAATACAGCAATTACATAAATATTTAGTATTATATTCAATGACAACTGACTTACAAGATGTTACAGATTCAATTGAAAAGTTGCCCTATTTAGAGTTTCCTACAGGAGAGACTCTTTCTTGCCCTGAGACAATATCTGAGCTATGGAGTGAACAAACCTGTTTCTGCTAACTGGTGATGTGTTTGATAGATAGGACTGCTAAAACCGCAGAGATGGGTGATAGGAGTCGGAATAGTCTAATTTTTAAAGCAGTTCAGAAATTCTATCCCTGATTTCTAGCAAGCACCAAGCCCTTCCAAACTGGATCACTGGGTGATAACTCTCATCCTCTAGAGTCCCTGTTTGTCATTTTGGGTCTTTAGGAGCTCTGATCTCTAAGTTAAGTAAAATCTCTCCTCTAAAAATACAGTACTGTGAGGCATTCAGAGTGGCCTGACCTGTCATAGTATTCAGCTTTTTCTCTGCAATCTCTGTAAGGGGGGGTGGATGACCCCTGGTGTTGGACAAAGCATTTAATTTGCTAAGAGGTCTCACAGCAAAAACGGCAAAGAAACTAGAAGGACATCCAGTTCTTGGCTTCGTTTCCACATACTTGCACTGTGATGATTCCAAATATCTCCACCCTCTTGCAGATTATTCCATCTCTTCTTCTAATTACTCAATTACTCCTTGTTTTCCATTTAGAGTCCATCTCTTGCTTTTATCACGATGGGCCCTTGCCCTGTCTTTTGATCTTACTAGCTTCTTTATCCCCAACAATTTAATCTCTGTTGTTCCTCTTCTGTGTTCTTCCCCCCCTCCCCTAATTTTAAACTCTCCCATGTCTTCCTGAGGTCCTCTGACCTCCTCTGATAATCCTTATCTCTGTCCCTGAGTAACCCTGACAGCATGGAGAAGCAATTCCACCATGTCAGGAGGTCCCCAACAAGTGGAAAAAGGATTTACATGGAAATTACTACCCAGGCCCCAAAGCCCAGGCCAGCTGCAGATTAAGTTTTGGTGTTGAGGAGAAGATTTGCGCTATGATTGCTGCAGAAGAACCAGGGGAGGATGGAACACTTGTGCTGCACACAGGTATAACTCTGCTTTTGTATTTTTGAGAGAGGCATACTTAGCCAAACTGGTCATATTTTTAACAGCTACACCAGGATTATACAATTTTTCTGCCTATGTTCAAGTTCCTACCCCTACTCTAGTGCATTTCGGCACTAGAAGTTCTCAGACTTATGATCCCTTTCCACACAGAAAAACAAGGTTTGCTTTAGTCCAATCTCAATTGAATAAACCATTGAGTTAAATTCTTCTTGTCCGCTGTCAGAAGGAGGTAATTTGAGGAAGAGAGCTGCCGTGGAAGACTTCAGCTGAAAAATATGCAGCACAGACACAGCAAAAAGACCCACTTCCAGATGAAACATAATCTGAAATGTCTATTGGTGCACAGCCAAAGACGCCATGCACTTTGTGTCTGGAGCCAGGGTGAGTCCCAGTCAGTACAGTGTGAACACAAACATATGGCTGCAGGGCAGCCCTCAGTTCGGGTGGTGGTGTAAATGTTTCATGTGCAGCAGAGCCTAAGCTGAACAGCCACAGGTTTCTGAGTCTGGCACTTTGGATGAGGAACATGGAACCACGTGCCTTTGAGAGGTGCAGAAGAGAGACATGCTTTTCATCCCCCCTGTCCCACACCAGCATCAGGTCTTCACACAGTAAGTCTGAATCTAGTAGTTTGCACAGGAATGAATGCAGAGGGTATGTAGGAGGGATGAGCTCTGATCGTTCAGCAGCTTGTTGTTGGAGGCAGGGAGAAAAAGCAGTGTATCCCCCAGTTACTTCCTTGAGCACCTGCATTCCAGCATGACAGAGATGCCAGAACACTTCTCTGGCACCTGCCCCATGATGTACAGCTCCGGCCTAAATGTGTGGTGCAGGAACACGAGCAGCTGGTGGAAGATTCTGTTCTCATGGACGCTCCAGGATTCACAGGTGCCATCCATCCCAGTAGCTGGGTGCATCTCTGGCATGAAACTGCTTTTGCAAAGCACTTAGCAGGCACCAATAAGGTCACACACCAGGTTCTTCAGATCCTTGCAGTGCCAGGTAATCCCTGCATTGGCAATAGGGTGGGAACAGCCAACAACCTGGCAGCACTGTGTGCTTCGTTGTGAGCTCCACTGAAGTTTTTGTCTTCCTTCTTCTTGTTCTTCTTCCTGCTGCTGGGGTTGTCCTGCTCACAGCAGCCACTAGAGGCAAGTTTCATTTGCCTGGTCCAAAACAACCACTGCTGCCACAAAGAGAGGAGTGTGGCTTCTTCCACTGGCCTGCTCTGCTTAGTGTCCTGCAGCAGCCACCTCATCTCCTGGTGCAGTGACTCCTCTCGCTGCTGCATTTGCTGGGCTGCAGATACAGGGATCAGGTGATGGTGCTTCAGCCCTGGCAGGACGGCCAGCACAGCCAAGAAGAGCATAATTGGCACAGACGTGGCCTGGGAGAGATGTTTGCTCAGCAGGGCTGGGTGGGAGGTAACATGGAACAGAAGCTGCCTGGAGTGGGGTCCGGCAGGTGAGAAGGTGAGGGAGGTGAGGGAAGGTGAGGGAGGTGAGAGGGAGCAAGGACAGTGCTTGTGAGCAGTGCAGGGATGGAAGCCATGAGCTGTTTCACAGAAGCCTTTGGGCACCAGGGTCTACAGCCTTGAAGGGGATGCAGTCCTTGACTGGAGACAAGACATGGCCCATTCTACCCAAGCTACCTCATGGCCAATCCCTGGCAGGGCTGTGCTCCACAAAAGGGCAAGAAACATGCAAGCAGAGTCTCCCAAGGCCCCATCCTTGCCAGACTACTGTCCCATGGAGCTTTATCTTAAGCAAAGTTTTAAAAGAATGTTTTAACTTCCTTTTCAAATCCTCAAAGTTATGCAGAATTATAGATTATATGTGTTCAATACCATGTGTAGTTGTCTTTTTCAAGATGAAAGATGGTTTTCTCTCCTACAAATAGAAATTTCAGCACTTGAGACAAGGTTAAAGTGTTAAATTAGGCTAAAGAGAAGTACTCAATACAGAGCAATGCATTTGTTCATGACTTTTTTAACTTAGTTGAAGTTGTATGAGGCACAAATCAGAGAACTCCCCTCTTCATAGGACAGAAACCAAACAATTTATCGCAAAAAATCTTTGTTCCTAAACATCTGAAAGATATCTTCAGTATCAACCATCAAAGGATTTGGTATGTTTCTAAAATTGTCGAAGAAATATTGTGTCACCCTCAAGTGGATTCTTTTGTCTGCTTCAGGGGCCATTACTAACAGCTCTTACAAATTCTCTTATCTGTTCTTTATTTTCAGTGTTCCTTTTCCTTAACAATGGTGGAGTATCATGAGGAAATAATATGAATGGCAGATGTCAAGACCATTGAAAATAGTGATATGATAACTTTCCCAAAAAACAGAGGCAAAGTAGCTGGAGAGTTTAAAATACAGCTATTTTTGATCTTAGCCTAGATCTCTGAATAAGATTGGTATTTAAAGTAGAAATCAATGCAATTTGAGTAAAGGACAGATTTTTTTCACAATTACTCAGAATAAAATGGGACTTTACAGCACCACTAAACTTCATGGATTATGTGAATAAGCATCAGCAGGAAGGAGTAACAGAAACCAAACCTGGTCCTTGAACAGGTACCTTCCTACAAAGTTTTTCTGACAAGTTTACTTACCCAGACACACAAATGTCCCAAATCTAAGGCTAATATTAGATGCTTTTTCAAAGCAATATCCAGTATGATAGCTTTAATGTAAATACATTACTACAAACACAAATTTAAATATATAACACCTTTTTTTTCTTTTTCTAATGCTTAAAAATAAAGCAAAACTGTTGTCTGTTTTTTCACATACCCAGGCTTTGTGCTTTCAGAGATAAAATATTGTACACGATCTTATCCTTTTTCCAAACAATACAATGCTGTGATAACAACAAAGCTGGGAACTAATCCAGACTTTCTGAGCCAGAGATATTGCCACCCATTACTAATAGTTGGGGTGGTGCTACCCATAGCCCTGAGAGGAAAATGCGAAAGCAATAGTGATATTGTTTCCATAAGGATGGACAAAATTAGTAATTAGTGCAGGCTTTAAATTTTGTGAGTGACACTGATAAGGCACTTTTACTATATGAATTTAGGAACAGAAAAGCTCCAAGAAAAACTGATAATGAAGCACTCATCTCTGAAATAAGAGTACAAAGCATTTCACAATAATTTCCCTATTTCCTTTAATGTCTTTCTGAACTAAATTGCTTCCTATCTCATTACCCATCACTCATTTCTGCATCCCAACTCTTACCATTTCCATTTACTTTCTCCTTGACCATGTGTCCCTATTCTTTGTTTCTTCATTCCCCAACCCCATCACCCCCTTTTAACACCGCAGTCTTTAGTCTTACCTTTCTCCTTTCTGAAGTTGCTATAATTCCCAAACTCTTAACATTTAGAGGCACGACAATTCTCCTTTTTTCTAACATTGATTACAGGGGTCCACTGCCCAAAGCAAGATGGCAATAGACAATTACATGATCACAGCACATTTCAGATTGGAAAGGTCTCACTTCTGTCCTTTTACTCACAGCAGTCTCACCTCTGAGATCACATTGGATAAATCCAGGTGCTGTCCACTTCCATCTGGAAAACCTCCAAGAACAGAGACTGTGCAGCATCTCTGAGCAACCTGTTCCACTGCTTGTTTCTCCTTGTGGGAAAAGGAATTTCCTTATATCCACTGTGAAGCTCGCTTCTTTTAACTTATGCACGTTGTCTCACATTCTCCTGCCCTGAAGCACTGTGAACAGCCTGGTTGCATCTACTCTGTGACATCCCCATAGCCCTGGGGGTTTGCTGTCATATTCCATGAAGCTATGTGTTCCGCAGGCTGTACAAGCCCAGGTCCCCCAGCCTCACCTGACAGGAAAATTGCCCCTTCCCTGCCCCTTCCAACCTGGAGACCAGGGCCTTTTCCACAGGGTTGCTCCCTAAACAGGCAGTCTCCAGCCTGTGGGACTGAAAGACATTCATGCACACCAGGGGTAGGACTTGCCATCTGTCATTGCTGAATTTCAAAAAGTTCTGTCAATCCACCCTCTGGTCTGTCCACATGCTGAGATGGAAAACACTGATAACAGAAGAAGCAAGAGAAGCAATGGAGAGCAGAAAGACCTTCAGGCATGAGAGCAGCCTGCCCAGGGCCTGAGCTCCATATCCAGCCCAGTGTCTGAGATACAGAAAGGTTAAGTATGCCAAAATTTTTCTTGTACACCTCTAACAATCAAGGACTAAAACTCAAGAGATAAAGCCAGAATGGCAGAGCTCAGAGAGATGAGATAGCAGCAGGGCTGCAGCATGCCCTGCAGGGTTTGTCAGCACTGAACACTGTCCAGGTTCTGACTTAGTCAAACCCATCCAGATGGGGTTAGTCAAACCCAAACCCATGACAGGGGAGTCAATTGGTGTTATTCTGCAGGGAATCTGCACATTCCCTGGGAAGACAAAGACGTGAAACCAATTCAGATTTAGGGCCCAGTATATGGCAGAGAACAGAGAGATGCTGGAAACAGTCAAAGCCTTATACAAATATCCAAATCTTTATCTAATTTGAAGGAAACTGGAAAACTGGAACATCTGGAAACTGACATCAGTGCCCTGTTACCAATAAATTATTAGCTAGGTGGAAAAAATATGGGGTTTTTTTTGTTTGTTTTTAATGTGTGCAGTAAAAGCACTACTAGGAGGTTCTAGGGAGATAATTTGGAAGAAAAGAGGGATTCATCGGGCATTTAGAGCCAGAACTTGCATTTGCACAGCTGTCCTGATTGTGCTTTTCCTATGTACGCAGAGTCTCATCCTGTTCCAGATACAATAATGACTTGTTTGTACTTTATTTATTTAGTAATCACAGATTTCAAAATACCATATAGATGAGCCAGTCATATAAACATCCCAGTAGGCTCAAAATTGAAAACATGAAAATAAAACAAATACAGGGACAGGATATAATCCTCTATGCCTTCAACAGCAATTCCAAGCATAATGGCATCTGTTCATGCCAAGATAAGGTTAATTTGATCTTATGACCAACTTGAGCAAAGTGTCACATACCAAAATATTTGAATGCATTTATCCAATATCTGTACTTTGTTCATGGCATTGCACTTAGCTTTATTCAGTGAAGGAAATACTCTTTGAGAGTATTTGAAGGAAATACTCTCAAGGAGAAGGTTGCTGTAAAGATTCTTAAGTATTTTTGTAATTTAAAACCCTAGATCTACGTTTTCAGAGCCTACTCAGGCATGCATATGCATTTGAAAATCTTAGTAAACACCTAAATTCCACAACATATTTGGACTATTGGATTATTTCTATTTTCAAAGCTCTTAGAAGTTTCTATACTCTTTTTGGTCAGGTATTCAAAGCAAGGACATAATCAGATTGAGACATATTTAAGTGGAACACACAACCAACATGCCTTCAAAACTCAACCCTTAAGGTTATATTTTTTAAAAGATATAAAGACAGCTCTTCCTGCAAGTTGGCAGAAACTTACCTCTGAGCAAGGCAGCCTATTTCTGCCAACTGCTGAAGCACTCCAGCTGTTGGCACAGTTGGATGGGAGGGACTATGCAAAACAATTACTGGTTTGATTCAGTAGATCCAAGAACTGTGTTTATATGACACAGGCAGAAGAAAGAGTATGCAGAAGCTCTGCTGAAAACTTTTTAAATGGACCATGAAGAAGCTATGAAGTGCTCTATTAAGTGCAATAGCCATAATGAACATTTTACTGGATCATGCAGGCTCTATCCTCATGAGTTTTATTATTGTTGCTATTATTGTTATTGTTATTGTTGTCATTGTTTCACCGTACTGGCCAGAAATGAGGAATTAAGAGACAAAAAAAGGTGACAGGAGGGGTGCTGGGAACCCTCTTTCAGTTCAACCTAGGAAAGCACAGCAAGGACAGATTACATGAAATGAACTGCATTAGGAAGGTCAGAGATGGGAAGAGGGCTCCTTGCCTCGTGGAACTCAGATCCTAAGCAGCACTACTTGGCAAGCCCTTAACAGCCACTGGCACTGCTGTCCCCAGCTACACTCCGGGGGCATAAATCCCTCTGACTGATGTGAAGGTCCCAATGCAATCTTTTGCCATCAACATGGTGCAAAGTTATTTGAGAGCCTATTCTTCTGTTTTCCATTGTTTTCTGTTAATGTGATAGCTAACAAGTATGCAGCTTGCAAAGGCTCAGATGAGACTCAAAGCTCTTTTGGGAAGGCAGAAGTTTCTCATAAGGAAAACCATGTTACTGTTTTATGAATTATTTTACAGTAGTGCTAATTGCTCTCTGAAGACTGATCTGTATAGTGCCAACAGCAGAAGTACTGGGGCTTCCTAAATGGTTTTCTAAAGAAGTTTGTAGTCTTCCCATCTATCACATAAAATTCATCTATTTTGTGGTCAGAGCTGGTTATGTGCTTGCAATCCAAGGGTTTGTGTTGCAAAGCTGGGATAGGAAGAGCACAAAATTCCCTTGCTCTTGGCCACTTGGCTCACTTGAGAAAAGCAAAGCAGGACAACTGAAGGAAAATAAATAAGTACTTCTTTGTCATATTTCCTAGTCATATGGGAAGTCAATGAAGGCTTTAGGAAATTGCCTAACAGTTTTATATAATGTTCCATAACATGCTTTCCTTGATGCTACATAGATCCTGTCTTACTGTTAGGTCTACTGGATGCTCAAGTCTGAAAACAGACATATGCTGGAAATCCTGATGGATCTGCTGAACAGATCTCAGTTTATAACTATGACAGAATACGGTCCAAAATACCTGCTGCCCCACGTTATAATCCTCCAAGAGATTCTTTCCAGAAAATAGATTACTCATTTTGGGGGTAGGTTGGGACAGATAACATAAATCATTAATTAAAATAGAAAGTACTTTCATTTTTTCACAAGGCCAAGCGGACGATGTGTGAGCTGACGTGATGTTCCTGGGCCCATGGGAAGAGGGTGTGGATGGGGATAGCAGGCAAGGCTGATCAGGGCCTTAGGCCATGTCACAGTCCTCAGGGTCCCTGATAGTTTTCTCACAGCTTATGGTATTTTCATTTAAACTTGGAAGTAATATTTCTTTCCACTTCTAATACATATGATTGTTATTATTATTTACTGCTGTAATAAAGAAATTATGTAGACTTTCAGCACTAGAAAAGAGATCATTAATTCAGAGTTTAGGAAATTTTTTTTAAAAAGAGGAGAAAGTTGTCCTTAATTTCCTTTGGGATAAGAAAAAGGGAAAAAAGGACACTCCTGTGAGGTAGGGGTTAAAACACTGATCTCTGAAGTGTGGTGAACACACACTCTAGAGTGTGTGCCAGACAAGTCATTGAGGTCTGGGAAGTAAATATTCTTTGTCCTGTTAATAAGTAAAATAAAATAAAGATACATTTTTAAAATATTATTTATTTCTTCCTTACCCATTTTAAATTTATTTTTTGTGTATTTTATAAAGTACAAAATAGGAACAAAGTGTAATTTTTTGTAATTTGTCTGAATAACAATAGTCATAGCAAGACTGACCTGATCTCTACAAAAACCTCCTGTAACTGATTCTTCTTCATAGCAATGCAGGTTAGGAGTGAACTGATGAAAATCTGGGACATTTCAGTAAGGCCAAAAAAAGAAATAACCAGTCTGGGAATGGACAGGATAACATGTAGTATATGGATGATCTAAAGTTTATGCAAAGTTTTAAATAAGGACCTATAACTCCAACACTAAGTACAAGAAGACAATCTTAGAAATACAATTGTTGGAAGTGGTTGTTCACATAATTTCTCTGAGGGGTCAGAGAGAAACTTCCAGTAAAACATCACTACTCCTGAGAACAAACTGCAAGAAGGGTTTTTTCTCTCAGTATTTCAACTGAGTCATCTTGAAGTTAAATTTTCTTCATCACTTGTCTCTGCATTTTTCCTCTTAAGATGGCCTACATGGTAAGCAGCTCTATGTGAAAGACATTGACTGTTGTCTTTCAGAAGGGTTTTTAGAAGGGTAGGGGTGTGTGGAGTGATGTGTTACATTTTGTGGACTGCTCCCAGTTAATCCCTAGCATGAATACTGACAGGACTTTCTGTGCTCCCAGTTCAGATTTTGTCTAAAAATCTAAAATCTACCATTTATTAGGTATTTTCCCTTTAAAACTGGGCCCTGGATAATGACAGAAGAGCTTCTGTTTTTGTCATGTCATGGCATTGTTCTAGATTTTCTCCTTTACCTGGACTTGCTGAAGAAGCTTTAAATAAGCAGTTATTAAAGGCACGTGCCATGAAGTTACTGTAAATCAGATGCTGCTGGTGTTGTTACTTTTCTATCTGTGTCCTAACAATCTAAGAAATGAAATTGCTATGTAAAATCTTCCACGTTTTTCTGCTAAAATCCGAATGAACAGATGCCTAATCCAAAACTCAGATATCTGAGTTCAAAGTCACCTGAGTTTGAGATCAGACACAAAAACTTCCCTGAAACTGCTGAGCTAAGATAAGAAGTTTTATGTCATAAAGACTCGATAAAACAGTCTCACTAATAACTTCAGTTGTTTCTCACAGGAATCACTGTTTTTATTGCTTTTGATCTTCTTGGTAATTTTTTTAGGTTTCTCTCTTAGAATAAACAGACCTTTCTTTCAGACGTCAGCTCATTTGGTACATTCATTTTCACTTTTTTGTGCTGCATTTGCCAGAACATCTGATGCCTTGGTACTCTCAGGCACCACCTGTTGAAAGTGATTACTTCAGCTGACACTGCACAAAGATCTGAAGACTTACCTCCATGTTCACTTGAGAAGACAGCTGGTAATCCATATTTTTTAAATTTAATCGACTGTTTATTTGTATATCCCATCTTTTTCAGAGATCTGAAATGAATAAACACCATTCAGGTGGCCAGAGAGTCCCTGGAACTCTAAAGAAACTCCATCTCATTCTCCCCCTACTCAGTTCAGAGAGGGGAAGGACTTCTGTTTTCTACATCCTTGCTTAGCAGTTGTGACTCCTCAGACTTAGCTGGAATTTTCAAGTGAACTAGTCTGCACAATTCTGCGAACAATTTCAGGCGAATTAAGGGAGTTTTCCAAAAGAAAGGACTTTAGCTGAAAGTGCCAACTATCTACTCTATTCATTTAACTTTTAGAATTTCTTAACTGTTCAACAGATACAATAGAATCAGCAATTTATATAGCCTCTGGAAAGGCTTTCCAAGTGCATTGGGCTTCAGCAATGTCAGCAAGGCAGTGCATAGTACACCAATCCATCAGTATGAAATGAAACATTAAATTTGAAAAGAATGTCCTAACAACCATGAAAGGGCAGCTGCATTTCCAAGAGTGCCCCAAAAGATGAAAGCAGCTGAACAAGAGATAGGAAAATGCAGTCAAGAGATTCAGAAATGTGAAGATTATATTCTCTTTGACTGTTGACTGTCTCTGAGAGGCAAGAGATTTCATCTGAAGCTGTTAGAAAATTAGTAGTGAGTTACTATATCTCACCAAGAGACGTTAGCTTGACGATCAAGCTTGTTTTAGTTTCCTGATGCCATCCCACTCTTATTTATGACAAGTCCTCCAATTCCCCTCAGTCATTTATTTGTGGTTTTATCCTTCTTACAAATAGTTTTAATATCTCCACTTAATCATTAGTAAGTCAGCAATATAAATTCATTCCTTTTAATATGCTTTATCAAATAATCGCTCCAATCTTCAGTGATTGCACAAGACTAGAAGAGGGAGAGAAAAACTGTTTTTCTGTCCCACAGGAATGTGAAAATCTAGTCCTAATTTCAAATAGAAACCCAAAATCTTAGCAGAAATACCAATGGTGAAATATTTCTCTTAATTGTTTCGCTGTGTTTCTATTTTACAAAAATAAACAGGAAAACGAAGTCTAGCTGTCTAAACCAAACTTCAGTTCAAAGTTATACACATGGTCTTTTCCTGTATTTGAATGGCAAACAAACAGTTGTTGAAACCAGCCTTTTCCTACAGGAAATTGACTTCAGCAGCTCGGCAGTTTCAAATGAAAAAAAAAGCTTTGTCTGGGCTTGTCTCAGCTCAACATTTGCACTCTAAATGAAACTTCCTTTCTTAGAGGTATGCCGCTGTAAAGACACAGGCCTGAAATGATATCACGAAACAGTGTCAGTGTGGCTCCCAATAGTGGAAATCAGATTTTGAGGTCTGAGCAGATAATTTTGGCAGATAAGTGAAATGCACTCAGAGTCAATTGAAATAGAATTGGTCACAATATAAACAATGGAACTTTCCTCAAAGACTTTCAGCACAATTTCTAGTAAATACCTAACCAAAATCAATCTCAAAAATCATTGTCACCCTGAATATGAAGAGTGTAGAGAGAAATCATAGGAGTCAAATCAAGCTGCTGAAATATGGTTAAAGGTCAGGAGAAAACTCAGCTCCCTGTGTCCTAGAAATACCACAAGGAGTTTTGTCAACCAAGATAGAGCATAAGTTTGTTATTTTCTCTCTTGACCTTCCTGTAGAATGGCTCCTTATGGTGAAACATATTAAAAACACAATTCTTGATATCACGTCATGGTGCTGATAGATGATCACACACCATCTTTATCCAATGAAACCCTGTATGTTATGGTAAATCTGCTTCTGTGATCATTTCTATATTTGGTGTGCAAGAGTAACCCCTATCACTCCTGCCAGACATGACATATTCCCATCTTCCCTGGTTTTTCCTTCATTTTTGGCAAGCTCTGCTTCAGTGATGGTCAGGAATCATGCTTCCTTGCATGCCACTGCATAGCGGGCCTGAGCTCTTGTTCAGTGAGATGTTTAAAGTATATTTTTAGATGTCAGTTGTGCAATAAGCTTCTCTTGCTTGAAATTTTAAAGCTGTGTTCGTACCCAAATGAGTTCATGCTTGAGTGATTAATGGAGGAGGTTCATGGTGCTAGTCAGTGTCTAGCCCTACTTTGAAATAAGATCAAATTGATGAGATTAACTAATATGACATACTGACATATCATACATTCTCATACTTTAACAACTTCCTCTGATTTATTGTTGCAAACAGAATAAAGTCCAAAGAGGTATATATGAACTGTGTATGTGAACATTTATGTAAGCATATTTCAGGCTTTTTATGGGCTGGTCACCAAAAGCAGGGAAGAGCTGGGTGAATCAGCAGAGAGAGTTCAAAAACTAAAATGTGAATAAGCATAGCTAACTTTGTAAAATAATTCCTCTAACTACAGAAAGAGCCTTCAAATGAGAAATATACCATACTACTTAAGAAACTTAGTTTTGTCTGAGGATATTCAGAAAAATCGAAGAATTCTTGGTGCATTTCTACATGGAAGTGTCAGAATTGAGAATTACATTAAACACAGGATAGAGTTGTACATGAAATTAGTATTCTGTGATCCAGTCATAGCATAAAATGTCACTGCAATACTTATATTCCAGCAGTTCCAAATTTTACATGATTACTTAAAGGAGGCCTTCTTCCGTTAACAAGTCCAAGTACCTTGCATCTAAGAGCTTAAAAATGCCGACATGTTCTCTGAGTGTTCTCATGTTCTCTTAGTGTTGTTGACATTCAGGATAGCTTGATCATCAGGGAAGCTCAAGAGGTCTGGCAAGAAACAATATGCTGACACATAAAGGAAGTAAAAAACTAGAAAAGCTGATCTAAAATTAATTACTTGAATAAGTAAGTGATATTACCTAGTGAATTCAGTGTTGTGAATATTGACCCTCTGCAATTTAACATTACAATTCATAACTGAGAATACAGAAAATCATTACATAACTAATGATATACAGATTGTATGAGACAAAAACTGAAGAAGACTGATTACACATACGGAGAGAGTAGATGAGAGAGATGTACAGCCAGAGGACTTTGGTGAGTTGGGAAACTGGAAGTAGGCAAGAAAAGATTTCTTTTTAAGAAAATTATTTGTGAAATTTTGTGCATGTACAGGAAATAAAGGGAATTTTTACTTAGAAGTAGGCCTCTATATTAGCAACAATGGACAGAAAAGATATTTTGAGCAATGTTTATTGATTATTTGCATACAAGTTGCCAGTGTGATATGGTCGCTAAAAAAGCAAAAAGTGATATTTGATACACACAGGGAAAATAATGAGACAGAGAGCTTTGATCTCTTTATTACCTTGAAAAAATAATTAGTACTGCACAATTATGTTGCAACTGAAAATGGCTCTGAGGAAAGAGAAGAATCTTTGTAGGTTAAGGAAACCTGCCTCATAGAGAAAGACCCAGAAACACACTGAGTGAAGAAGAAAAGCATCTTGAAGAATGGTATGATCAGCCTAAGTCCCAGCAAAGGGAATATAAATTTCACAGTTTGACACAGCAACCTAGCACTGACAAAAGCCATGTGGGTGGATGCTTGACAAGTTCAGGATTTTCATTTCAATTTCTTTTCCAGAAATTTAATGTCCAGGGAGAACAATCTACCATAGTGTGTTCTGTGTTATCCATCACTGAATATTTTAAAATAAATGTTGGGCTTTTTCCTAAAATGCATGCCATGACTAAGAAAGAACCTGTCTTCGCAGGTTCAATACCTAATAGTTCCTTTTTCCCTTTCCCCGTGCCTTAAGGCACTTTGTTTGTTTTATTAAATAAACAGGGTTTTTCCACTTTCATCCAAAAAATTCCTTTTGTGGTGGGGGGAGGGAAGTGCCAAAAACCCTTTTCTTTTGGGGGAAGCATTCATTCGGTGTGCTTTCTCCTAAACTTGTGTCTAACCCGAGACACTGAGGTTGGAAGGGACCTCAGAGTTCACCTAGTCCCAGTACCCCTGATCAGCCAGGGTCACTGAGACCTGGTTGCGTAGGACTGTGACCAGATGGATTTTTAATGTCTCCAGGGAAGGAGACTCTAACACCTCTCTCAGCAACCTGTAACAGTGTTTGGTTACCCTCAGAGCATAAAAATGTTTTTTGATGTTCAGATGGAACCCTGCATGTTTCAGTCTGTGTCCTGTCTCTGGGCACCACTGGAAAGAGCCTAGCTCCCTCTTTTTTGCACCCTCCATCCAGGTGTCTGTACTCATCTATGAAATTATATACGATGAGATGAGATGAGATGAGATGAGATGAGATGAGATGAGATGAGATGATGAGATGAGATGAGATGAGATGAGATAGATGAGATGAGATAAGATGAGATGAGATGAGATGAGATGAGATGAGATGAGATGAGATGAGATGAGTCGAGATATACTCATCTCTGAGATCCCCTGGAGCCTTCTCGTCTCCAGGCTGAACAGTCCCAGCTCTGTCAGCCTTTCCTCCCAAGAGATGTTCCTGTCCCTTCATCACCTTCATGGCCCTTCAATAGACTCTCTACAGGATGTCCATGTCTCTTTTGTACTTGATACCTCAGAACTCGTCATAACACTCCAGATATGGCCTCACCTGAGCAGAGGGGAAGGATCACTTCCCTAAACCTGCTAGAAATGCTTTGCTTAATGCAGCCCAGGATACCAGTAGTCTTCTTTGTGGCAAGGGCACATTGCTTGCACGTGGTCAGCTTGGTCTTTGCCAGGCCTCCTGGGCCCTGTTCTGCTACACTCCTTTCCAGACAGACAGGCTCCAACCCCATGGTGGGGGTTGTTGCTTCCATAGAGCAGGACTTTGTACTTCTCCTTGTTGAACTTCATGAGGTTCTTGTCAGCCCATTTTTGTAGTGCACTGAGGTCATTCCAGATGGCACACTCCTTCCAGTCTTGTGTCAGCAGCAAGCTTGCTAGCTCCCTGACTTACTTTTGTCACCTATGTACTGGCAGAAACTCTTTTTGTTGTCTTAGATGTATTTCACCAGATTCAGTCCCAGCTGGGATTTAACTTTCCTGTGGGAATTGACAACTAGCCTGCCTCAGCTCACAGACAACAACCGTGTTGCAAGCAACTTGTACCTGTGTGAATCCTAGTGGACAGCAACTCGTACCTATGAGAATCTTAGCATGGACAGAAGCAAGAGGCAAAAAGAACGAGCAGAACAACAACAAGGAATGTACACCTGTGAGAGAGAGGCTGTTTTCTGCTAAAGATGTGTGCTAGGAATAACTGACCAATAGCACTGTATAATAACAAGTTAGGAGCCAATGGCCATATGGCATGAATGTGAGAAAATAGTATAAAAGAGACTTTGTAGCAATAAACTTGGCTTCTACCTTCCTTTCTATTT
Organism: Lichenostomus cassidix; assembly: GCF_008360975.1. Lineage (NCBI taxonomy): Eukaryota > Metazoa > Chordata > Aves > Passeriformes > Meliphagidae > Lichenostomus > Lichenostomus cassidix. The sequence goes on from NC_139482.1 coordinate 57,167,877, forward strand.
GGCCTGGGGCTGTGTCTTTGTGTGTCATGCCCATCTCAACAGTGACACTTTCCTATTCATATCTCTGGCTTTAACCCTTCGTGTATTTCCACTGCTGTGTTTAAGTTTGGCCAGGATCTGCTTGTTCATCCACATAGGCTTCCTGGCCTTTGTGCCTGACTTTCTACTCACTGGGATGGACTATTCTTTGAGTTTGGAGAAGGTGATACCTGAATATAAACCAGCTTTCTTTGGCCACTTCTCAGTCTAGGGCATCATCTCATGAGACACTTCCAAGCATACATTTGAAGAGGTCAATAGCTGCTCTCCTGAAGCCCAGCTTTGTGACTTTGCTATTTGCCCTATTCCCTGGCTACAGGCTCCTGAACTCTACATGACCATTTCATGGTCACTGACTTTGGTCTTATCATCCCCAAAAAACCCTTCTTGTTATTGACTATAAGGTCTAGCAACACTGTCTCCTTATTGGCTCCTCTTTCACATGAGTCAGGAACCTGCCATCAGTCCTCTCCAAGACCAATCACTTATGGCCTTCTGTGTAGTCCCCTCAGCAGACATTGGAGTGTTTGAAATCCCCTGTAAGAAGGGAATGCAAAGCTGCGTCTGGTTCTCTACTGGAGACTTTATCTGCTTTTTCTTCCTGGTCAGGCAGCTCATAGCAGACACCCACTACAACATCACCTCCACTGGTCTGCTTTTTCTCCCTTACTCATACGCTCTCAGCTGGATCATCATCCATTGCCAGGCAGAGTTCCATGTGTTCCAGTTTCTCTCTCACATGAAGGCCAATTCCCCTTCCTCACTTTCCCAGGCTGTCTTTTCTAAATAGTCTGTATTGCCCCCATGCAGGCATAGGACTCTCTGGGCAGCAGGAAGAAAGAGCTGAGCTGGTCTTTGCTCCCCAAGAGAGCTATAGACTGGGTTTCTCAGAGGTTGTGACACCTCTTGGCTAGATGAGAAAGCTGCAGAGCAGATGCTGGCTCTCAGGCATCCATATCAAAACCCTTTTCTCTGAGGTTGGATGATTGATTTCAATAATCAGAGCCACACAGCGACAGCAACCTCTGACAAAGTAAGGTTTCCATTCACTGCAAAACCTAATTTTGCACCATCAGTAATTTAGGCCATCGTGGCTTTTACGGTGACAACACTCAGCTTCACCAGCTGAAGCTTTATCAATCAGAAGCTTTAATCAAATCTATAACTTTTGAAGACCTCATGTCTCTGACCACATTATTCACTGTGTCGTTTATGTTCTTCTGTTCTCCTAATCCACTTATTGAAAAAAAATTTTTAAGAAGCTATAAAAAAAGCTATAGGTGTCCTTATGCCTAATGCCATTATTGCCATTACAGAAGGCTGAAAACTGTCTCCTAAAGCAAGTCAAAAAGGAAACCAAGATGAAGCAATCAAAGAAAGCCTTCACAGTACAGCAGGGAATTCTGTGGAGAAAAAAAAATGGCTCCCACAGAAGTGGCAGGACAGGAGACATAAAGTGTGCATTTTTTTTCATTGTCACTGTAGAGAAATCACTTTTATTTGGTAATAGTTTAATAATTTCTACCATAAATGCAATGAAAAATCTGTAATTCTACATAAAAACATTAATTAGCAATGTCACAGTTTTGCTAAACAATTTTACATCGTTCCTCTTTTTCTACATTACCTCAGAAGAAAACTTTTTTTAAAAACTCCAGATTTAGTTATGAGTGAAACCAGTGAATTCAAGATGCAAAATTGCTGCAGTTATATGTGTTGTAAAAGCTTCCAGATGCTGTGCTTCCTTTTGGAAGTGAAGCTTTCCAAGAAACATGGTGATGTGTGAAATATTGGTTGTGATTGGATATACTCGAGTGGGCAGCAAAATTACGTTTTGCAGAGTATTAATGAAAAGGCATCACTGATGTGTTTGTTGGCTTGCTATTCCAGAACAGAAAGGATGTAAGAAATGTCTATCAATGTTATATTGCTGCTGTCACTAGGGTTCCAAATGTCCCCATCAAGACAATAATATGTAGGGTATTGAATACACACAACTGTGTAACTGAGGTCTAAGAGATTAATTTCAAATTGTCCAGGTATCTGTGGTGCAGCAAACATGTTTCTAACATTCCAGGTAAGTGTTGCAACTACTACAATTTTCCTTCTTTTCTGTAATTGTATATTCCATTGTTGTTGCTCAGATCAGTTCTCCAATCACCAAACCTTCATTTTGATACATGCTCAGAGGGAAAGTTCATGATAGAATACTGCTGGGCCCTTCTGAATGATGGAAATGCCATCCAAACACATCTAATAACAGCTAAAGTGCTTCTTTTCACACAATAAAAAAGAGCAGTTGCTCACAACTGAAAAAGCAATAGAAAATAACAGTATTCACGCTCCACAGGCATTACAAGCAGCTGTAAATTTTTCCACTCTCATCCCCTCCACAAATTTTTTTAGAAATGGTCTAGAAAGGAAGCAGCTCTCAGATAAATTGCTTCTCCAACATCTTTTCATACAATGCATAAATATATACAATAGCAACAAGCCTATCATCTGCTATTTTTACATAGTAGTTGTAAGGAAAGCTTGTAACCTGAAAGCAGAATTTAAAGATCCTGTTTTTACCTTCAAGTGCTTTTGCTCTACACTCACCCTTATTTAATTTTTCTACTTTATGGCAGCTCTGGCCATGCTGTACTCTCCTCCTGAAACCTGATCCACCCTCAAGCCTGTAGGGTTTGTGAAATTATTAGGTACTATGTAGAGTTGTACTTTTTGGACATGTAGCAGGTCTGATTACATGCTCACTAGCCTGCAGTGGAATTAACATATAGATGATTTATGTAGATTATTACTTCATTTCTAACCCAACTAATAAGTCAGCCTCTGTGAATACATATGCAAGCCTTAAGGAAATACACCACACCCTTTTAAAGGATCCCTTATGGAGAACAAAGGTTTTTTCTGCTTAAGACAACTCTTGTAATATGACTAAGTTCACACAATCCTAGTGGAAGTGTGTAACTCAGAAAACAGGCCTGTCTGTTCAGGAAATGTTATCAAACTGAAACCAGCAGAGTTCACGCTGTCTTTGGTCTTTCCTCATTTTGATTTAAAGAAGAGAGCAACAAGTGCAGTGCTTTAATTCCCAGAAGTTTCTAGGGAGAACTTGAAAATGAAAAGGCAAATGAAAAGGGAAGTGCACAACAGAGCTTTTTGTTTGCTGTTTAACTCTTCCTTCATCACGCACGTCCCAAGAAGAGACAAACAAAAAACAATGTGATTTTGCGTATTGCTAGTTTTTTTCTTTTGTGTCCACATATATATGAATAACACTCTTTACACAGAATTAATAATATTTTTTAATCTATGTTTTAATCATTAAAAGGGTAATGCTGTTCTTCTAAATTACTCATGGAAGTAGTTCTGAGCCTCTCTTTTGGAAAGATCTTACAGAACTATACTGCATCATACTCTTATCTCAGGAGTGCTACACATGTCCCCAAGGTGCCTGGAATCAAGCAGCCAACTACAAATCCCATTTACAGTACCTTTCATTGGACAAGGTGCTGGGCCATCTTGTCTAGACCATGCTTTTCCCAAGAAAGGTTAGACCACGTGATCCTTGAGGTCCTCTTCCAGTATGATATTCTATGAAATATTGTAAAAACTTAAGTTCAATTGCATGATCTTGGCAGTTACAAACATTATCCAATATTTCAGTACTCCAGAGTGTAATACAAAGCCACTTCCCCTCAAAGCCTGTGACTGTTTTTAATGGCTCATCCTTGCTTCTTGAGGAAAGAAAGAAAATTTTAGTTGTTGATGGCATGTAATACAAGGATTTTACACTCTCCTGTACAAAGTAAATTGGTAACCCCAGCTGAGATGCCTCCACAGAGTCAATGGTATCTTGCCACATGTTCAGAACAAGGACTGATAACTCCGTTGGGATTTTGTCTTGCCCATGGGTAACATGCCTTTCTAAACAGCATATCTGAGTGTGTGTGTGTGTGTGTAAAGAGTATCGGTTTCCATGTAATAAAGATGGTGATGGACTTATTTCTGGAACATAGAAGAAAGTGGAAGCAGTCATTGCTTCTTACACAGGCCAGAAGGTGGATGTACCAACCTTGTACCTACCAAAAGAAGCCTGTCAACTGGAGACAAAAGGAAGGATAACCTGAGGAGTTGTGGGGGAATACAAAGGGCAGAACTGGAACTTATTTAAGAAGGGACATAGAGAAAGTGATCTTACTTGGGAAAGAAGGGAAGAGAAAGCTCAACAGCAAAGAAGGGAAGAGAAAGCTCAACAGCAATGTTCCCACCCTCCCTCATATCTTGTCTTTCCAAACCACACATTTCTGTTTAGCATAGCTTTCTTGTTCCCTTCCTTTCTATCCACTCCTCTCAGTTTGACCCACAGTGCTTCCCACATATCTTTTTTTTTTTCTGGCCCTCTTTCCCATTACTTACCTGTTTCATTTAATTTCATTTGCTTCCTGCAAACATTCATCCCTTCAGATTTCCCAGTGACCCTGCAGAACTGCATGACTTTGAAATGACCTGGCTTCACGTGGTCTCACACCCTTTGGAGCAGACTGTCTGCAGGCAAGAGTAACTTTCCATGAGTCTGTCCTTGTTTTGTTCGATGTAGTGTTAGTTTTCTTCCTAACAGCTGGTACAGGGATGCATTTTGGATTCAGTGTGAGACTGATGCTGATAAGACACTGATGGCTCAGTTATTGCTCAGCAGTGCTTACCCTGAGCCAGGGATTTTTCAGGTTCCTGTGCTCTGCCAGTGAGGATAGGAGCCAGAACAGAACATGGCCAGGACAGCTGATCTGAACTGTCCAAAGGGATATTCCAGACCACAGAACATCATGTGTAGTATTTAAACTGGGGGGAGTTGACTTGTTGAGGCTGATTGCTACTGGGAGACAGGCAGTTTTATTGTGCACCACTTGTTTGTCCTGGGTTATATTTCTCTGTCTCTCTCCTTTTCATTATTATTTTTACTATTACTACCGTAACTATTATTAGTGGTATTATTATGTTTTATTTTGTTTCAATTATTGAACTGTTCTTATCTCAACCCATGAGCTTCAGTCTCCAACCCTTCGATTTTCCTGCCCTCCAGGGTGAGGGAGTGAGCAAGCTGCTACATGGTACTTAGTTGTCAGCTGGAGTTGAAACATGACCGAGCCTTATGCCGTGACTATCTGCTTTTTTGCCTTGGCTTTCCCAAGTCATTCACACAGGTTCACTTATGAACATTTCTTAACTCATGGTTTCTATTTCCCCAGATCACCTGTTTCTTTCTTCCTTCCTTCCTAGATTTTTTTTTTTGTGAAATTTACACCAAAAAGTAGCTTAAGACTTTTAAGTCCTGGATGTATTTGTGCTGCCAGTGTTTCCTTATTGTACCTGCAACTGAAAAGCAGGACTCCTACAGGCACACATGCTGCTCAGCTCTTTTTACATGCAACTTCAATGAGCCTGGTCCACCATACTGACCCTGCAGGGAGCTTTCTGTCACCTCCATGGAACGTGTCCGTTGCATTCAAAGTCTGACTGCCTGGTTGTTCATCCACCACAATACAGCATACCTTCTCCCTTCTAAATTAAAAAGGCTTTCCTTTGAAAGCATCTCACCTAAAGGGATTTCACTGGCATTAAAAAGAGCCTTTTTAAAAAGATTTTTATGTGACAACGGCCCATTGTATGCCTTATGAAAGCATTTGCAGTATTGCAGACCTCAGGTTTTAAACTACCACAAGCAAAACCTTAGAAAATGTGATTTAAAAATAGAGTTCACCTGTCATTTTGTAATCTCATTCTCATTTGTCTGAATCTGTGCTCATAGGCTAGAGTAAGATCAGCAAAGCTTTTTCTCTGGAACAGCAGCTGTAGGTGAAAATGGTTAGTTTTTTAATTTCTAGGGACTATTGGGTTCTCTTACATTCATGTAAGATCAGTAGATCTTTAATTTAGGTGTATGAAAAATAACAAAAACTGGGAACACTACCCTTTCCTCTTGCTGGGTGTGTTTTTTCCTCTGTCCTTTAGGTGAGGAACCCACTAAAACAAGAGGTAACTTTTATCACATTAGGGAAAAAATTATCTTGGATATTTTTTGTCAGCTTGCATGTACAAGGAATCCCATCCCACGTTGAAGACCACAGATTTAGAGTTTCCCTTTTCCCTCCAGTTCTCCTCAAAGTAATCCTAGAGCTTTTTTAAAATTTAAGTGTTTTTTCTCAAGCTGATTCTCAATACCTTTCTACTCCTTTCTTCCTTTTACCTCTGTCTGCCCTGCACTTCACAAAGGAATATCAGAACTTCTTATTTTCAGCCAACTCTTTTCACACAGTTATTAAAAAATGGCATCTCAAGAGTGCTAATATGAACTTTTAAAAACTGTGTTGTCCTGAACAGCCTTAACTATGAAGTACTATTTTGAAATTCTTGTATGACATAAAAGTCCATTGGAACATCACACATATGCACTAATTTGAAGCAAAAATTTCTGCTTAGGAATTCATTTTGTTTCTGGAGCAAACAAAATATGTCAAGAACATTTTCCAGAAACAAAAGTTCTTCATATGGCTTGAAGTACTTGAATCATTCTATTCTCATTTTTCCTTGTAATGATGTTGTAATCTGTAACAAAAGTATGAAATGAAAGTCATTTCAGTAAAAAAAGAAAAATAAATTCTTTTGATATAGCTGAAAGGTGGGTTTTTTCCCTAAATATAATGTCATCACATTGATATGGAAAACTTATTTCAGAGGAACTGTAGAATAATTCAGAGAAAATAAGTCCTTCAGAAATATTTTGACTGCTGCAGAGCTCCACCAAACAAGTGCACCCCTTGCCAGAGTCTCTGGGAATGGTGAGTTGGGTACTGTATTGTCTGGCTGTTTTGGAACACAGGATGGAACCACCCATACTTTAACTAACAATTAAAAACTGGTTATGAGTAGAAAAGTACTACATTTCTCTTAGAGAAACTGCACGGAACAGAGGTAATTTCTCAAATTAAAATAACAGGAAGCAAATAAATTGATACAATAAAGGTGCCTAGAATATGGAAGTATATTAATGATGAAAGCCTACAGGAAAGAAATTACTCAAAGAAAGAACAAATGTGCAAATATTTGTTATTTACAAAAACATGTCCACCTGGACTGTGAAAATTCTTGATGAATTACATCCCTGATCTTTCAGATATTTATAGTGAGTTTTTAATTTTACATGGAAATGCAGAATTTCAAGGAAATGATTAAAAAAATTATTTAACCACTTATTTAATTGCGTAGAAAACTGTAGCCCAAGTTTGGGATTTTTTGTGAACCCAAGGGATTTGTTGGCTCAAATCCTATTTATGACTTTGCATTCTTTTGAAAAGCTGATCCTAAATATATACTTCAATTACAATTCAAGTTCTAATTGAACTTGAGTTCTAACTGGGAATTGTGAGAGGCTGAGAGTTTCACACACTTTGTTAAAACCTCAGAATTACACAGCTAACCTCTGTCCCCAGAAACATCATGGTAGTAATGGAAGAATCAGTCTTCCCATTAGAGTTTTTTATTTGAGAATGAAACCAAGAAATGCAAAAAAGTGGAGATTTGGAATGATTCAGAAGTGATGCCTGATTTGATCCCATACATTTTCCAAAAGCATTAAACATTTGGTCACTTCATCCATGTGTGTCATCTACCATATCACCTATATGCACCCTATCCATACACAGGACAGCATTCTCTCTATGTAGGTATCAATGACATTTAAAACATTTTCTTTATACAGTCAATTCCAAAAACCAGAGGATTTACTGATTTAATTTTCAAGTTCGCCAAATACTGCTGCCTAATGTAGCTTTTCTCTAAAATTTTACAAAACCAAGCCAAACCACCACCACCAACCAAAAACCTCCACCAGAAACAACAACAAAAATCCCACATGCAAAAAAACCCCACATACAAAGAACCACAAACAAACAAAAAAATCCTCACTACATTGAAGTAGTCCTTAGTTGCTTTCATTACAGTAACTTTTCTGGCCTCAGGCAGTGGGTTTTTGCTGTAGGTCCAGAGGGCATAATAGGTCTCAGCTGAACCCTTAAAAAACATCCTCTGTGTCCAGCTACCTGTAACAGCCTACACCTACTTGAATCAACATTTAGATCTACCAGAAATATATTATCATTAATGAGCCCCTATTGGATTTTTCCCTGTATCATTTGCACTGTTGTGATAAGACAAAATTACTTTTACAAACGATCATCTGACAACCACACCACTTTATAGTATTTTATTACTGTAACACTGAACATTTTAATACCTTCAGACTTTGCTGGTGAAAAATTTAATACAGCACACAGCATCTGAAAGAGAAATAAGGATGCTACCAGGAGGCAGCAACTCCTTCATGCCAATAGCCAGGTCTGCCAAGGGTACCCAGCCAGCACTACAGGGCACTGAGACAACACCAGTGCTGGTAACTGGTTTAGAGGTGTATGTAAAAAAGGTGTCTGATTAGGCAAGCTTTTGGCAACACATACCAGAGCTGAGGAGTGACACAGAAATATTTCTTTAATTTATTCCTGTTCTGGGTTGAAGAACTGCTTAGGTAAATGAGATTTTAACTACATGTGCCCAGTTCTAACTGGAAGAATCCAGAAACAGCTAGAAAACTGAAGAAACACATGAACTTTGCAAAGTCAGATACAATTATAAAACAATTTCCTGATGTGTTTGAATTGGGAGAACAGAAAGAGATAGAAACCTTAAGTGACACTTCTGATTGGCCTTGTATATGGAGAAAATCAAAGAAAGTGTCCTGGATCTGTGCAGTTAGTGCAGAAATTGGCAGCTTGTGTCAACAGCACAGTATAGAAAGTAATAAATAGTGGGGACAGTAACCCCATGAGGAGGGGTGGGAAGAAGAGTACAAACACACATGCACAGGTATGTGATGTCACTTGAAAGTGGAATTCCTACAGGGGCCAACCTGCCAACCAGAACTTTGGGACATTGTTGCAACGTGGAGTGTTGGGATTCCATGTGCTCCTTTGTCCCTCTGCTTTGTATACCATTGGTTCATTTTGAAATATGCTCTGCTGTACCTCAAAACCTATTGGTGTGTAACCCTCCTGCCAATCTTCCCTTCGTCCTCCTGGGACTGGCTCAGAGAGAGCCAGCCCCTGCCCCCTCTCCTTCCCCTTAAAAGGCAGAGCCTGGACCAGCTCGTGGTCTTTCCATCTCTGGGCTGCTAGCATCTCCTCCCTGTCTTGTCTCCCTTCCCCCTTCTCCTTCCCTGCACCCCTTTTCCCATTACCCCAAATAAACATCCCTAGCAGAACAGAGATGGAGTCCAGTTCTTCCTTAGTCTCACTATACTCCTGCTTGAATTGACGTGGTTGGAAGACTGCCGCCATGCCGCAGAACCTCGGGGGCCGCTCGCCCCAGATCCGGTGGGATTAAACGGACCAGGGACCCCGGACCAGGGGGGAGCTGGCCTGTGCCGCCCTCCCGGACCGCAATACAACATGACATTAAGTGGTTTTAAGTCTTCTGTCTCCCTGGGTCAAAGCTGCTGGGCTGAACTGCATCAGAGGGATAGAGGCTTCGTTACTGCCACTGAATGAGAGTGTTGTGCAACAGAAATAATTTTTGCTTGCAATACCCACACCACAAGCAAACTTTCAATTTTATTTACTCAGTGTTAGTTCTGTCTTTCTGTCTACTCCACCTAAATTCCCTCTATTAACTTCTTCAAAGAGGAAAGTATATTTTTTTCCAGACTGTGAAAAATAATAGTCTTAATGGTTAACTCTGAAGGGCCAACATTCTTTGACAATGTGAATCCTTAAACCTAAACATGCTTGTTAGGTGAAGCAGCTATTGACATTCTTGATAAAGCAAGTTAGAAAATGTCTTTTTGCTGGATAGATTTCAATATATACTTCCATGTGCTTTTGCTTTTCATCCAAAATACTTCTAAAATAGGCTGGGATGGAGAGTTAAGCATTTAATTTTCCCTTCAGATATACTCATTTTTCTACCGTTTTAGAGTACAAAAGGCCAGACAATTCTCCCATCCGTTCCACTAGTGTTGCTCAGCCATTGCCACCCAGGTGTGATGGTGCACGCACCTCATCTGGGAGGTCACGGCTCAAGATGACACACATGTGCTAGGCCTTTGCTGTTTCCATTCAAACTGCATCATTACTGAGGCTCTGCAGCTTATTGACAAAAATTGGCCCACTAATAGGCAGGGAACCAAATTTCCTAGGGAACTCAGGAACCATAAATTGGTCTGTAACAGCCTTAAACCAGTTTTAGATCTCTTTGTTCAGGTCCCTACGTTCCAGTGTTTTATTTTACACAGTTCAGTTGGATTTGTGACACACATGCACATCCCCCACAAAAAAAGCAAAAAACTATTGGAGGAAAAAGAGGCTTTGTTTCCTTAATTTCATGAGAAACCCCACAGCTTCCAGTTCCCAAAGCACAGTGAGGGCGTGACATTGCCATTGTTGTGTGTTAGTATTCTTACTGGAGTGTAAATCCCAAGGGAGTGAATTCCTCTATTGCAGGGGAACCTGGAAGAGCAGCAGAAATTTCAGCTTTTATTTCTCACTTATTTCACAAGTCTGCCCATAATTCGGTTGTAAAAATGGTGGATCCTGTTTTGTCAGTATTAAGTACCCTGTGTTATGATGAGGGGATGATAAGACACAGTCCTTAACAACCTCAAAAGGTAAGTCAGTGTTTTCAAACCTGTAACTGTGTCTTCTTGTCCCTGTATCCACAGAAACCAAACAAATGGCTCATGAGGCTGACAAGAAAACAACAAATACTGCAGTGGACTTGTTTCCCATTTTGACTGGTCCATACATGATGGCAACATTAAACTTGAGTTGTCACATCCAGGGAGAGGCTTTCTTAGTTTAAGGACCTTTTCTGTTTGTAGTCTTTGCTGTAACTTTTGTTGATTACTCAGATATTGTTTATTTATTGGTGAAACCTGCATGCAATTTTGAGGGGTATGTGTATGGATCACTTGGGTGTAATTTGCTCACTTGTATACCAAAATTTTTAAGTGACTTGGCTTTACTTTTAGGTGAGATTGAGTTTCAAGAAGGCACAGTTTCATTAAGAGCCTGAAAATATCATAATACTAAATCATAAATACTAAATCATATCATCAACTGTCAATAGCAATAAACTACTTAACATCAATTAAGTTCTCTTCCCCAAATTCTTCAACATTTAAAAATACAAAAAATAATCTCATTCTTAAGGCTCTTGCTAAACATTTGATTTTCAGGTAATTGAACTAATCACTTATTGGTTTAGAAAACTGGTTTTCAGCCTGGAAATGATGACTTTCTAAACTGGACCACTAACATTATGATTAGCCAAATAACTTCTGCGTAAAAACACAGCAAGTTTACTCTTCCTGATATGCCCATACACTGAGATGGTGTTTATATGTTTTGAAATAGCTCTATTCAAGCCAGCAGAGTGGTAGCAGCACTAATGCAATTCAAAGCCATCAGACCTTAGCTGTGTTACAAAAATTGATGTGGATATCTCCCTATCATCACCCTGCTACTGCAACCTTTTCTTCAGAGAGGGACAGTGTTGGCCACAGGTGAGGCTGCTGAGAACTTTACTGCCTGAGTGACTGACACCATCTCAATAGTGACTGTTTAGTTACACTTCCTAGTGCTGGGCAACCTGTCTGTAGAAAATGTTGGACATTTTCTATCAACTTTAACACATATAGCCAAGCTCTTATTCTTCTTGAGTTAAAAAAAAATTGAATTGATGTGCACCACTCATCTTCTAAGTATTTTTAATAGGGACATTCCATTACTTCATTTTGAAACCACAAAAGCCTTACTTGTCTTTACTTTCTGGGTAGTTCTGTGCAGATGCTGAGATAAAACAATTCCAGTTCTCTGAAAATTCTGCAATATGTCAAGTCTTCTGTGGATAAGGTACAGTTTAGGTCCTTCATAAGGAACTTCACTGATATTTAGATCTGTCCATATGCTTCCTGTACTCAGGGCATCAGTCAAACAGATATAGGAATCATGCACAATTTACTCCCCTAGGGCAACGAGATGTTTCTCTCCCCAAAAAGGCTCTCATTAGGGCATCTACACTTTATGCAGATCTTCTGCTTAGAGGTAAATCTCCACCTACATCAGTAAGCATGAAGTGTGGTTTTCCTAACACTACACTGGAATTCTCTCTCTCAGAGGGAATGTCACATAACTGCTTTTTTCTACCTGCAAAAGGGACCATTATTGACTTCAATGCAATAGCCTTGGTAACACCTACTTATGTCAGCTTCAGGAAAAAGGTGGTATCTGGCTGGAAAATCTTTGCAATGTTACTCATACATTTTATAGTAGAAAGAGAAAAGTCGGATGTGTATAAAGAGAATGGTTAGAGCACTAGAATGACTATATATAGGGAGAGACTAAAGGCATTGTGACTGTACAGTTTTAGGATAAGATAAATAAGAACAGACATAGCAGATGTAGTAGCTGGTATTTGGATGCTAAAGTATTCACTGAGAATCACTCCTTATGCAGGTCAGAGCCAAGACACATACAGTAGAAGTCAACATGTAGGGAGAAGATGTTGCACTCTGCATGTTAATTATGTGAAATTTATTGCCGCAAGATATCACTGTATCTACATTTTCGGAAGGCTTACAAAAAGAGGTGAACATTCAGGTACGTCTTAGTCAAGTAAATTATGTCAACATTTCCATTTAGCGTTATTAATAATACCTTTATTTTCAAAGTCATAAATTAAGCTAACTTCCTCTGTGCTGGTTATTCCCTAGCACTGCACAATTTACTCCAGCTAATGTGATGTGTCAACATCACTTACTTCTGATCTCTACATACAGGAAAGCCCTTTCCCATTCCTTGAATCCAAAATGACTAAACTATTAAAAAATATATTTATTTGAAGGTGCAATCAGTTTTCATCCCAATACATTTTCGAGTAATTGACTGTACAGTCACAAACCTTATTGACATCTAGAAAGTCTTGTTTTACTGGCCGGTTTCATAAGGCTTTCTGTGGTTATTCAGAAAGATATGCGAAGTTTTAACTAACCCAAACAGAATTGGTGATATCCAAAACTTATCCAGCATTAAATTTGTTTCCTAGTTCTAAGTGTCTGCCTTTGCTCAATCATAAAAAGAATTCTAGTGTTTTTCCAGCTGTCTTGTATTTAAGTACTTTCAAACAGTTGAAAACAGATTTCTGCCTGGTTTTAGCACAGCTTGTTCAAAGCTTCCCAAAGCAATTAATTGCCAGTCTTTGATATTTAAAATGATCCTCATACAGGATGTGTCATACCTTGCATCCATAATGTGCTTTCATCCAGGAGATGTGATGGATTTTACAATGTCTGAATCTTCATGCCAGAAGTTTGAAAGGATTTTTAGCCTCCTTTTCATCATATTTTATCTAGTTTTGACCAATTTTTTACTAGAGAAGCAAAAGGGAATCTGGGAGATGTTTTTCCTCCTATCAATCTGAGACATATAAATGGAATATATATATAAAGAATATAGATGTAAAAGAATAAAGATATTGTAGGCAGCAAATGATACAATTAGTAGTGCCACTTAGGTAACTTGTAAAGCTGGGATTTCCAAGTGCAAGTTTCTTTTTATTTGCCAGGCACTAAGCCAGAGAAGATGACATATTTTAAAAAGTTTTTACACAGGATCCACCAAACAAATGCAATACTCAGTGATACGACCTACTTTTGAAAATCCTAGGTGTAATTGCTGCAGTGTTGATCTGGTGATTTCAGTTTGTTCCTATGTCAGCTTTTAATATGTTTTTTCATGATGACAGTCCCATTTTTGAATGCCACATGTTTATTTGTTGGGGATAGAGGCTAATTTTCAACATTCATGCTTCAAAGTGTGTGGCTAGCACAGGTCTTTCACATGAGAATTTTCTCCTGTGTTTTATAAACAAAGATAAAGTTTGGATGTTATTAAAAACAGTGTCTCAAGATTTGGACAGTTCAGGCCTGGCCAATCAGGCCTAGGGGGAGGTTTCTGACTGACCAATCTGGGTGACCTCTGAAAAATCTATATAAGTTGGAATCAAAATAATAAAGCTCTCTTTTCATGCCACGCTAAGAATCCGGGTCTTTTTCTCTGCTAGCGGCTCGACAGCGACAAAAGTGAGGCAAAGTTTGTGGCTATAACATCAAGATTATTATAAACTGTGTTTATCATTAACTTATTTTCAGTTGAGAATATGGAATAAAAAGCAAAATTTGGGAAATTGATAGCCAGTATTTGTCATTTGAGAGCAAGTAATTCAGTAAACTAAGTATCTGATATCCTAAGCAGGGAAAACACCATGGTTAATTAATGTACATGATGAAGTTCTATTTAAAGTTTCCCATATGCCACAAACTGGGGCTGTCACACTAAGACAACATTGATTCTACATTGAACTGCTGATACTTCCACTGTAATTCTCTATGATTTTAGAAAACATGCAGAAGAAAAAGGTAGATGAAAATGTGTAACATCTTTAATGCTCTTGCTAAAACTCATATGGAGGTCTACACAAAATCCATTAGTGTAGGAGGTAGGTAGGACATAAAGTAAACAATAAACTATACCATCATAAATAGCAGATTTTGTATAAAGGAGAAGTTGTGGAAAAGAATAACTGATCTAAAACTGCTTAACTGTTAAAAAAAGAATTCATTATATCTTGGCATTGAGGAATACCTCAGCAGTAAGATTTTATTCTTCCCTGCAAAAAAACACATGCAAACTCTTTTGTAATCATCAGCTACTCATGTAAGTGGCATAGCTGTAGTTTTTCAGGATTTATGATGTCTTAATTTTGTCATTAATCTTGTGATAATTTTACCATTAGTAGTTAACAAAAAAAAAGTAGTCATCAGATTTCTATATTACTAAATTTAAAAATAAGGTAATCCCACACTGAATTTCTACTCGCAAATAATAACCATGGTTATCAGCAAGTCCAAATTGCAGAAATTTGTACCTATTTACATAAAAGAAAAAAATTTAAATGTAAATTAAATACAAATGCAACTGCATTGACTTCTTCTTGCCAAATGCCAATTCTCCCTAACCACTAAAAATGTAACACAAATATTAGGAAAGCTACATACCTGAAGGCTGCTAAGTGTCAAAGCAGAAGAATTGTATCAAATATTGAAGTTCCAAACCACAGATTGTCCAGACCAGTGTATCACCAATATGTGTTTATGCATGTAAATACATGAGAAAATATTAATGGCAGCAAAGAAAGGGCACAAGGTACATATACTGTTCTTGCCAAGCTGTACAAACTTGACTAAAATGAAGCTAAAAAGAATTGCCCAAAAGAGTAGAAGATTTCGCTTCAAGAATATTGTCACAAAACTTCAACAGACATAACTTATTTTGCTTGTAGGAGTTTTGGCACATTTTAAAGGATCACTTATGTGAATGTCACATGAAAGTAATTTCAAAACAATGGGAGCAAAGCATATTCTTCCACAGGCAAGATGGCATATAGATTGGGGCCTAGAAAAATCAAAAGCCTGTATAAGGAGCCATAGAATCACAGAATGGTTTGGGTTGGAAGGGACCTTAAAGATCATCTCATTCCAACCTCCCTGCCATGGGCAAGGATACCTTGCACTAGTCCAGGTTGCTCAGAGTCCCATCCAACCTGGACTTGAGCACTGCCAGGGATGGGGCAACCACAACTTCGCTGGACAACCTGTGCCAGTGCCTCACCCTCCTCCCAGTTAAAATTTTTTCTTGGTATCTAATCTAAACGTACTCTCTTTCAGCTTCAAGCCATACCCCCTTTTTCGGTCACTACATACTCTTGTAGTCCCTCTCCATCTTTCTTGTTGGCTCCCTTTAAGTACTGGAAGCCCACAGATTGTTTACCAGTTGTGTTGTTTCTTTTCTAAAAGTACAAAATGTCAGAGGTGAGCTAGTATCTCAGTGAATCAGAGAGCAGCACAGAACATAAACTGTTCTGAAGAGTTACATAAAGAGTTGCAAAGGATATATTTGGTGTCCATACATTCGCTTCAGCGATTAAAATATTACCTACTGCAGACTGGCAGAAAAAAACATGAGAAATTATAACTCCTGTTAAGGGGTGAACTGATGAACTTTGCATAGGAAATGAAAAGGCACACACAACTACACTAGCTAATTCACCAGCTGTGGAACTTGTTCCTCTCCGTAAGCCGCTCACAACTTGATTTTATCAGATATGGAAAGTCTCATCACCTTGCAAGACTGGATCACAGATCAAGTTTTTCAAATTATGTTTAGTGGAAAAGGGACAGAAAGAGAGATAATTTCCCACTTTTTCCATTTCAAAGTCAGTTTACTAAATGCATGATTTTAATTCAATATGATTTAAACACAGTCAGCTGAACAAAAAGAACCCTTCATATCCCAAGCAGGCAACAAAATCGAAACAGATGAAACAGGAAAGGTACAAAATCTGAATGGTTCAAGACACCAGAGACCCACCGAGACCCTTGATCCCTAATCATTGGCAAATTACTCCTTATAAACATTGTCTCCTTACATTACTAAGAAAGAAACGTACCTGAGGCTACATTACTGAGAAAAAATAAGAGCTTCCATACATGTAACCAATAGAGAGCACACAAACACCAGGTTATTAATTTGTCAACAGTTCAGCACTGATACTGTAATGTGGTGTTATTTCCTTGGTGTATTTTTTTATATATCCATTCTTCTCTTCATAAGTATATAAGATCTCATGTTAAACTGCTGCTCTTTTTATAATGAGAATAATGAACATAGAAGATATTTTGAAAGGAAGTCATACCTTGCTGAAGGAAAGTCTTGCTTCTTGACTAATGGATATATAATGTTTACACCTCAGTGTCCTCCTAAACAATTCTGAAAGAGAAATCTCTAAAATGTGCAGTAGATATGAGGTAAAAGATCATGCTTTGCTTTGGGTTTGCTAGGCTTTGTATCTCTGAACTTTCATTTTTATTATAGTTTGTGAACTGCTTGGAAGGACACATGGATTGCAATTGTTTAAAATTACATAAAAACAAATATGTAAATACACAATTCGAGTGTAACCTGAAAATGACAAAGATGTTCTCCAGTTTGTTCTCCCTTGTTAAGATTTCAATTTGTTGTACACCTACTTAATTAAAATTTCTTAAGAATATTTTTTAGTTTTTCATGTATCAAGGTGTGGCTAGCACAGGTTTTTCCCATTAGAAATTGTCTTGTGTTTTATAAATAAACATAAAGTTTGGATGTTGTTGGAACAGTGTCCCGGAACTTGGACAGTGCAGGCCTGGCCAATCAGGCCTGGGGGAAGGCTTCTGACTGACCAATCTGGGTGACTTTTGAGAACTCTATATATGTGATGAAATCAAAACAATAAAGGTCATTCCTTCTTGCCACTGAGAACTGGTGCCTTCATTACTCTGCTAGCTGCTCAACAGCGACATCTGGTGACCACCGACGTGTACTGTGTTCAATTGCAGGTATGCGGCAGTCTTGCCCCCGGGCCCGACCCCCCCCCCCGCCTGCCCTGAGGCATGGCTGATTCTGATGCGGACATGGACCCCCCCATTCCTGCCGATGGGCTCTTGCGGGCCTTTTTGGAGGTCTCTGAGGATGACCCTGCGTCCGATCAGTCGCCGCGGGTCGCTCGGGCTTTGTTGGACTGGGTCGCGGGCCACGTGTCCCGGGCCGTTTGGGATGTGGCGCTGGACTGTGATTTTTGGTTTGTGGTCGGCCGCGCTTTGGTCATGGAGTGGATGCGGGGTGATCAATCTACGGTCTGCTTCCATGGGGTTTGGAGAGACATTTGGGACGCGTTGGAAGGGCAAGCGTTCTATGACTCGCAGCTATCGGCTTGCGCGGGCGTGGAGCCCCTGCTCTCGGCCGTGGGGCGGAGTGTGACGGACGCGCCGACCCAGACGGATTCTGACGTCCTGTCCCTGGTGGCAGATGCGGCCGCGAGGCCTCAGTTTGTTTCTCCAGCTGACCTACCAAAGCGCTCTTATGTCCACCCGACGGAGCAGCTGGCCGGGTTGCAGAAGAATGGGGGATCGCGGGTCGGCTCTGATGACGCCACCACGCAGGTCCCCCCGCCTCTGCCGCCGCGATGTGCGCAGCCTCAGAAACCACCCCCTCCCCTGCGGAATGGCGCCGGGCTGCCCCTCCCCCATGGGCAGCCGGGAAGTGCGGCGGGGGCTGGTGGGGTGGGGGTGGGGAGTGCTGCGGAGGACCGGGAGTCCCGGCTGCTCGCTTTGGCTGCAGGCCAGCCACTTGCGGCTGCGGAGGTTCCGGCTCCGGATTTGCCGGTGGTTTCGGCCGGTGCGGGGGTTTCCGCGTGGGCGGCGGCCGGCTCGGGAGAGGCCGGCGTTTTGCCGAGCCCGCCAGGCGCGCCGGCAGTGCAGCCCCGGGCTGCGGTGGCCGCGGGTGCGGCCGGTCCCGTGGCGTCGGGGTCGTGTGAGCAGGCGCCGGCTCAGCCGCCGGCTGCGGCCGGGGCCCGGCAGTTGGGGTCACTCCCCGGGGCGGTCGTGGGGCCGGAGGGAGAGCTGCCGGCGGGTGGTGCTTCCGCCGCGGGGGCTTTGATTGGCGTTCCCGCAGGTGCGGGGCCGACCCGGTTTCCCTGCAGCTCGGCGGACGTGGCGTCCGTGCCGGGCACGATGGTTTTGCCTCCGCTTTCGTTTTTCCATGATTTGCTGGCCGAAGTGGCTGAGATTCGGCAGCGGATGGAGGTCTGTTCGTGCAGGCCCCACGGTCCGTGTGGGGCTGCCCAGGGAGTCCATCCCCCGGGTTTCCGGGTGGGGTCTGGACTTCCTGGCGGCCCGACGGCTGGCTTGGTGCCGGCGGCAAGGGGCTGCTTTGGCCCCGGGCGGATGCCGGTTCCCCTGTCAGGTTCTGTGGCAAGTGAGGCCCTGGCACGGCGTGCTGGCGCTGTGCCGGCGGGCGTGGCCGGCGCGCCCGGCGGCGCGCCGGTGGCGCCGCCGTCTTCCTGCCCCTCCCCCGTCCCGGTCACCGCGCAGTTTCTTGGCGGGGACGCTGCCTCCGGCCGCTTGCCGTCCTTTGTGATGGGGAGTGCTGATTGCAAGCCCTGCTCCGACGACTCGGACGGTGATGAGGAGAGTTTTCTTCCTCCTGGGCGGAGGCTCGCGTGGGCGACGAGAAAGAAAGGGCATTGGGCTCTGTCGAACCCCTGGAGACGCCGTAACAGCATGGGGGTTTTTCGCCCGCGTGACCCCCTGCAGTTCTGGGAATCGGTGAAGCAGGGT
This sequence comes from Lichenostomus cassidix, assembly GCF_008360975.1. Classification (NCBI taxonomy): domain Eukaryota; kingdom Metazoa; phylum Chordata; class Aves; order Passeriformes; family Meliphagidae; genus Lichenostomus; species Lichenostomus cassidix. The sequence goes on from NC_139482.1 coordinate 57,187,243, forward strand.
GCACTGGAGACAGGGGACTGGGAACTTCTAGAGAAGATTGAATTGCCCAGAGGGAGGGGTGCGAATCTGCTGTGGCAGGTTCGGATGGTGATGGCTTCCCTCAGGGGGACGCTCAGGCTTTTCCAGTGTATGTGCCTGGCCCAGATGCTATGGACACAAGGAACAGCCATTCCACCATCGCCTGGCACATGACAAATGACCTGGCGACCAAGGTCGCGACATTCGGGGTGTCTTCTCCGGCAGTGATGCAAGTTCTTAGAACGATAAATAGTGATTTGCTTGCTCCATTTGATATTATGTATCTGGCTCAGGTGCTGTTTCACCCGTACAATACAGTGCCTTTGAGGACAATTGGAAAGCGCTGGTCGAGGATCAGCTGCGGAAAAATGTGTCTTTGCCTGCCGAGGACCCTAGGCGCATGGTTGGGGTTGATGTCCTCATGGGTAAGGGACCTTTCTCCAACCCCAATGTTCAAGCTGCCTGGGATCCTCGGATCCTGGAGCAAGCCCAACAGCTCGGTATGGGAGCCATTTTGAAGACAATTGAGATGGTTGCCCCACAAACACGGTATACACAGATACGGCAGGGGCAATCTGAACTTTACATGTCATTTCTTGAGAGGCTGGCAGCAGCCTTGGAAAAGCAGGTTGATGATCCGTCCACGAGACAGATCTTGATGAAACACTTAGCAAGGGACAATGCCAATGACGAATGTAGAAGGATCATCAATGCCCTGCCAGGGGATCCTTCTGTGCAGGAGATGATGCGAGCTTGTGCCAGGGTCCAGTCCAAAAATCAGGGAAAAGTCGCCTTGGCTGCATTTTTGTCCTCAGATCAGGGACCCGCTGATCAGGATAAAAAACAGCCCAAATCTGGGAACAAACGGAAACAGGTCAAATCTAAACAGAAAGATAATTCTGGGAAGAAGGGAAATTCAGGGACCGAGACTCCTCAGTGCAAGAGGTGTGGTAGGCCAGGTCACACTTCAGACTACTGCAGGTCACAGTACCATGTAGATGGTCGACCCCTGTCAGGAAACGTGATGAGGGGTGCAAAAAGGGGGATTTGCCCCCCATCACAACAGTTCCCCCAGAACAAGGTGATGGCCCAGGCTTACCCGGTCAATGTGGAGGAGGCACCAAAGGCTCTGCCCGAGTCAACGCCTACACTGCAGCAACAGTCGTCTTAGAATCTGACGATGCCCACAGGGTTCCCTTGGAGGTGGATGGTTCCCTGGATCAGGGAACCAGTGCACTGCTTATGGCAGGGCCTGAGGCCACTCGCCAAGGAATCCTGGTTCTTCCAGAGTTCATAGATGCTGGTTTCAAGGGCCAAATTCACGCTACGGTTTCCACTCCTGATCCTCCTGTCACCATTCCTGCGCACACTTGTCTTGCTCACTTGTTGCCTTGTGAGTCTCCTGTTCCCAGGGTAGACCAGCAAGTTGGCGGAGGTGACGGCACTGAACTGCCAGGACTTCCGCAGGTCTACTGGGCTGCATCTATCTCCAATGAGTCGCCACAGATGACATGTACCCTCATCATGCCGAAAGCACGTCCACATCGAGTTCGAGTCCGAGGTTTGATCGATACAGGTGCTGATGCAACGATCCTTTCCGCCGCTTTGTGGCCTCCTACGTGGCCTTTGTGCCCAGTGGGACTGAATATCGCGGGGTTGGGGGGAACAACGCAGAGTCGATTGAGTAAGCGACCTGTGTTGGTGAAGGATCCAGAGGGACACACGGCCTCCATTCGTCCTTATGTCACTCCAGCTCCAGTGAACCTCTGGGGACGGGACATGTTGGCAGCTTGGGGGGTGCGGATCATGACAAATTTTTGATAGGGGTCACTGTGTGCAAGGGCGCACCATATTCCACGCTGTCTTTACGATGGCTGACAAAAACACCAGTATGGGAACCACAGTGGCCCTTGCCGAAAGATAAATTAGTCGCCCTTTGTCAGCTGGTTCAGGAGCAACTGAAACAGGGACACATAGAACCTTCTACCAGTCCCTGGAATACCCCAGTTTTTGTGATTAAGAAAAAATCGGGGAAATGGAGACTGTTGCAAGATCTCCAGAAAGTCAATGCAGTGATGGAAAGTATGGCGAGTTTACAGCCTGGCATGCCTTCACCCACGATGATTCCCACTGAGTGGGAAATTTTGATCGTTGATTTGAAGGATTGCTTTTTTACAATCCCTTTGCACCCCAATGACAGACCAAAGTTTGCCTTTACTGTGCCTGCAATTAACAATGTGGAGCCTGTAAAGCGGTTTCAATGGAAAGTGTTACCTCAGGGCATGAAAAATAGCCCAACTATCTGTCAATGGTATGTCGCGCAGGCCTTATCCGGAATTCGTGAGCAGTTTCCTGAGGCACTCTGCTACCATTATATGGATGATATCCTGGTGGCAGCAGCCACCCAGGATGAGTTGCGGAGGTTACAGCCTCGACTGCTCGATGCCTTGCATTCCTATGGGTTGCAAGTTGCTCCGGAAAAGGTTCAACAACAGCCTCCTTGGAAATATTTGGGAGTCAAAATTTTGGATCGAACCATACAGCATCAAGAGGTGCAGTTCTCAGACACTATTAAGACTCTGAATGATGCCCAAAAATTGCTAGGCATCATCAACTGGTTACGCCCATATTTGGGACTGACCAATGCACAACTTTCCCCACTTTTTAATATTTTAAAGGGGGACTCTGACCTAGACTCACCTCGACAATTGGCTCCCGAGGCGTGACGAGTGCTGAACGAAGTGCAGCAAGCTGTTTCCGCTCATCAGGTTTATCGAGTGGATCCCTCTACTGATATCACTGTTTTCATTACTGCTCCAGACCTCCAACCTACGGGTATCATTGGCCAGTGGAACAAACAATGGGATGATCCTTTGCACATCCTGGAATGGGTCTTTTTGCCCCATCAGCCAAAAAAGACAGCACCCACATTGCTCGAATTGATAGCCTGCCTGATAATTAAATGCCGATATCGGTGTTTACAATTGATGGCGGCTGATCCCGCAACGATTGTTGTCCCAGTACCACGGGACAATTTCGAATGGAGTCTTGCTAATAGCGCTCCTTTGCAAAGTGCACTGCAAAATTTCTCAGGGCAGATTGCTTATCATCTGCCCAGTCACAAATTGCTGCAGTTGGCAAATTCGGTCAATCTCATGTTGCGGCCAAAGAATAGCCGGGTGCCGGTCCATGGACCCACCGTCTTTACGGACGGTTCTGGGAGAACAGGAAAGGCCATTGTTACCTGGAAGGAAGGATCTGAGTGGCAGGTGCTGAAAGGCCACGAGACAGGCTCTGCTCAACTGGTTGAATTGAAGGCAGTTGCCATGGCTTTTCAGCGGTTCTCTCAGGTGCCTTTGAATTTGGTCACCGACTCTGCTTATGTAGCAGACATAACCAAACGTTTGGATTGCTCACTTCTAAAAGAAGTCAGTAACGCGACTCTGTTTTCCCTATTGCGAACCCTGTGGAAGGCGATTCAGGCTCGAGTGCATCCATATTATATTCTGCACATTCGAAGCCACACCAATTTACCAGGCTTTTTAACAGAAGGCAATGCCAGGGCTGACATGTTAGCCAACCCTGCATGGGTGGCACCTCAGCCTGACAAAATTGCACAAGCCAAGGCATCGCACAATTTCTTTCATCAGAGTGCACATACCCTGCAGAAGCAGTTTCAATTGACGCCAATTGAGGCTCGTGACATTGTCAGTGCTTGTGCTGACTGCCACGGGCTCGCTGCACCTCTGCCATCGGGGGTGAACCCCAGAGGTCTAAAGGCCTTGCAGCTGTGGCAGACGGATGTGACACACATTCCAGAATTTGGCCGAGTCAAGTATGTGCATGTGTCTATTGACACTTTCTCCTCAGCTATGTGGGCGACTGCCCATACTGGAGAAAAAAGTCGCGATGCCATTGCCCATTGGAAATTAGCCTTCTCAGTCCTGGGGGTGCCAGCCACTGTGAAAACCGACAATGGTCCTGCCTACGCCTCGCAGAAGACGCGGCAGTTTTTGCACCTATGGGGTGTAGACCATACGTTCGGTATTCCGCATTCTCCCACTGGCCAAGCCATTGTGGAACGCGCTCATGGTACTCTGAAGCGTGTCTTGGAAAGGCAAAAAGGGGGAATGCATGGGGAAACACCACAGAGTCGATTGGAGAAAGCTTTGTACACAATCAATCATCTTACGGTGCCACCAAACTCGAATAATCCTGTGATTTTGAACCACTTTCTTTCATTGCAGTCATCAGGCGAGTTGCGTTTGCCCCGGGCGAAGGTATGGGTACGGAACCTACTTACTAACACCTGGGAAGGCCCTCATGAGCTTATTGCTTGGGGTCGAGGGTATGCTTGCGTCTCCACAGATACTGGGGTACGATGGCTGCCTGCAAAATGCGTCCGCCCTGACCTGCGGCTCCCGAGACAGAACCAGCAACCTCAAAATGACAACCAGAATGCCGAACACCAACCGAGTGATCCTTCTGATGATGACCAAGAAGCCGGTCCATCCACAAGCAGAGACTGAAACTCATTCATGGAGTCAGAAAGCAAGGACTTTGAAAGCATGTTTTGTTGAATTACAGATTTATATGTAGATTTAGCTTTATATATACTTTATCTAGGGTATTGCATGGGGCCTCTTTGACCATCTTAATCAGCATCAGGTTCGGGTTCTGTTCGGTGGCTGGCCACCTCCGAACAGACCCCTTGAGTTTCAACCAGGCTCTGTTTGGTAACTGGCCATTACCAAACAGATCCTTCATGCTGATCCACTGGGGCTCACAAGCAATGCCTTCTGTTCTTAAACAAAAAGGGGGAGCTGTGGCTAGCACAGGTTTTTCCCATTAGAAATTTTCTTGTGTTTTATAAATAAAGATAAAGTTTGGATGTTGTTGGAACAGTGTCCCGGAACTTGGACAGTGCAGGCCTGGCCAATCAGGCCTGGGGGAAGGCTTCTGACTGACCAATCTGGGTGACTTTTGAGAACTCTATATATGTGATGAAATCAAAACAATAAAGGTCATTCCTTCTTGCCACTGAGAACTGGTGCCTTCATTACTCTGCTAGCTGCTCAACAGCAACATCAAGGTAAAAAAAGTTTCAGACTTTTAGTGCTAGGAGAAAAAGGCACTAAATGCTACTATAGACAGCTGAGCACACTCAGATAGAGCACTAGCCAAAACAAGAGCTGTTCAAAACTGAGCATCACAATTTGGGACAGGTCATCAAGCAGTTGTAAATCATCGCCATCATTGGAAGTTACTTGCATCAACTAAGAGCTGCGTTGGAAACATTGATCAGTTTACGTTAAAAACCTTTCCCTCTGTCTTAGGGTTATGAAGCAAAGCACAAACTCTAAGTGGCAAAGCAAAGCTGAGTAGCTTCTGATATTGATGGCTTTCATTGGTTTTCATGAATGAATACAGGTCAGGATATGATTATGTAAAGCATAGCTCTCATTTGTCAGTCACAGTTCAATGCTCAGGACTATTAGGAATAAAAGATAACCAGTCTGTGGGCAGAAAGCTAAGAGTTTCCAAGCAAGATGCACGTTGAAAGTTTCATTGGGACACAGCTGTAGACTTAGAAATAAATCGTACTTTCTGACACAAGATCCTCTTCATCTTAAGTTGCTTAATGTCTGTAAAGCAATTTGAGGTGATAAGACTGCAATACTTTGCAAAAAATTAAAAGCTATTTCTATTTTCATCATTACTATGAACTTAGAGCTTTTCCTTCTCTTCTGTGACTCTTTGTGTCCTTTAATTGTCTTTGTCTCTCTCTGTCTTTGTCTGCGTAAGACTGGTATATCTTCAAGACAGGAACCATTACTTAACACTCTGCAGCATCATTGCTTAATGCTCTGTGGCCCTAACAGCTACCTAGAATCTCAAAGGTTATACATATTCTATAATGTCAAGACTAATTCTACCATTTCTGTTTAGAATAAATACAAAGATTATTTTTCAGCTAATATAAAATACTTCCTGGTCTCTATCACAGATACCAAAACAGAGTATTTTGCATTAGTCTGTAATTGTAAAGCCCAAATTTTATCTGATGAGTGTAAGCTGCGTTTGTCTTAGGGTTCATATTTTGGTAAATTGCTCTTAAGTATAGCTAGAGAGACAGGTATCTTCTGTTTATGGAGGGAAAGATCACAGCATGGCTCTTCTGCTTGTTTTGCCATTTCCAAATCTCAAAAAGAATGTGCATATTTAGGAGAACAGGTAATTTAGATTTTAGAGCCTGCAACTCCAAGAGCAGTGGTTACTCCTCTGCACCACATTTTTCTCCCCATAGTAGTGAGAAAACCACGTTCAGCTCTTCAGGAAGTTTGTACAGGTTTCTGTTTCAACTCTGGCCTTTCCCTTACCTATAACAAGGGCAACCATGCCCCAGTCACGTAGTAGTCCAACAGTCTTTACTCTGAAATACCTGCCTTTGCTAGCACTGCAGACAAATTTTGGCCAGCCTTTCAAATCATCGGCTTTCTTCCACATTTGCTGTCATATCTTAACACCCACAGGTGCAATGGTTTATGCTGGCATTATGTCTGCAGGGACTGCCAGGTGCTGTAGCCTTTGAAATATGTCTCCCCATTCTCAAGGAGGACTTGTCGTCCATAAGTGAACATGATTTTATGAGAACTCTGACTGTGAATATCTCCTGAAAGCATTAAAATTGAAATAGTGTTTCCCTTTCATGTTTTGAAGTTTTAGCTTTTGGCAGATTAAACATTTGAACCAAGCCAGATGTTAAAGATTCTCAAAGCGAAATGACCACAACGTTACTTTTGGATCCAGATTTTCTGAGGAGAAAACAATTTACTGGATCCAGACCATAAAAAGGAAGTTAAAGCTGAACTGCAAATGTTAAATATGCAGTATGGATGCAAATGGTATTCTAATTCTCAGACAGACTTTTTAATTATGTTAATGATTTGACTGTGTTTTTCTAACAAGACTGAATCTGGATTTGTGTGTAATTGCAGGGCATATTTCACTCAATTCTAACACTTCCTAAATAGTTTCTGCTCATAGAAAATTATAGATATTCTGACCTTTATTAAATTGCGCCTTGAATAATATACCCAGGTGTGGCCCAGGAAGAAGATATTATTTAGAAGTCATGTTAGCAGAGGAAAGGAGGTAATTTCTAGAAAGTAACAAAGGAGTAAAGCAATTAAGAAAATTCTGACTTACAACTTACCTAATTTAGAAGTAGATAAGGGAATAATAATGTGACCACACTACATCTGAAATAGTTTCATATGGTATTGTATACCAACACAAATTTCTTAAATTATATAATCTGTTTTCTTTTTCTAAATAACCCTTCCTTCCTACGTGGATGACGATTTCTGTTTTTTATAGATCCATAAACAAAGCCTGAAAAAGAGGTAAATAAAATTAACCAGTTAATTTCATTCAAGGTTCTTAAAAAAAAAACCTCTAATTTGGAGCTAGCTATACCATTTGCATATATCTGTAAATTTAAGTAAAAACTTACGGTTGAAATAAAGAGTAGAATCAAAGAATCAGTACATCACCATGGTTGGAAGGTACCTCTGGATACTCTCTGGTCCAATCTGGTCCATGGTCCAATCTGGTCCAAACTTATAGTTCAAAACTTGATCAGCTAGAGCAGGTTACTGAGGACCAAGCACACAATCAGATTGTTTGATAACATAACTGTTTAGTTGTAGTTATTTGAAAGTCTTGATTGACAACAGACCAGAATTTACAGCTAAAAAGCTGAGCTTTTCTAAAAAGTAAAATCCTGAAATTGAAACATGGATACTGAAAATAAGAATTTGTTTTACTTGTAATAGGCACTACAAAGTGACTACTCATGAATACATGAATGTTCAAGAATTACTAATTGGAAAACACAAAGTAAATAGTCAAGATCCCTTGCATTTTAAAATTGGGCTTCCATATTAAAATCAGCTTTTAATGTGTCCATGATTTTGTTTTACCAAACTCATGAGGCAAGCTTCAAGCTGCAAGCAGGAGAAAGTTTGTATTTATTTTCATAGTCAGATTTCTATACGGACATTACTATGTTCCTGGCAATTAAAATACCAAGTAATTCTCACCACAGAATCCATAAAATAATTTAATCTATTAATCCATAAGGTATTGCTCCTCTTTAATGGGATCACATTCATACACATTTTCTATGTCAAAAACCAGAGACTCTGATGTATTTTGTGGCATGTATATCCAGGATATGGCAACAAGAGGAGTGCTGCCTACAAGCACTCTCCATGCACTATTGAAAGAGCAAGTACTGGTTACAGCAGCTATTCATTACAGCTCTGGAGGAGCAGAAAGACTGTTTCTAATTTTAAAGACTGGAAATTTGTAGCTATAAACAAAACATGCAACAAATCTGGCCAACTCCTTTATTAGAAGAGGCTATATAATTTAGACAGAACATACACTTGGATCAGTGTCTACTCAGAAAACGAAGATTCATCCAATTCAATTCATTCTAATTTAATTTCTGTACTAATCTTAAGTAATAACAGCCATCTAAGTTGAGGATATGCAGACAATCTTCCATTCTCTTCAGTGAACAATATATGTAGACTCCAATAATAAGGCCTCAAAATAGCCTTGTTTTGAATGTGTTATATGTTTTGATACAGGGACCTGACTTCATATTCTGCTAAAAGAAGGCTAATCTGATTTCCACCGCAGCACAAAAGCCACATCAGGTTGGAGCCACTACAGACTCTAATGATATCCTGGAACATCCACATTTACTGTAAAATCTGTTTTCACCTACAGCAGAATCATCATTTTTTGCTGTCACAGTTCTATTGGAAAAAGGAAAAAAAATAAAAAGGACTGCAAGTACAGCCATATGAAATCATGCTACTTAGGAAGAAACAGGATGGAAACCTCTGGAGATGTAGCTCCAGAGGAAGTGTAGGGCTTTGTATTGTAAGAAAGAAAATTGAATATTTTCCTATACAGCCTGCTCTTCACCTAAATCAGAATAAGTTAGCTTGTTCTGAGGGTCTGGGCCAAATTATCAAAATGAAGTTCGGTCTTTTGCACACTCTTCTTTGCTGATCTCCTCCTATAAATAAACTCAATAAAAAGGGAAACACCCTCTTGCCTAAAATTAGTATTTTTTTAATTAGTTCTCCCATCCCATTTCACCCCCTGTTTTGCAAGGAGATTCACTGTGTATTTATAGAAAAGGATAGACACAAGAATATGTACGTGTATGGCATTTCTTTCCTTCCAGAAGTAAAAACAGTAACAACAGGGTTGTAGTCATTACATAATTTCATTATTCCATATCTAGTGATGCCTGGTTAAGAATGATTTCACCCAGTCTATGATTCAAACATTGATTTAGTTCAGAAGATTCTGTTCTTGTTTGCATGTTTGTTTAAACAGAACAACAGCATGGCAAATGCTTATCCTTGCAACATTTGTTCAAGAGAACGATTGTCTTGAAGGTAATGCACTATCTATCTAACTTGGTTATACTGCAGGGAACAATAAGAAAGAAAGTAGATGTTTGAGTCTGATGAAGGAGATAATATATTGAAATAATGGTTCTTTTGTTTCCTTACTTCCCTGCTAATTCAATTAGGATTTAAACATCCCCTAGTAGTAAGATAGCACAGGCTCCAGTGCCAGCAGCATGTCTAGCTTTCTGAGGAGTCCGCATTATCAGACATATATATGAATTGGGTGTTGGAAAACACAGTTTTCCAGCAAAACTTGTGTTAACTAAATAAACCTGAACAAAGCCTCAGCATACTCAGGCCTCAGTAAAAATCCCACAGGCCGCAGTAGCTTGCTTCCCTGAGAACGCTTCGTGAGAAAAGATCAAGATGCAGCTGTGTAAGGAATGTACGGGAGTGAACTTGTGATTAACAAAGAATGAGGGGGAAAAACCTGTAGATGTGAGAACAGACTGCAAATACGTGTGTAACTATAATTAGTAACATCTGTAACAGTATATAAGTTTCTCGTTTGGTGAAATAAAATGGAGCTTACTCTATATCATACATTGAGACTGCCGTGAGTTCCCTCGCACCGCTCGTCAATTGGGTACTTCAAACAGGGATTCAATCAAATGGAATGTTACTACCCTTATCTGTAGAACTAAGTTAAGATACTTAAATGATTCAGTTTTGCTGAAGGTTTAATCCCTTTAGAATTAGTTTTGGTACTGAGATAGGTACCTTATTTCTTGTCTAATTTTGCGCTAGAAGAAAACACCTAAGTTTGTTATTAGCCTCTGAAGTATTGATTTTCTTTTCGACAAGTTTCCTTACAACCACAAAGCTGTCCTTTCCATTGTAATAAAAGCCATTGGAAATGTTATTGTGGAAATGCTGTTGTACCACTACACAAAAGAATTTTCCTGTGCTATTGTTCTGAACCTCTGGGATTAATAGGTCAGCTATAAGTATTTGTTGTTCGACCCCCAGATTCCTTAAAGTGGCTAAATAATTATGGGATACTGTCTGTCCATCTGCTGGAGTTGAGTGCATTCAGAAAGTCTTGGAGGATTGACAATGGCTGAATGTATGAGTATGCCTCCTTTTGGGAACAAAACTAAACAACTCAAGTAGACTCAAGTTGAGAGGGATCAGAGATCACCACTTTTCATCTACATAACTGGAACAACGTTTTCATCATGCAGTAAACATAAAGCATTTTCATACAATCAGGTTCCTCAGTAATGTAAAAATATTTCTGTCCCTTAGATAAGGGAAATCTAAAGCACAAACTGTCCTATTCAGGATCATGCATTTATTATGAGACTTTTGTATATTCTTCCTGCACCCTACTGAGCCAATTCTAACTTCATTGGCTTCTTTAAATTGCAATAGCCCTTTCAATTCCCCTTTTTTCTTTACTATATTTTTCCATTGCTTTTACATTGTTGCCATGTGGTCTTATACTACATAATGTGATGGCACATACTGTATTCTTTATTTTGATTTCTGTAGTTGTTTTTAGCGTGGGCTGTTTCCATTGCTCTTCTAGCATGACAGTGTTCCTTTTATGTGTATTTACTATGATAATGTCATCACTTATACCTGTACACTTGCAATGCAACCAAACATTTCCCATTCCTTATAGGTTGCTGAAACTTTGCCCTAGAAAATTTTATTCTAAAGCAGAGAGACAGCAATTTATGATAAGAGTATGTATGTCTGTGGCCCCTTCATCTGTTCTGACTTAATATCTACCCCTCTCATATTCACAGAGAACCAGAGAGGTAATCAGTTCTGAAGACTAGCCTATAGATTAGATAGTGGTGTTAGTAATGAGAAAGCTAGAGCAAAAAGGCATTATTCTAGAACACCTAAGTATCACTCAGCCAAAAAAACCTACATTTAATTCATTGACTGATACAGTCAGATACATTTTAATCCTGCAATTGCTCAAAGTTACTAATGCCTTACATATTTTTCCCAACTTCACCGTGTAAAATGTTGTGTTTCAACAGATGCCAAATAGTAGAATGTTATTCTAAAGTCAGATGAAATTGAGATAACTCATCAGTTCACAGAACTCTTTAAGACAGATCTTACCCTAAACTTATGATTCCTGCATTTAGCCTTTGACTGTGAATTCAGAAAATGAATTTTTTTCAGGTTTCTGGAAACTCAGGATGTGCCTGATAAACAGAAGAGCAAAATTTCCACTCCCCATGTGATCGCTAAAAACTATACTTGGGCTCTTCAGTTTCACATAAAATGAACAGAACCCAAAGCCAAACATCCTGCTTGGATCTGTATACTCAGCAAGCCACTGAAAATCTTTCCAGAACTTAATGTTGTTCCTAGCAGACTTTGTGACAAAATTAAAATTATCTATACAGCAGTTTTGCTATCCCCATGCAGCAGTCTGAGTACAGGATTTAAAGTTTATTTTACAGTTATTTCGGCCCAGCTGTGAACTGAAAAAATAAAAAAAGCTGTTCTGTAATGTTTTCCAAAAGAGAATGGGTTCCAAAGCAAAAATACTGTAAACTCCCTGAGAACAGTGAAATATAGTCAAATTACATTTAGATCCAGTTTTCCACTACAAATCCCATAGGAAATTATAGTTTGCAGATGGAAACTAAATGTCTCAATGAGATGCGATCTAAGTGGTCCAGAGAGAGGTTTTTATAAAAAGAGCAACTAAAAAAATAACAAAGGTTTTATTGATTTTCTCTTCATTCCTGTTTCTCACTCACACTCATTCAAAGTCTTACTCTAATTCATAAAGCAACCATTACTTTCCAGGGATGATTTAATTACTACTTTACAAAAGAAATGCAGTATTTTCTTATTAATGTTATATCCTCTGGATGTACCAGAGGATGTTTCATTTAATGTTTCATTTAATGAACCAAAATCCAGATGTGGAATTAATCTTTTTAAAGATTGCTCTACTGCTTTCTTCACAGATTTGGAGAAATCATCTTTTGTTGTAGAAGTCACTGTGCACATCCAGTCATAGTAGTCAGACAAGTCATGGGCTAGAATCCCAATCAGACCATCAAGCACTTGCATCAAAAATACGTCAGGATTATTGTAAGTGGAAGACCTCAGATCCCTGCAAAGATCTGCTTTATTCAAAGTCTTTTAAACACTTTTGCTCATGAATGCCCAAACTTATTTTGATTTGGTATCACCAGTGATGAGTGGCAACAACAGCTTCACTTTCCTTCACTATTCTCTTCAACTTTCTAATTCCTCAAACCAGAAGCTCACCTTCAATAATCAATAGTTGTATTATATCTCCAAAGTTTCCAAACAAAGACTCTTATCTGCTAAATCCACATTTCAAGAAAAGTATATATTACTGCTCCATCTTTGTTGATCACTTAGCTTCTTTTGATTATTGCAGCAATTTCTTGCAGACTATGTGCAGGAGAGTTTTTGGTTACATATTTGCTTTGTGGGGCATAGAGCAAGTATATGTTTTTCCATGCAATTTCTCAAGGTTATAATTCAAGCACTATCGTAGGTATGAAACAAAGATACATTCATAAGCTTTCCAAGGGAAAAAAATAGATCAGGCAGATACAGATAAAGAATTAATCTCAGAAGCTATGTTAGACCTGACACATCCTTATTACAGAAAATCTATTGCCTTGCTTTGATGCAAGACGAAGAGAGCACATGGAAGACTGCAACATGGAGTAACCCATCTGTACATAGCATACTATATTCAGTCCCCTAGCCAGGATTTGGATTGATGCAGGAAAAAGTCACAGTTTGCATCAAGCCAAATAGAATTTTCCAAAGTACAAATAAATTTTGGATTATATGTCTGTCGTGATGTCAAGAAGCTGACAATGCCTTTTTACTTTTCAGGAAAAGGCCTGCAACCCGAAACACTTTCTTCCAGGAAAAAGACAGAATTCAGTTCTGCTGCAGACTGCATCAGGATTCCACACCACACACAGATATAAAATGTTGAAGGACAGATTTCTCAACAGGTAACTAACATGTGGTAAAGAACTGGCACATGAAAAAAATCTATAAAAATCTTCAGCATGCAAGAGCAGGGGCCATATTATAGCCTAAAAATTAAAAAACAAGATGTACGCCCTGTAAGATTTACATTTTTCATTTTTGACACAAGTTACTAATAGTTTTCCCTATAAAGTTTGCAGCATATGTGTGACGTTAGAAGTCCTGTGTATAGCAATGGAAAATATCCCTTGAAGTGTCCATCCAAATCATTATCACTGTTTTTATCCATACACAATACTTACAATTAGTTATCTGGCACTATTACCTTGACTTTAGTTGTCATACCTTTACTGATTCCCAGAAGATTACATTGAAGTAAGACATATCACAGGGTTCTTCCTCATACAAGCCAAAGAAGAAAATGCTCTGCTGAAATCATGTAAATATTACTTTTTTTTATATAATGTAGCACTGTTTGTGAATGGTCCAAGGGAACTTTTATGTTCCTTACATAGCTGAATCCAACTACTAAAATACAACTGTGCTCATTTGGGAGACCACCTCAGTAGACAGGGCTACAAAATCACAGGGTGCTCTTTGGGTAAGCAAAGCAGAAGCCAAATTACTGTTTCAGTTATTAGAAACATAAAGTCAGCAAGAGTCAATTGTCTTAGTTTTATTTGCAAAATTGAAAACAATTTCACAAGAGGAAGCTGAGTTAGAACATAAAGAACATGTCTGTATTCAAGAGGGAATGAAAGCACTGGAAGTGATCGGGTAAAAAAACTTTGCAGAGTTGAAAAATTATTTGGAATATGCAATGAACACCCAGGGGAAGATGGTCCTGCGGATAGGGCGCAAGAGCTAAGTTCAGAGGGCTTGATTCTACCATTAACCTTAAAGGACTCTGGTTTTAGGAAGTACTGAGTGTCCAAACTCTAAGAAGCTGGCCAATTTAAGGTAATAGGAAATCACAGACCACATCAGTTGATTCTGGAAGTTCCCTCTTTACTTGTGGGAACAACAAATTAGGATTTCCTAACTCTGCTCCATATGACTCTTTCCCAAGAGATATATTCTTTTATTTCCAAAGGAGTCCTGAGAGAAGCAAGAATGTCAACAGCAGTACTGCAAAGCAAATAATTCACTGAGTGAGCAAATCCATCCCTCTACACTCTAATGCTTTTCTTTTAACTGCTGCCAGGTTTTCATCTTCTACATTCAGGAAAAGCATGATTCCCCACATAGCTACTGTGTGAACAGCAAACATTATTCACTATGTGTTATGATCCAATTATTAAGGTTCTTTAGAAATACCTCTGCCCGAATTAAGGTACAAACGAGACCATATGCCAGCCAATAGTATAGGTTTTATTTGATAGAAAATATGAGAGAGAGAGGGAAGAAAAGAGAGAAAAAGAAAAGTAGGAAAAGAGGTGGGGGTGACAGAAAGAGGGAAAGAGAAAATATCACCATCTGTGGATCCCAACGATGTTGCGTTGATCCTCTCCAGCTGGTCTTTTTGGTGGTGGTGGTCCCCCCGAAAAGCACAGAATGCCATGGGTTAATATACACTCAGACCAGGGGCAATGTCCAGGCATGTCCCCCCGGGGGAGGGGGCAGCCTCTAGCCGCAGACTCTGCTTGCATCACCTGCACTCCTGTGGTGCCAGGCCTAGCACTCTGGGGGGTCTGTGATGGATTGTGACTCCCCCTCAGCTGCCTCTCATGTGAAAGTCCCATGGATGTGGCCTGTGGGGTTGGGGGTTCCACAGCTGGGCCAGTCTGTGTAAACCTGGCTTCTGTGAGCTGTGCTCTGCCCCCACCCCAAACTCAGCCAGGGATGATTCTCAGCACAGCTGGTGGCTTTGGCCTTTGTGTATGCATACCTTTCCCTCAGCCTGAGATGACTGAACAATAGGGTTTCCCTTTATCTAATCTCAGCAGTTTGACTCAGTCCAAAGTCCCAGTCAGGTATCTTCAGGGAGGTTTCTTTGATTGTAGCTTCTTTATACACTTTTTGTTATAATGAGCAAAACTTTATATCAATGTTTGAGGCATGAACTATTTCAGTCTCTGACACTATGTAACTTTTATATTCAGAAAGTAAAGCCAAACCCCATAATTAATCACCACTAATCTTTATTTCAGCGTTGCACAGCCAAATCAGTGGATTTACTGCAGAATAAAATTGGCATATTTTATGCAAAGAGATTTATCTACAAAATCTACAAAAGAGATTTATTTTGTGATGATGAATCGAACTCTCAGTCTCTGATAATTTCAGGTTATTTGTGACCAGTGAAATGGCAATTGCTTACAAAATCACTGTAGCAATCAATTTTTGATCTTTGTTTCCCTACAATTTGCAGCATGATTAAGAAGAAATCAGAAGAAAATTTAGGTAGGTATTAATCTAATGGGAAATGAGCGTCATGTAGATTAGCTTATTTCAGCAAATCTGTGACAAGGCAATAAAGAAATAATTCTCACAATTCATGATAAAAAAAAATCAATTGCCTTACTGAGAAGTTTTGAACTGGTGAATAAAAAGCTTCAAAATAAAGTCAGTATCTGATCCACAGTCATACAGGCTTTGCATTCTTCTAAAGTCATGTTAGTTTTGTAAACATTTTTTCACACAACAGAGTATCAGCATAAATACCTTGGGGAATCTGGGAGTCTGTTTAAACAAACACAGTCTAGGAACACAAATATGAAATCATCAAACCACTTGATTCACCAAAAAAAAAAAAATCATTGAAAAAAAGAAAAAAAATTAAGCCAGAAGAGACATAGAAACATAGAAGTGCAGAATGGTTTGGGTTGGAAGGGACCATCAAAGATCGTCTAGTCCCATTCCCCTGCCAGGTGAAGGGGTGTCTCACACTAGATCCAGTTGCTCAAAGCCCCAACCAACTAGACATTGAAAACTTCCAATGATGGGGCATGCACAACTTCTCTGGGCAGCCTGTTCCAGGGTCCCACCACCCTCATCACAAAATAATTCTCTTACTTAGGTTCAATCTAAACCCATTCGCCGTACATATAATTTCTAGTCCCCTCAAAGAACAAAACACATTTTGTTTGCAGAGAACAAAACATATTGCTCTATGTATAAAGTACCTCAGATTTACAGATCTAAGTGAGCAGTAGCTATGGTCACCACAGCCATCCCATCCTCATTCTAGGATTGCTGGTACTCCACATATACTGCAAACATGTAAAATGTTTCTTCAAAATAGCTGAATTGTAACTTGCTTGTTCTGTAAGAATAAGCATTAAATGTCTGGCAAAGCAGACTTAGACTAAAATACCTGAGCCAGCTACTTCCCAGCCAGACCAGCCTTGGATGTATCTTTATTTGCCAAGAACTCTTTTCCCTTTCTCTAATCCTTCCTTTCACCCTCACAGAAATCTGCTGTGGCAAATGAACCAAAGCAGCTCCTTTAGGAAAAATTTCACTTCAGTTTCAGGTACAATTGTCTCTAGACAAAATGACAGCTTTTTATTTTCATCTCTGAGGTCATACTCAGGAAAGACAGTACTTTTTCTAAAATGCCTTCTCAATCTCCAGCACACAATGTGTTTATTTGACTAGGCAAAAGGACCCAGATATATTGTGGATCAAAGAAACCAAATAAAAGTTGAAAGTTACACATGCATTACAAGAAGTATTTACACAATAATTTGCTTCTACTTCAAAGCCACTCTCTGCATTACATATTTTTTTTAATTTAGATTTCAAGGCAGAAACCTATATGATCTCCAAAATTACCAATGACTCCTGTATGCTTTGGTAACATTAATATTCTTGATTTCCATACACTAAGCCGGTTTGGGTTTTGCTGCTGTTGTAAACTCAACAAATTCTTGGGGCAATATGTTCCACAACCACATTTCATGTGAAGAAGTTCACTAGATTAGAATTTTGTACCTATTAATTCTACCTAATATTTCCAGATCCTGTGTTACACAACAGGGAAAATGTGGTTAATAAAGAAACTAATTGGAAACCCCCAGACTTTTCACAGCATCATTTGCATTTCATACAAAGTCTATGATGTATTCTTGGGCACCAATCTATCGTCAGTAGTTTAGAAACCTTGGGCAAAAATATGATTGGAGATTTTCTTACCAACAACATGAGTATACTTAATTTTAACTGAAAATAACTTTGTTTTGAACAAAATAAAAAAATTATGACTAATTACTGGCAAATCTATTGTGTTCTTTTGTTTCCATTTAGCTAACTGATCTATGACATCCTCATAACTCATAAAGACTAATTCCAAAGACTATCACTGCATAATTCTCATCTTTTGATCACCAGTAAACATTCCCCAGAAAAATGAAAATTTTTTCAGTGTCATTGTACTGTGCAACTCTGTTACTATTGCTTACGGATTTGGTACATGGCAAATGTCTTAATTCCCCAGACTTTTATTTTGAAACAATTATCATAGGCACACAAATAATTAATTTATTATTTTAGGGGTTTTGGTGCAAATTTCCATCCTCTTAGAGCTGTGTATCACTAATGCATCATCTTGGTTCACAAACACCTCAAAATTCTCCGCTATTTTTTACTGTGAGTTTGTTGCATGCACACACTCGCATACACACCAAAAAAAACCCAAAAAAAAAACCCAAAAAAAAACCCCAAAAAAAAAAAAACCACGCAGATATACCGCACACCTAGACTCTACTACTCTATTTTCTGACTGTGGTTTCCAGCTAAATTATAATAGTTCATGCTTTGCAGTAACCATACCAGTTTACATGACTGATGTGAAAGCAGGTGAGCATGATCAATGTTCCATGGCCACTACTTTTTTCCCTTTATGTAAGAAATAACTTTGGAAGAATTACCCAGTTATCTTCACAGAGCATCTAAGAGACTTTCTTCTGAATTACATTATAAACCAGCTGCATAAAATGGCCCTGTGCCATCCTGTAGTTTTCTTATGAATTGCATTGTCCTTGTCAAATGCTCAAGTGACTCCTTGTCAGTTCAATTCCAGTCCCAAAGGAGGACTATAAATAGAGAGCAGTTACTGCACACTTCTGATCCACTGCAGCAGCCAGGAACCCCGCAGTTTCTTAAGAGAGAAAAACATAACCCAAAGCTATAAATATTTCTATTTTATTTTTTTCTCAGGGACATTTTTCATCCCAGACAGTGGAAATAAAACTGAGGAAGCTGATCATATGACCTTGGGAGATCTGAAATGATTGCTCTGACATGAACAGTCTTTGGTGGGATCCTAAGGAACTGTGTGCATTGGTGACATTAGCAGCAGTCATTAACTTTTGGTGTTGATCATCGGTCCCAGGAAATGTGTGGCTTGCAGCACACCTCAAAGTTACTGCTGCTGGTCTAATATATGGTTTACCACTACAAGCAATCTTCCATTTTGGAAGGCTTGTGGCTGTCTCAGCTACATCATGTTTAGTGGGAAGAATTTAGCAGGAACTGGTGGTCAGCTTTCAAAAGAAGGAGAAGAGTTTGACACAGACTTTTGTGATTTCAGGTGTATTTTCTGTTACTATCTGTAAAGCTGTAAAACAAGATATTGTAAAGGAAAATAAACTGAGATATGGTTTCAGATCATTTTTTTCAGCCCTTCTTTTTCTATGGCTTCTTAATCTCATGCCTTTCTTCCTTCAAAACTTTTTAACAGGCCAGTGTCTACATAATGACTACTAGCACATACATTAATAATTTCCACAGTGACTGATGACTGATGTGAGAAGAAGGTATCTGGTTTGAAAGTTTTTCTGCAGGTGGAAATATTCACTTCCCTTTTAATTCTCTTCAGTCACCAAAAACGGAAAAATTTCCTCCCAATACTTGGGGCTTCAACATCAGTCAAAGTCAAATTCTATTTTGGCATTGCTCTTTCTCTTCCATCAGCTTCAGAGCTGGATCCAAATTTTGCTCTATACATGTCATAGTTCTGGCATGATCCAACAAAAGTCAGGTCAGCAGATCAACTCAACTGACATAACTGGTGCATAAGTAGATTCTGAAGTCAATTAAGAACAAGTCAGGAAAGAACCATGGACACATAAAAGCTTGCAAGCATTTGAATCCATTGTTTGGGCAAAAATAAACAACTTCCCAGATCATAGATTTTATGCCACCCTAGGAGTATTGACTGGTAGATTGCATTTTAATAGGTTGCACTTTAATACAAGTTTGCTTTCTGGCTTCTATCCAATTAAAATAGTCCCAGGTTAACCAGGCAATTTAGCTCTGCTGCTCTTACTACCATTAACTTATAAGCATTAAGTGACATTTGCCCTGGAGACTGCTCTTATGTTACATACTGCTAATGCATTCTTTCACTCAGATTTGTTGGAGTTTATTTAATGGAATGGAATGGGACAAAAGTGTCTCACAGTTGTTGGTAATCACAGGCTTGTAAGAAAAATGTCATGTCCTTTTGAAGCATGAAAGCATATACAGTAAGTTAATCAGTGTTTCCCCTGGTGTGCAGGCGTCAGGGAACAAGGGCAAGGCAGTGGGCCCTCATCCCTGTGGCGCACTAGCCAAGTGTGATGGCAATGACCCACCAGACTGTAGGGATAAGACTGGGATGGCGTCCACCTGGCTGGCATGCTATGGTGGCAGGAAAGACCTTCTAGAGAAAACTTTACTCTTTATGTCATACTCGTTTTTTTATATTCTCTGGGCTGGCTGTCAGCAAAAGCTGACACTTCTCAGAAATCATACTTTAAAAGATGACTTGGAAACCCTAGTGCATTAATTAAAAGTGATAACCATCTACCCTAAGGAGCAGATTCATTTTCCATAAATAAAGTCCATTGCACAAGTGCAGAACAGAGCCAACTTTTGTTGGTTGCTCACCACACTGTATGTCTGGCCATTTTTAAATTCCACCAGAGAGTTAGGCATCAATTCCCTTGGCTGTATCCTTGAATGATATCACTGAAATAATGCTTCATTAGAGACACCATGAATTGTATTTTTTTTATTCCAAGGCTTTTACTTTTTACTTTACAGAAGGGAGTGAATGATGCATTCCACTTATAACAAATATTTGGAAGAAAAACAGCCACATTTTTCCCTCCAACTACATATCCCCATGAGCAAGAATAGCACATATTCAACAAAGGGAATGATGCTCTATTTTTGTCTGTGAGCTGGGTGGTCCAATTGGTCACTGCATTGGCCTTTCTGCTCTGAACACTTTGATTTTAATAATAGCTTTGGGCACAACAGAATGTGAGTACGACAAATTCATCCTACATGTCCTGGCTTGTGTTACAAAACCTCTGCACAATATACAGCATACTTTAATATACTAGGGAAATTTGGAAACAAAGGGAAAACATCCATTTTTTTGCACATATCAACATTTTCATAAATTAATTTGACAAATATAATGGAAATTTAAATTAATACTTGCATTGTTTATACGATTTTTGACACTGCACTTGTTAAAAGTGCTGAAAAAGTGTGTCAAGTTTTACATCAGCTGGGAACTTTGGCATTTTTTTCTCAAAAAAGTATGTCTGTTACTTTTTACTTCTCCTTATATGCATCTTTGTAACCTATCTAGAAGTCAAAATCAAGGTGAATAGGTGACACTTTCAAACTGCTAACAGTTATAAATACCAGCAACATTTTAAAGGAAGCTTAAATGCTGCTTGGTGTATTTCTGAAGAGCAAAAGTTCTTAAGACTTTGTAGACTGCACTGAGAATGGAAGAGAATTACAAAATGCAGTGGTGGACTTAATGCTTGACTGATATTTGTTTAAAGCTATTGAGCTAAAATGGAGGTTAACCTCATTAAAGAAGACTGTTAAGACAGGCACATGCTGTGGTCTAAAAAGAAAGTTCTTGTTCTTTGAATTCTCCAGACTGCAGCAAATCCTCATCACTGAACTCAAAGCTATTTGAGTCAAACAGAAATTATGCACTGCTCTACTTCTTAACACACTTCTCCCTGAAATTTCTCATCATGGCAATTTGTGTGATATTAATTGCACAAAGAAGGACACATTGTGTCTCCAGACAGAGGGATGGCCCTTTCTGTTACTCCTCTGAGAGCAAAGGAGTCCAACTCTGATTTCTTACCATAAAGTACATTGGCATAAAATTAGCATTTTCATAACGCTCTATAAATACCATACAATTAGAGAATGTAAAACATAATTTGGACCTGTAAAATTAACCCACCTCTAATTAAGTGAAATCAAAATTTTCACATTTGAGACCTTAAAGTGAGATACCCAAGTTAAAGGTAACTTGATTTTTAGGGACAGAGAAACTCCAATTCTTAACTAACCTCTATTTCAACCGCTGACAATGTTGTATCCCAGACACAAAAACGCCTCATCTTTCAATTGTACTATTCTAGACTTCAGATTTGACTTCAAGTCAAAAGACATTCTGTGGTTAAAACTGTAATACAATAGATAACACTAGAATGTGACCAGTGCTATCTGTGGGGGAAAAACCAAACAAACAAACAAAAAAAACCCTACACAATGAGAAGTGTGGGGTTTTCAACACAGAATTGACTGCATTATTGTCTCTGGAATACACATTACTTAAGTTCCACTATGTTTTATAAATTTTGCTTAATTAGCTGTGTTTGGTCTCTCAAATTTAATGTTGTTAAAACTTCTGAAACCCAGGACAATTAATCACAGCAATCCACACCAGGGCAAAAACATTTGACAGACTCAAATCAAACACTGTTTACCTTTAGGATACTTCAGCAGCTGATGCAGATCTGGGTCTTTGCTTTTGCAAGCATTCATCTAACTCTTTACCAGGGTTGGGGTTTGTTTATTTTTTAATGAAATCTCAACTGGCGTCATAAACTATTGTATTGGATGCTTTATGTATCTAAGCAAATACTGTAATGTTGATTTTTCCTCAGCAAAACCCTCCTGTTTCATTAGGACACTTTTGCAGCATTAGAAATGTGACCTATTGCTGTCCCTTATTCCTATTTCTAAACTGTTACCCTCAGGTATACATTGACAAGACTGCATATTACACAAAACACCATATCTCTCATTTTATAATCTACCAAAGGATGTAGCCAGAGCTAGAAGCATTCCCCTTCACCTTTTCAGCTAAATAAAAATTATTTTGTAATTATTTCAGATTATATAGAGCATGCAGATGGAAAAGATCCAGTAATCTATCACCACATCTGAAGTACTGAAATTATGCTTATTGGTTTGACTTTCTTTTGCTCTTTTCAGGAAAACTAAGTGGATGTGGTAGATTTATCAGAGTATTTTGTGTTAAGTATTAAAACTTCAGTTACTAGAAAGGACTGCCAGTTCTGCTACTATGCTCAAGAAAGTACTCCTAAAACATATTATTTTTGCTAGCAGTACTAAATTGTTGAAAGACAGAAAAAAATGGATAGTCTGCAGATATTTTCCAGTGTGATTGTCAAATATTGGTGTTTCTCCAAATGTTTTAAAAAGTAGTTTTAATGCCCAGATTAATTCCTAAAAAGGGCAACATTTACTGGCAGAGCTCTTCACTTTAAAATAAACTGGGACAAATTAGGCAGTCCAAAAGAACTGGGATTCACTCTCTGCTGACAGGAAAATTCATTGCAACCACCTCATAAATGTTATACTCCAAGCAAATATCCCTCCTTAGAGACTCAATCTCTTGGGAATGCATTTATTCAAAATCCCAGCATGGGGATCCCAGTGCACAGGTCTCTAAGATGCTGATCCTATAAAGTTTCTATAAACTGTGACCTCAATACTAATAGTTACTCTTAAAAATTATTCCCTTTGTCAAAACACGGTGAACTCGAGTCTTACCAGGTGAGGCATTTCAGTCAGCAGAGTAACTCTGGATAGCACCAAGCACTCCAACTACAGTGCTCCACCAGAACTAAGAAGGTTTCCTTTATAATCTGACTCAGCTATTCCCTCAGGTCTGCTGGCTCAGACCATGACCCTGACACAAATGTGCCCTGTATTTTCATCAAAAATAAAACAGAAAACAAGGCACCTACACTTCCAAAGTGGTCTATGTTGATATCATCATGCCTTTGAAATAGTATCCATGCTGACGTTAAAGAAAGTAATGTACTTTTATAAAAATAAAAATTGCTAAATAAACCCAAGTAATAAAAAATAAATAATTTATTTAAATAAATTAGCAAAATTCTTGATACTTCATAGAATAATTTTGCATTTCTATTTTTCTTCCTTACCCTTCTCTCTTCATTCAGGTTAAAATTCATGCAAAGGGTACAGACCAACTTGAAAATTAATGTGTAACTTTGCACACATTATTTTATCTAGAAGTAAATATTTAGATTGATTAGATTTCTACAGCTCACTCAAATCCAAGCCTCATTACAGAAATAAGAATGACTGAATGTGCTGTTGCTTTCAAATTTATTTCCTATCCAAGATCCTAACACAACAACCTCTTTTTTTTTAAATTCTCATAAGATTAACTGACCAAACATAAAAACATGACTGACCAAATGTAAAAATCCTAACAGCCCTCTTCAACTCTGTCAAAATCTGAATGTTTTGGTGTTGCAGACACAGGCATGCTCCAAGACTGTATCAGTTGGTCTCCCCAAGTGTCTTGGTTCTAATGAAGCTTGGCTCTGTGCTCTTGCTAAGGGCTGAAATGTGCTGAAATGGCATATGAGCCTCCAATGGCTTCTCACACACATGAACCAGTGGGATTTCCTCTTTGCGGTGACAGGCACACACGTAACTTTTTCTATTTTATGCTGAATGCCTTTATGCATCAAATGTTGAGCAGATATACCACTCACACACAGTCATGGAGTCTCCATAAGGTATACAAAAACATATTAGCTGGAAAATAGCAGCACATCCCCTTGCAGTTATGTTACAGTCCTGTTGAAGAGTAGGGAGAAATAAGATATATATTTATATATACAATTATATTCTCTACAGTTGTTTTAGAATGACAAGCTGAGGTTATTTTGACAAGGTGAGCAATTAAATGTACCATGATTTCCTAGGATTTAAAGTGATTTGTGCCAGTCGAATTATCCGTGTTCTTACTCATTGTCTATTCACTTATGTAGTTCCCTGATGTGCTCTCCAAAAGTAGTTTAGTTAGTTTCCAAGTCATTCAACATATTTTACTTTTAAGCAGCCTTGTGCTAAAAAGCTTCCACTGTTGTCATTCTGAATCTTTATTGGTATTGGAACTGTCAGGCAAAAATTGAATTCTCCTGCTGTTCTGAGCAGCATGAGAATGAAGATGACAAAAGACCTGTGTTAATGTTAATCATAGATGAGAAATACAATGGCATTTTTCAAAAACTTAGGGCTCTGCTTCAACAGGCACTGGCTCCTTATTTCTCTCTTCTAGTCTATTAATTTTAAAAAAGAATAACTGCAAATAAAAAAGTAACAACAAAGAAAAACAATTAGCCAAATGCACCGAATCTGGAAAATTCTCCCTGCATGTGTTTCCCATTGGATTTTTGATTGCTGTTGTTTCCAATCATTAGATTGTTTTCAGTATGTTCTATAACTCAGTATTAAACTTTAAGTAACTTGTGATCATTCACTTCCTTCTCCCCATAGCATTCTTCCAAGATTATTCCCTACTCAGACAGGGCACTGAAGAACAGAGGTCTAAGGTGCCTGGGAGCATGATTAACATCCTCCATAATTTAGATATTGACTCTGTAGCTGAGGCTACAGTGAAACTCACTCAGATCCATTTGATGGTTCCCACAGAGCATTTCTGACCATTAATCTCACCAAGTGTCTCCCTTAGAGTGTGATGAAAACGAGGTAAGAGAGCCTACTCTCACGTAGACATCTACACTCTAGATATAAAATCTTAAAAAGAAAAACTGCCCCACTCTGAAGGATTTAGACAGAATTCAGTTATATCTGAATGGTAAATCTTGAGGAGTAATTCCAGCTATGATGCTGCCAGCCTTGCAGGTTCCAAAAAACAAAATTAGTAATGTGCCTGGTAGTGTGGTCTCTATACACACACTCCCAGGAAACTCTACAAAGGCACATCTTTCACAAACCCATTTCAAGCTGTCTCCATTCCAGCAGTCAAGCCATCATATTAGTGAGGTTTTCTGTATAAGGCAAAAAAGGCACATCCCTCAAAGTCGAGTATGGCGCCATTTTGATGTGTCTCCAGACACTTCCAAGCAGAGTTAGCTCTCACAGCCAACTCTAAGCAGAGCAGTATCTCTATACTGCCTGTGACCACCTGGCTCTGCCTCCACTCTCTGAGTGTCTTGGCACAGTTGGTGCTGACAGATTATGCCCATTATGCACCATTACTATTTGTCTCCTTTCAAAATGTTCCGCTGAGAGTTTAGCCAAAGACAAGGTAGCAGCCTCAATGCTCCTTAGATTTCCTACTATGCAGAAAATTTGCTTTTCTTATCAAATCCACAGTTATTTGAGAGTCTCAGCTTAATATTTCAAAGTTCTGTTAGAGTAGCAGAAACACAGAATCTTTAAATTCAAGAGCTTTTTCTATGTCCTGAAGTACTTCTGAGTATTAAGACACCACTGCATGCTCTTAGGTATTTCTGTCAAAGCACATACAAAGCTCCATTCTTCTTCTTTTCAGAAGCAATGACAGTCATCAATTGTCCTTATTCTTCCAACACACCCATGAGATAAAAAAATACAATGTTTTCTTTATTTTTTCCCATGGAACTCAGACTCTGTAAATACAGGTCAGGACCTTTCATTTTCTATGACTGAAATACCCTCATACCTTTCATGATTGAAGCTTAAGCAAAATAATGTCCAGCACTGCAGCATTACATCTTGCTGCCTCGCAAAATTCCTACTTTGCTTCAGTTTCCAAAAGATCCAAACAATGTACTGGAGCAGGTAGGCACCTGCTGCCAGGATCCTACCATGACATTTAGACAGGAAGAGACACCACCTACACCAGTCAAAAAAGGAACCTGCTGAGTGTTCCTGTAAATTCATCAGGATGCCCAGTGTAGAAGGGCATTTACACCACTTACATTCATTTAATTGTGGGGATGCCAGAATTGAAAATGGCTGTTGATTCCCTCTGCATGAACTTTGGACAGAGGCAGAGAGCATGCAGGGTTTCCTCTCCATTCCTAACTAATGCACCAAGGAACATTTGCTACTAACCTGCTTATGGTGAGGTCATACTCTTGGAAGAAGTCGCAAATTATTTTGTGCTCTTGACCATCTTTTTCCTTGCCTTGCAGCTTTTTTCCTCCTTTGGCCTCCACTCCTGCTATCTTTCTTGAAAGAGATGACAGCCCTCTCTGCCTCCGTCTTGGTCCTGCCAGTCATAATATTCTGTCAACTCTTTGCTGAAGCTTTTATACCCCATGGAAATTCACACTTCCCCAGTTGATCCTGAATGCAAAAAACCCCACAACTCACGGCAATTAGCAATGTCAGTTAGCTGTCACTTTTTTTTTGGCCTAAACATTGCGGGGGCTCAACCATTTTACCAGTTCTAGGAAGGATTTTGAACAAGTAATTTTCTTTCTCTTTGAATATCTATTTTCTTGAGACTTTGTTGTAACATCAAATTAATTTGCAATTAATAAATGAACCACATTTTTGGTACCAAATGTGATTTTCTTGCCAATGGAAACATGCTTTGGGGGAGACGTAGCAAGGTCAATGCAGCAGACAATAACCACTAACTCTCATTAAACACATAGTACAACCTATGTCAAAAGATTCAACGATTATCATTTTGGGTCCCTAATAATGTACACAACTGGTAAGACTGAATACCTCAGCTGCTTTTTTCCTTAAAACACTATTTCTCAGATTTAAACCAGTAAGACTACACTCCAGTGTCATCTCCTATGCACTGTTTCAACATCTCTGCCCTTCCTCAGGTATATAAAAAGTAATGGAAGACCACACTTGGATGAGGAAGACACACAACAATGATTAAATTTTCACTTGCAAAGCACAGACCAGTGACAGCATCCTCTAACCCTACTCCAAAGCACATGAAGTAAAAGCTACTACTTCTATTTATTTTGATCTTACATTTCTTAGGAGTCTTTGAACTAGAGATTTTAAACATGGCATTCTTTTAAAGACAAAGTACACATCCCCTGGTATGAAGTCATCAAGCTTTCTTCTTCACTTAGTACCCAGGCCAATCTGTTTTATAAATTAAGTTTATGAATAAAGCTGACTACTGTTTCTCAGTAGATCTCTGCTGATCAGGTGAACACAATTTCAACTGAGTCAGAAATAGTCAGGAATTTGTCTCAAACACAGCAATTAGGTTGAAATGAATGTGTTTTTTTAAAAGTCAAAATTTCTGCTATGTGGTGTTATGATCCAAATATTAAGGTTCTTTAGAAATACCTCTGCCTCTGAATTATGGTGCAAATGGGACCATAGTATTAGTTTGACTCATAAATGAGTCAATAGTATGGGTTTTATTTGATAGCAAATATGGGAGAGAGAAAAGAGGGAGAAAAGGAGAAGTAGGAAAAGAGGTGGGGGGGACAGAAAGAGGGGGACAGAGACAGAATAAAGAAAATATAACTATCCATGGATCCCAACAATGTTGCATTGATCCTCTCCAGCTGGTCTTCTCAGTGATGATGGTCCCCCCAGAAGCATAGAATCCCATGGGTTAATATACCCTCAGGCCAGGGGCAATGTCCAGGCATGTCCCCCCGGGGGAGGGGCCGTCTCTTGCAGCAGACTCTGGATCTGTTGCATCACATGCAGTCCTGTCGTGTAAGGCCTCTGGGGAGTGCTCTGGGGAGTCTGTGATGGAATGTGACTCCCCCTCAGCTGCCTCTCACGTGAAAGTCCCATGGGTGTGGCCTGTGAAAGTCCCATGGATGTGGCTTGTGGGGTTGGGGGTTCCACAGCTGCGCTGGTTTGTGTAATGGAGGATGGGTTTTTATTGCATCTCACCAGAGGTTATACCACATCCCCAAACCTCATCCTCCCCCCCTCAGCAGAGGAGAAAGTCTGTGTAAACCTGGCTTCTGCAAGCTGTGCTCTCCCCTCACTCCAAACTCAGCCAGAGATGATGCTCAGTGCACCTGGTGGCTTTGGCCTTTGTGTATGCACACCTTTCCCTCAGCCTGAGGTGACTGAACAATAGGTTTCCCTTTATCTAATCTCAGCAGTTTGACTTCCAGTCCGAAGTCCCAGTCAGACATCTTCAAGGGAGGTTTCTTTGATTGTAGCTTCTCTATACAGTTTTTGTTATAATGACCCAAACTTATATCAATGTTTGAGGCATGAACTATTTCAGTCTCTGATATGTGGTTTCCGAACCAAAGTTTTGAAACTTGCTTTGAAGCTTGTTGAAGCTTAAGTAAAATGAAGATTAAAATGAAACTCCATGCAGAATATAAGATTATTTGGTTTTGGCCACACAAAATGCATAACCAAACAATATTTTAGATAAAATGAATGGGTTGGGTATTTTAATTGACCACTAGTTTTGGTGGTCCAATGCACTTTAACACAGAAAATAACAGTTAAAGAGAAAATTAATCCAAAATCCTCAGTACATTATTTCACTTTTTTTTTTTAAAGGAGCAATTTCTGCTTGCATCTAGAGAATGAAAAAGAGTCTTTGGAAAAACACACAGTAAACACTTTTGAAATTGAGTCATTCTAGCATTACGGTAATGAAAAAACAAGTTGGTGGCTTCAACCCTTGTGAAAGGATGTGAAAACAAACCAGTACAGCATATGCGGGTTATTTATTTATCTACATACAATGTAATTGTATCTACATACAGTGTATGTATTTATCTACATACAATGTATGTAGATAAATAATCTAGTAAATGGAGCAGTTCTAATTTGATTCAAGCATGGAAATGCTTTTCATACTCACAGACCTAAGTCTCAAACACAAAGCCACAATCCTAAAAAGGAAAATCTAACTATAAAATATACAAAACATAATTACTTGGTCATTCAACGGTATTTTATTTGTGTGCATAAAGTATGGAAAAATGAAGAGTCACTTGTAACAGACATTGAACACTTGTAATGAAGAACATTGGACTGAAAGGTGTTTTGTGAAAGGAAGGTTTGCAGCACAGAGTTGTTCTTTTGTTTTGAGCATATGATCTTTATTTCGACTATTACATAAGAATAACTTTATAGAATAAGATTTCTGAGTTGAATTTTTTCTTTCCTCCAACATCTGTTCCAAGTTTTGATGTTCATACTTTAGCTCCCACACACTTCACGGGACAAAGAATTATTTATGTACAATACTCTGAAAGGCACCTCAATCAACATGACACCTTTACATTTATTTGTAAGATATCATTGCACAAATTGAAGTGAGAGTGGAGAGTATAGAGAATAATAATTATAAAAGAGGAAAAATAAAGAGTCTGGCATATGAAAGTTTCTTCATTACTCCTTAGTGTATTTATAGTCAACCAATTTCCTCTCACATTTGCCAGCTCTGTAAAATAAGACCTGTACATGTTCCCAGAGTCTGTTTGTAAGATATACAATTCCAAGTAGCCATGCTTAAAGGAATTTTACAAACTATTTTATAATGTCGCATGGTAATTTCCCTGTGCGGGGAGTCACTGGACACATAAACTGTTTCTTTGCCAGAACAATATTTCTAGTTGTTGATAATGATGACTTTGACTAGCTTCTAGGCAAAGCTGCCACCTGGTTACATCCATGTTCAGTTCCTTTGCCAGTGATCTCTCCAAGTCACAGGGTTCACAGATGAAAATCTCAAGTGTCCTGCACAAAACCCCAAGAGATATCTCTTCCCCCACAGTCAATATTACACCATGCATACATACACTTACATACAGCTTTGCAAAACTTTACCAGCCAGCTTTACCCGTAGGAAAGTAATTTCACCCCTTTTGCAGACAAGGGGTTCGTTTGCCTGGGAACTCTGCTGTTTCTGGAAGATGCCTGTGAATTCCATGCTGATGAGGCTCGATGGAAGTAGAGTTTTGCACCAGCAACACCCATGCCCAAGACAGAAGCAGTGACTTTCATGGGCAGCAGCAGGCAGCTTTTCGTTCACAGGAGCATAGTCCCTGTCTCAATATCTCACTGGTTCCATTTCAGCAGATCTGAAATCTTTATGACAAGTTCCTCTCATCATCCTCCTTTCTTAGCTTTTAGGGAAGAAAGAAATGAAGGAAAAGAAAGCCCAGAGGAAGAATTTACACCAGGATATCACTTCTCTTGCTGCACCATACTACCAGTGTTATCATGGCACATGTCAACATGACTGGGATCAAGATCAGTGTTATGAGAATTTCATCCGGTGGATCTTCCCAGTGAACCTTTTCTGAAGTACAGTTTGAAAAGAATTGTTTATGAATTCCAGTGATAAAACCTTCTGCAAGAGGGTTTGGCCAAAAGCAACTTGCATTGTTGGCTTCACGTTCTGTGCACTGGGTAAAGTTGTCATAATACCTGGGAGAAGAAGAAAATTAAGAGAAGTTTAAATGGAATGTATACGCATATTACACTTAAGAGAAAGGTATGGAGTGTGCCATATGACATCTCTAAGAGTGTGTTTGTCATGCAGATACTCTGCTGAAGGACCCCTCATGGAAGCTGTGAGTACCTAATAACTACAAATCACTACACAGTGAGACAAAGACCTGACTCACAGGTACTAATGCAACTGAGAGATCTTATGTGAAATTCTGAGATCTTGGATGGACAATGGCCAAACCCTTGTCTTTTGGACCTCCTAATGCCACTTAAGTAGAATTCCCTCACTAGAGATATCTACAGATTCTTTAAAAAACATGCACACATATGCACCAAGAACCAGACATTTTGAACAAAATATGGACAATTCGCGCCTCAACTGCCACTGGACATGATGTTGTGGTGAAAATTAGGATGTGACACTACATGCAGTAGGACTAAACCGTAACACGCAGTACTGTGTAAAAATTTTGATTCTGTTGCGTCCTCAAGTAGTGAAAAAATAACTGGAAAATAAACGCACAGAAAGTTAGCTTTTGACAAAATTTCTCTTCTTTCCATCTCCAGCCGGTGCCCAGAAGGGAAAAAATAAATAAATAATGTCTAATTACATGTTTGACATGCTTATGAAAGGCTGGGAACTCCTTGTAATACCTAACACTTGATTTCAATGTTGCATGTGCTGAAATTTATCTGTACAGGAATAACTTCTATTTAAAGAATTGGCTACCTCTCAGGGAAAAAAAGGAAACAATAAGCCTAAATGACTAATCACATGGGTTTTGTGGTGTTATTATAAGCCAAAGAAATTCAGGAAGTGGATGGATATGGGGGAGGAGATCGGAAATTAGGAAGGTGAACAGTGTCTGGTCAGTGCATGAACAGGGCAAGAAATAAGGAAGTTGAATTATTGTCTGTTGCATTTCTTTTAGTCCTGTGTGACTCAATAAACTCACTTCAAAGGGGAATTAAAAACAGAAAGGAGAGAGCAAGAAACCACATGACACCTCCAGAGACAGCATCCTGTATTATTATTAAAGCATCTGAAGACCATAATCTCCCTTACAGTCCAATAAATATGGTAACTCCCGACAAATGACACGTTCTGACATTAAGTCCTACAGGATACTAATATTTATTCAATCCTTTGCTGTGAAGTAGAGGAGGGAGGTCATTCAGTGTTTGGGCCAAGAATGAAGTCTATTGTCTGGTGTGTCAGGGGAAATATCTCTTTGGTCATGCTACAAGCACACAGGTTGTGAACACAGACTGAGCATCTAAATTTTCAGGGCTGTGTTCACAGAGTAAGAAAAAGCCCCACAGAAATGCCCTTCTGCAAGTTCCTTGCAGTTCTCATTCTCAAGGAGTTTGAGCCAATACTGCTTCATTCATCAGCAAATATACCGGACAAAATAACAAAGCCAAACTGTGGCCTGAAGATGCATATATGCACAATGTATGTATATTTTAAGCAAAGTGACTGGAAAGGAAGTTTTTGTGACATCAGCAGCCACAGGAAAACAGGAAATAAGCTAAAAATAAAATACAAATATCAGCTGTTTGCTATTTTAATAGTGTAATTCTTCTCCGTGACCTGGTGGCACCTATTCTTTATGTCCTGGGACTAAATTAGAAGCTGGAGATGTCTATCCGAATGTGGGAGAGACAGTCCCAGAGGACCTGAGCAGTAACACATCTAAAGGCAGCACTACAAGGTTCGGCAGGCTACAATGCATAGATGGAGGAGCATCCAGCTGCCCAGACAGTTCAGTGCACATGGCACAGACACCAGGCAAAGCTCCAGATTTCTGGACTCTGCTCCAGCCTGCTCTGGGGCCATGTTCTCATGGGTACCCTTGTGCCATCTGTGGCTGCTGTTACAGCTACCTCAGTAAGTAAACCAAGAAATCCAGTTGATTTCAGCATAAAAATACCCTAAAATCAAAGATTTGATGATACAATTTTTTTTATTATTATTTTTTTCCTTGGTGTTTAAAATCCTATAGAAAATTCACTACTGTACGAAGAATTCTGTAGCTTTTTTTTCCTTAAATGTTAGATGGCATAAACAAAAATATTTTCCCACTGATATTTGATTTCAAATACAACACAACTAGAAAAAGCTTGTTAAGTGTTGCCAAAAGGCCAGATAAAAATAACTTTGGAGATACATTGTATTTGAAATACTGAATCCCTAGGAGCCAAAGTAGAATAAAAATGTTATCTTGATAGTTGGAATTCCTTACAATTTTCCCTTAAAACCCTTTCTCATGAAAATGAAGAAAAAGGAAAAAAAGCTACCTGCACTATAACTCTTTGTTCACGCAATTGTGAGAATGTAGATAAAGGAAAATCTCAACTATCAGAGAATTGCATGTTTGCCAGTAAAGCTGAATTCACTTAAGTATTTATGTAGTTTTAATAATTTAGAGTTTATGCAATTCAACAGAAAGTTCATGAAAAAAAAACAGATCCTCTTCATGTCACTGTAGAACACCTGCCTCATAAGGGAGCAACTGCAGCCTCATTACTACAGGATGGGTGTTTTGTAGTTGGTCAATTGGTTTGCAAGCTATTAGGCTTTTTTAATAGGGAGATGGGGTTAATAGCTGACTAATTCCAGTTCAATTCTCCTATGCTCAATTCTTTTATGCCTTACATAATCCTCTTTATTCAAATGGTAAAGGCTGGAGTAGGAAACCTTTTCATTCTGTTAAATAAAATGGCTATCACAAAGATGTCCTGGCCATTGACTGGAGATACTTCAAGAGAAGTGCATTGAAGTTAGACAGCTTGTGAAAGGAAAGAACAAAAAATTAAAGTTTCTACTTATTCCCAGAAAAAGTAATTGGAGAGCACATTGGAGCTAAAGCTCCTTCACATCTTGGATTATAAGAAGGTATGGGAATGTTCTTATTCTTTGTGTTGAGTCGCATTTTCATCTCTTTCAGGCTAGCTACAAGGAACCTAGGTAGTACTCAGGAAAGGGATATTCACTGGGAGCCAGTGAAGCTTTTCAAGCTTTCAAGCTTTGTGACAAGTGGGCCAAAGAATCACTGAGCTTCAACTCAGCTAAGTAGTCCAATACAAAAAACCCCAAAATCTAAGCATAGTCTGTGCAGCAAAATTCATATAAAAATGTGCTTTACCCTGATATGCTCAGGACAACTGTATTTTCTATTGAGGAACCAACTCCTTGGTCATACCACACATTATTGAAAATACTTTGAGAAAACAAGAAACAATTCCTTTCAGAGCAATCTCTGAGCTGTAACACAATTGTCAGAAAAACAATTTTCAGTATTCTAGACCAATATTTCATTTTCAGAGCACACACACTTTTTCTCCTGTACTTTATATTTCCACTAAACCAGATAATAACAACCACGTGGCTGGTTTTTTTTGTTATGACTGTGGAAAATTTTATTTTGGGAGTATTTTACCAATGAGAAAACATATTTTATGTATTATCTATAACCAAGAACCTGGACAACAGGCAGTTATTACGGAGAATGGTAGTGGACATATTTGCCTTAATGGGACAGTGTTTCATGGAGTGTCCACTCAAACTAGTTAAATAGACAGCTCTGTTTATTACATCTCATCCATCTCATG
The DNA here is from genome assembly GCF_008360975.1 of Lichenostomus cassidix. Lineage (NCBI taxonomy): Eukaryota > Metazoa > Chordata > Aves > Passeriformes > Meliphagidae > Lichenostomus > Lichenostomus cassidix. Next base: position 57,221,817 of record NC_139482.1, read on the forward strand.
GTACACTGTTGCCTCTCACTCAGGGCACTTCTCCATCTAAGTGGGGGCTTGAATCTCGTCCACGGTTTCCCGCATCCAGGGAAAAATGTGGTAAATTCTTGCTCTTTCTTCCTCATCATCCCTGCACAGGAAAACTGCAGAAATGAGTGGTTTACAAAAACACAAAACCCACAACTCCTTCCTTCAAATTTTCATGAGACCAAGAAAACAAATAGATAGTTTAATTAAGAGGTTTAACAAATAAACATTTTCCAAAGCAAAATTGTTATTTGAAAGAATCCCAAACAATTTTCAAACAGCCAAATACCATATATAGCCTACTTAACACAAACATTTGAGGGCATTTTCTGAATGCAGGCAGTAGACTCACTGTCAGTGCCAATACGAGAACTTTTCCACCTCACCAGCACTCATGGATAGACCACCATGCAGAGACACTCAGCACACAAGCAGTCAGGAATGTTTTGCAATTCCTTAATAGGGAGGGCCAGGAATTAAAAAATCAAAACACCACACTTTCACTACCCCATTTTAAATAAATCAGTTTCATGATTACTGATATAATTATAGAAGTGTGGTGCAAGATACACATAATGCACTGCGAGTAATTTTTGTTATTTTGAGTTCACTAAGTACTCAGATAATGCAGTGAAAATCCTCTCTAGCATAATTGAACGATCTAGAGGCACTCCAAGTCATGTGGTGCATTTTAATAAATATGCTTTAAAACTATTTGCTTTCCCCCAGATGGTTTGACCAAAAATTTCTTTGTACACAGTCATATATTAAATTGAATTATCATCCTTGTTACCTCTACCCAGTCTGGAATGCAAAATGCTGAAATAATAATAATATTAACAAGAAATATCATATGATAAGAAAGCCTTTTCTTACAGCATTTCTAGATGAAGTGGAGGCAGGAAGTACCAAACAACCTCACAAAAATAAAAAGCCTGTTTTTATGTGAGATGCAGCCAGACTGTATGGAACTTTAGGTTGTAACTGTCTGGATGAACTTCAAATAAGAATCCAAACCTTAAGATGATAATTTCCTGAGGTTTCACCATCATGTTAAAAGGATAGTTTTAGTTTTATAGTGAGTTATGAGCATACAAATATGGTGGAATATTTCTGAGATTTTCTCACTCAGCAACTCTCCAAACAGATTTGTGTCTGTATCTCACCATTCCTTTAATCACATATCTTCTGCCAAGGTAAGTATTCTCAGTCACATTTTTACCATCCTCATCAGATCAGATCTACTGTTGTGCAGCTCCAATAAAGAATTCAGCCTGAAGAAAATAAATAATGGATATTGTGACAAATTTACTCACTTGGGTTGAAGATAATAAACAGATTCTGGTATCCTTTTAAGTAATTACAGATCTCTACCTTTACTTTCACATCAACAGCTGTCTGGAAAATGCAAAATGGTTGAATAAACCTAACTGAAAACCCTAAAATGCGCAACTATTAGTAAATAGTTGTTATTTCTCTAAAGATACAGCCAGAAAATGTAAATATAAAGAGCAACTGTAGATGTAGGCAGTTATTTTATAAGTCTAATATCCATCTCTAATGAACAACAGAAACCACTACAGTAAGCAAATGTAGAACAAGGAGATAAGTGTAGCCTGACAAGTGGTACTATGTTATTAAGATCAAATATTTAGTAGCATCAGAATTTTACCAAGCCAGAAATTTCAGCTGGAAAGCAGGCTTTGCCTTCCACCACTCCTGACCTATATTTTAATGATTACTTAATTGTAAACTAGGCCTGTTTTTGGAGAACACCAGGGGAAGTAGTCTCTGAAGCCATCACTACATCATGGCTACAGAAGCCAATCCCGTAACTCCCTTAAATGAGACAAAAATCAAAAGAGTAAGTGAAAGCAAATCCTAATCCCACAAACACTTAAGCATACATATCCAACTTCTCATAAGCACAGTATCTCATAAGTGGCCATTAGTGAAGATCTGTGGAAGAAGGCATTCTTCATATCATTAACAGAATCATTACATACCTACCCCTTACAGTCAAACACATCAGGCTTGTGATTCTCTCAGGGAAACACAAATTTTAAAACCTCTTACTTATGCATCAAGTTTCAAAGTTTGTCAAGTTGATCAGCTAGTGAAAGCCCTTCATCTTCTCGGGTTTCTCACAAAAAGAGACAGCATGTTTCTGGGGGCAAGCATTGAAACACATCACACGTTTTTGTGCACATCAATAGTTGAAATGTTACAACAAAAATTTTACACCTTGCACTAGAACATGTGCAGAGAAGAAGGAAGCATTCCAAAATTCAGATCCAAATGATAAAACCATCTTTTTATTTACAGTAAACACTTCTCAGTGCTGAAAATAACAGATGCACACTCTCTACTACCTCACCTGCTTTTTCTCTATTATAGTCAGTTATTTCTCTATTCAGTTCAGATTACTTCACAACAAGACGGCAAAGGCAATACCTGACTAAGATCTGAATTTTTTTCTTTCCCATCAGCTGTGCATCTCCCCTTAGTGTCATTAAGAAAACCATTAGCATTTTCTGGCACATATCCTCCTTCAAAGGCCTAGCATGACAGAGATGAGAGCCCTGAAAAGTCAATAATATAATTTGAAAGTGCATTCCTACTATTTATCGTCATGTTAGATTTCAAATCAAACTTCTGCATGCTTAGAAATTATGTTGGCTTTACAGTCAGTGGAAACACTGGAATAACTGTAGGGCATGATGTACAAGACAGCTTCCCTCAAGCTTCCCCTGCCAAGGAAGGGCGTCCAGGACAACTAGTAGCTTGGACATAAGAGTCCCACACCTGCTCTGCCTAGCAAAAAAAACCCTCACACAAAAAAAGCAAGATAGTCGACAATTACACTCAAATCTGCCTCTGTTAGTGACGGAGAGACATGCAAGCAGTACACTAGTATCTTTTTCAGCTCAACTCCTTCCCAAAAGCATTTCCACATGAGCCACCATGGATTTGCATAATTTTCACTCCAGTCAGCCTGAGTGCAAATGCTCTTAGTACATGCAGGCATTCAGGTCAGCCACTGGCACCAGTCAAGTCTTGAGGTGGCTCTACTTTCTCCCAAACACATCAACTTGTAAAGTTCATTCAGCTTGTAAAGTTTGCTACAAATAACAGGTTATTTGTCTCCACTTTCCTCAGAATGTTCCAACTCCATGATAAAACCATCATTCCACCACTGCTTCCCAAACTACATGCTCAGCCAGCTTCAGTCTAATTATCCAACACTTTGGGAGGAGCCAGAGTCAGGAGGGTCTGTAGTTACTATTAATAGTCCAGAGCTGCTCTGAGCTACTCATTCACACCTCATGCTGCATCCCTTCAGCAGCTCAAGGCTTTTCTTTCCATCTAGATTCTTTCTAAGCTAACAGGTGAACAGAGAAAATGTGGCTCTAATCCAGACTGGTGCTCCACAGCTGAGCCTCCAGATAGCCACTCAAAACAATCACCTGTGAAGATAATTTTTCTGACCAACAGACAAAAACTCATGGGGAAAGAAATAACAGAAGAGCCCTTCTTCGATCCATCTTACATCTACAAACAACTGCTTCATATTCCATTTTTATGAGGACATTAAAGGATATTAAAGTGTCACCTGCTGAGTGGAAGCTGTTATTTAGATTCCATTTAGTTCAAAGTAGCCTTTTATAATACCACAGCACCATTTCTTCAAGTGGAATGAGGGGAGAGAAATATCTGGTGAAATCCAGCTGTGAAATAGAAATCATCAATCAGGCTTACACTTTGAGAAACACTGACTGTAGCATCACCACGGATTGAAAAAAAAATTAAAAACCCCTGCAATTAATCTGCTTCTAAGTAGAACTTTTTATTATCATTTTAATACCTCGACTTACATATTTTTATGAGCATGTAAAGAATGTACATTTTTCCTGATTATTTATGGGAAATGGGTTTTATATACACTGGAAAAATTCCTGTAATTATAAAAGACACTTGCTTTGTGAAGAGACTGGCTGTTGTGTTCTGTTCCAAGCAGAACACAAACAATTGCAGTCAAAAACCAGTCAATTAATTACAGATCTTAAGTTTCAGATTATGTCAGGTACTGGACTAGTTAAAGAATAAATTATTTTTGCAGTCTTGCACAATAAATGTATTATGTGAAGTTGCAATCTAAGCATGGACAGTTCACAAATGAGACCAAAACTGATGAAAAATTACCCATAAAATCATAGGAATGGTAACAACATTACGATTTAAAATGTAGCATAAAGACCTCTTACAGGAGAAGCCTAATACAGAAAAGTCCTGCTTATCTACTATTCAAGAACTTTATTATGTTTTAGCATGACTTTGACAGGCCAGCATGTTCACATTGAATATGGGTTTTTTCCTTTCTCATGTCTTCCCCTTTTACTTGTGGTGGTAAAGACACATTCCCTCTCCTTATGTAACTTCTTGTTGTGCTTCATGGCTTCCTGAGACTGTTCCAACAACTCATGCACACAACAGAAGCAAATGGTGGGCAAAAAGGGCCTCCCTTCCTCCTTATCCACAGTTGTGTATGAAAGATTTGAGTGTTGCAACACTCCCTGGAATAGCTCAGGAGTAAGCCAGCAGCCTCCCAAGCAGGTGCAAAAAATATTATGTCAAGGTATTCTGGACAATGTCCAGCAAGACTGTCTGCAGATCAGAGGCAGAGAGACCCAGCATCTTGAAACTGTCTCCCAGGAAAGGTAGCTGTTTCTCATCTCCTGGATCTGCTGAGTTTACTCAACTTCTTCTTGGGCCCAACTAAACTCTATCTCAGTTTGAGAAAGAACAATGTAATATGGCGCTTCACCAGTGAAAGGTTACAAACCCTTGCCCTAAGAAGGCTGTTATGGGGTCTGATAATATTTAAGCACTGTGAGTAGCCAAGTAGTAGTTTTAATTGCTGAGCCTTGACCAAATTCCCTTTTGGCTGATGAAAACAATGATTATTTTCACAGTGATAGTTAAAAACCTGTATGTTTCCCTGCACAGAAATAGCCAAAAGCAGGAACAACGTTACATTTCTGAACCTATTTTTATAAGTAGTAAAACCAATATCTTATCCCAACATACTCCAAATCAGCCTAGATACATATTAGATATATTTACTCCCCAGTAACAAGAAGCAAAAATTCATGATAGACTGAAGTACAACATGATAAATTATACATAATATAGACCATCTTAAGACCATCTTGCTTCTTAACTAACCTTCCTGCTGACAAAATTCAGACTCAGCACCTCAGTGATAACTCCCAGCCCAACAGGCAGACACAGAACCCAGTTCTAGAAGCCAGAATGCTCATTTTAACATTTCTACATTTATGTTATAATCTGATACCTTAATATGAAATGGTACATTTTAGCAGTCAGTGGATGTATGAAATACATTTGAATATCTGAGAGAAACATAAAACATCAGTGTCTTGAAAGCTACAAAGAATTGTGTTCATAATTGCTCATCCATACACTATGCCTTGGCAACCATTGTCTTTCCAATTTCAGGTCTTATATAAAATTTTCAATTTTACAAAGCTGCCATATCTCTATTTTTTATAAGCACTACAGCTATTTCATACATTGCCACCAAGTTTGTCAATGCAGCCAGCAACTTCAATGTCTGCCTTTTGCAGGTTACACAAAAGGCTGATGAAGGCGACTTATCTATCTGCTTAAGAGTGCATAAGACTGCATTTTTTGGTTTGGAACTACTTTCCAACACTGAATTACATACTATTCTGTAAAGATAACGGAATGCCAGAGCCTTGGCAATTAACCCTGTAAAACCCGGGGTTTTTTAAGCATCATTACATAATAAACTACTATAATTGAAACAAGACCCTGAATACAGAACATAGTATTAATTCATACCTCATCTAGTTGTCAACAGTTAACCACATGACTAATATCATATGTAGCCAGGAGCAAGAAAATCTATTTTTTTGTCTCTGCTGAGTTAATCTCCATTATTTTATGTTCAGGGTTGATCCATTTAGAAAACAAGAATGTAGAAACTGTTTTGCAAACCAGAAGAGAAGAAACAGAAAATTTTGTATTAACTTTTCATTTTCATAATGCATTTATCTTTTCATTTTCACTGCCTCTAAAAATATACTGTCCATTTTATATGTATTACATAATTCATACCAGTCTATCAAGTTATACCGTATAATTTTACCACAAAGCAACTTTACAAAGAAATCTTATGCATTGCTTATTTTGAAATACAGCCCTTACTAATAAGCTCCATGAAGACTGTTTTCTATTACTGATCTTATCATAGAAAAATTAAAAAAAGGTCATGAAAGCTGTTGAAAGGCATATCAGCAGGCAGTCCTGAGATTTAACAGCAGAGTGCTTTCTAACAACACCTCTAAATTGCTTACATGATTTTTTCTAAGCAACTTGGAATTACTGTATCTTTAACTACTTGTTAGTTGACTTGGAAACATAAGCAATGACACACTGATGTCATCTCATGTGTGCAAGCTACCACCATTAGTCTGAGGCATCTGCTGAAGTACACATCAATTTGACTCACTGCACCCTTGGTAAAATATTGTAACTGGGGTCTTCTGGTGACCTTGACTTCACCAATGTTGAAAACTCTTTCAGAACTTTAGGAAGAAATATAGATATTTACATCAGTGACCTCTTGGCAAATCCAGCTTTCACTCTCTTTTGGAAAAAAAAATACTCAGGACAAATACATGTAACAGGTGCTAAACCTTGCTGAAAAAAGCACTTGAAAAACTGAAATCTGATATTAAAAATGGAAAAGTTTTCAAGTCTTGATAATGAAAAGGTAATTCTTCTCCTACTTAGCAGCAGGCTCAGAAGATCATTCTCTTTTTTCATGCTAACAGAACTCTCACAAAGATTTGCACAATTATTTGTAAATTGAAGAAAGAAAGATGTGAGCCCTTGAAAACCTTGAAAATATGGGGAATGGGCTGAAAAAGCACATTATTCTGGCATGATATGTTTTAATGGATGACCCAATATGTCCTGTGGTTTAACAAACAAAGAAACAGTTATTCCTGGTGAAGAACAAACTCCAGTTGTTTTCTCCCCATTCCACTGCCCTGGTATCCCTGAATCATGGCTTTTGTAGACTATGATTACAACATGTATTGTGGTATAAATAACAAATACACAGTTTTAGTTCATCAAATCTGAGTTCTTGGTATTTTGTGTATTTAATTCAGCAGCCTCCCAAAATATTGGCAAATTTCTCCTTCTCATCTACAATAAACCCATTTGCTGGTTTCAAGTGAGCTCTTCAAAGCAAGGGGTTTCTTGCAAAAAGCAAGGTTTTTCAGTGGCTAAAATGAAAACGCAAGAAATCTCCTTAGATGAAAAATTGATAAGGCTTTGCTAGTTTGTAGCATAGCTATGTCTATACGCTAAAAATTCAACATTCATGAATGTTTTTCAACACTCTTCTGCAGCATGTAAGATGGCCACAGCAAACACAGTTTTAGAAATGCATTGCTGTAATTCTGCACTAAAGAGGGAAAAAGTATTAGAAATGAGTATCCAAAGCCTTTCCAATACCTCACCTGGAATTATCAAATATAGATTTTATTTTCACAGCCATGCATTCATTACGTCTGTGCCTCTCCTTTGTAGTAAAGGTGGAAGTCATAACTGCACTAAGAAACTGTATTTCAGCCTCTGCATCTATCAGGAAGAAAGCAGTTATAAGGGAATGAAGTATTCCTGCTTCATGTCAAACCTTGATGTCTGAATTCAAACTAACCACTTTATTCATACTCATCAGGACCTATCCGTATCTACACAATATAAACTAAAGCCAATACATTTCATATGAAAGTAACGGAGATTCACCTGAAATACAGATCTTATGAGAGATATTCTACTATAGTCCCATTCAAGGGACCAGCTGTGCCTTTGCATTAACTTCACAGCAACTAGGATGGCCCCAAACAGCACGTGAATGTACACATTCTCAGCACAGCCCTGTACCTGGCTACTCCGTGAGACTTTAACTGCAGTTTCTTTCATTCCAAATTTTTTTAATAATAGATGGCAAGTACTATTTTTTCTGCAATGAAAAATTGCTATTGTCACCTACCAGCAGGATGGAAACACAAGTGCTCAAATATGACATTCTTTTCCATTGTTCTACTTGCTCACACCTAACTGATTTATAAGCTGCTTTGCTTTTCTTTTGAAAAGAAAGGCATGAGTCACAGAAAGAAAATAGTATGTTCTTGGGGTAACTATTACCAGCCTGGTTTTGCCAGTGCTGCCACAACCTCTAGGAATTTTTAGATGGCTTTTTGTAATACAAAGCTACTGTAAGTTTTGATATGTATAGAGGTGAAAGAAATACACAGGTAAAAAAGATTAAATATCAGCATCTTCTGCATTTCACTGAGAGCTTAAAAAAAATGCAGCAACTGTATTTGTATGAGAAGCTCAAAGGAAGACAATCCTACCAAAGAAGATGAAATGCTTGGTCTTGTCCACATCACTCTTTTTCTATACCCCACCAAACACTAAATGGTAAATCAGCTACACTGTCATGACGCCACACAAGGTGCAGGTTTATTCAGCCTTCCTTCACAGAGACAAGCTGACAAAGAGTATTTTCCTCTATAAATCCAACACAAATATAGACACCCTCCTTCTACACGACACAACAGAGGAGGAGTGGGACTCCGTCTGACCAGTACTGTTCTGGATCAAAAATCACATGTGCTGGTCACTCAAACATCCAGTTTCCAGCAGCCCCAGGTTGCCTTCCATGTGAGAAAATCACACACAAAAATCCAGAACTGAAACTTTTCTGATAACGTCTGAAAAAATGAACCAAAGGTGTCAGCTTTCTAATTGTGAGAACATTACTGTGCGAACATATTAGCGCACATGAATTAGTGCCCCACCTCAGCTGCAAAACAAACCCAGTGGTTTGTCTGAGATTTTCACTAGGGATTTGTACTGAGACTTGATACCAGGGAACATGTCGATCCCATCTGGAAGGAAATGGAAGAGGTGGTTACCCAGGAAATGAGAAGGCTGAGGTACTCAATGATGATTTTGCCTTGGTCTTCATTCGCAAATGCTCCAGTCAGACCCCTCAGCTTGCAGAAGGCAAAGCAGGAATTTGGAGAATGAAGAAGTATTCACAGTAGGAGATCAGGTTCAAATCCATGTAAGGAACCTGAAGGTCCGTGGGACCTGATGAGAGGCATTTGCAGGTGCTGAAAGAACTGGCAGAGGAAGTGGCTAAGCCACTATCCATCACATCTGAGAAGTCACAGCACTTCAGTGAAGTTCCCACTGACTGCAAAAAAGGAAACATAATTCCCAATTTTATAAAGGAAAATTTAAAAGGAGCACCTCTCCTCTGAAGACTGGCTGAGAGATTTAGGGTTGTTCAGCTTGTAGAAGAGGCTTAGTGAAGACCTTATAGCACCTTACAGTAGCTGAAGGGAGCTAAAGAGAGCTGAGAGGGACAGTAGTGACAGAACAAGGGGGAACGACTTTAAACTGAGAGTAGGTTTGGATTAGATATTAGAAAGAAATTCTTTACTGTCTTGAACAAGTTGCCCGGAAAAGCTGTGTATGCTCTATCCCTGGAAGTGTTCAAGGACAGCTTGTATGAGGCTTTGAGCAATCTGGTCTGGTGGAGGATGTTCCTGTCCACAGCTTGGAACCAAATGATTTTTAAGGTTCCTTCCAACCTCAACCATTCTGCGATTGTGTGGTTTTCACAGAACGCTCCTCTTCTGTAGAAGTTTTGTCATCAGCAGCTGGATACAATCACTGATCCGTGTCTAGATCAAGCTTCCTGCAGTGGTCAGCAGAGAAGACGAAAAACTTAGATAACTGACAAAAAAAAATTGCTCAGTTTGGAGGATCTTTACATACACACTCAGCCACCAGAGGTTCTTAGCTCCAAGCTTTGGGAAGTGGGGGCATATCATTTCATTTTGGGCTGCACATGTTTCTTCCAGAGTTTGCTTTCGCATTGATCTTAATGTGATCTGGCTTTCTTTTCCATAATATTTTACTAAGTTTCTTTGAAAACTCTGCACTTTTATGATTAGCTGAGCTGGGCCAAACTGTAACAGGCAAAACTCCCACTGACTTTAAAACTGAGCAAGAGGATTACTTTTCCAGATTACCTCAAATTTGGCTTTAGTCATACAGATTTTTTTCCCCAATTCTTTTTTCAAATCCACAGCATCTGTGCAGAACACATGGGTAGACTCCATCATCTCCAATGGGACAGAAACGGTTTACAGAATTAGTATTTCATGTAAAGTGGGTAAACTACACTAAGGCTGTAGAGAAAAAAAGAATAGTTATGTACAGTGCACACAGACCTTGGACCATGCTCACAGCAAATCAGGGAATTTAATCAGGTACACACATACCTGTAATGAATGTGCTTCAAACGTACAGTTAAAGAAAAAATTCACCCTCTCCTATTCTGCTATGAACTCAAATTTAAGACATTGGAAAAAATCAGACTTTCAACATCTTCCAGGTGTAATAAAGCAATATCACATAGCCATTGCCTCACAGCAAATTAGGGAGCTGTGAAAACAAGTAAAAAGAAATTGGAGGATTGGAGGAAGAAATTTGTTACAATCAGTTATTTTCCTGAAACAGAAAATCCAGATGTAATGTGTTACATGCACTACTCTGCTAGAACTCTCTTCCAAAACACAAACTGCTCTTTCACCCCTAGACTCTAAATCCACAGTTATTCCTTGGCTGGCAAACACAGAATGACCGACTGAGAGATCTCAAAGTAGCAGGTATGCAACCCTGGACACCTGTGAGATGAGTGCTGCAACAGTAGGACTGGCTCAAAATAAGAGAATGCCTCACCTGTAACAGATGACATAATCTGTTTATAGATGCAGTGGATCAATACTAATCTTTTAAATGAAAAGTTGACAAAGTCCCATAATCTATTTACTCACTCTTACAGTTTCAAATAGTGACTACTGGGCAGATTGCATGGCCTCTATTATTCAACAGTGCAGACCAGATGGCCACAGCCATCTCTCTGGCCTCAAAATTACTGAGATGCTAGTAACTACTCAAATATTTGGAAAATGGAGACCCAGAAGAAAGGAGAAGACTGGTGCTTGTGAGCAGGCCAAAAGCTTAACAAGCCACTGAGAATCAGTACATTTTGGTCCCACATTTCCATAGGGGTTAGGCCTAGAAGATACACGCAGATTTATTTAGAAATTGTTTGTTCTAGCCAAATTGTTTCCAGGATTCAGTCAGAAGTATTTGAAAAACTCTTTCATGAGCTAAGAATAGAAAGTAACCTAGCAATTACAATACGGAACATTTTTTCAGGTTCTGGGCACTCCCATCTTCATCTGGCCACTCGATTCAGGAATTAATCATACCTGGCCTCCCAACTGTAGTCCCACACCAAGATTTAGCACAGCACAGTAAAAAAAAGTCTGACTGTTAATAATGAACTTTGGCTTGTGCACAGTAGTTGATTTTATATATTCAGCTGCAGTTGCTAAATATTAAGCTGATAATACATTAATATAATATGTATATTATCATATGCAATGCAGCACTATTAACATACACGTTACTATAAGTAGCTATAACAGAAATATTAAACATGAAAAATAAAAACCTTTCTGCAATTTCCAGTCTTCTGGCAAATGAAAAGTATATTTGCTTTTGTTAATTCCCCATATAGTTTTCACCCACATTTTAGTCTCTGCTTATTCACTTGCCACATACCATAACTTCATGTCTTTTAAACAACCTCACTGTATTTTCATCTTCAGAGCTCCCTCTGGATAATCCAAAGGCCTCAGAGAAACTGTAACTAGGCAAACTCCTCCACTTGTGTCAATGAACACCTCCAGCTGTGTTTTGAAGGTTTTTACCATTCTTGTAACCTGTTTGTGGTTGGCCTTCATATTCTGATGTCCAAGCAAGAACCACTGCAACCCACAACACCTAAATGACTTACAATATTTTAAAATCCCTCTTTGATCCCTCATCATATTTAAGCTTTCACATAACTTTGGACAATTTGACCCAGAGTACTTGTATGTTAACTGCTGTGCAAATCCTCAGAGAAAAATGCAAAAATTAATAGGAAAACTTTCTCCTGATAGTGTTTCTGTAAAACTTTACCTGAGAATTTACTGTTTATATGTGATCATTTTACATTTCCAGGAGCAAGATCAATATCAGCTATGGAGGCTAAAGTTCTCATATTGGTTTGCAGTACCAGCTGCCACACACAGGAGCCTCATGTGCTCAAAGTCAATGAAAAGGCTGCTTTTTAAAGAACACAAGTTTGTTAAGAATGTCAGAGCTGTCAGAAAATCTTACAGTTTAATTAAGCCACAGCAAATTGGAGTCACTGCAATATCTCTCACAAATGTTTGGCGAAACAGTGAAGCAGGTAATTGCTACTTACAATCCCATAACCAAAGAACAGCCATTTACATTGAAAAGCTAAAACTCCTCCATGAAACAAGGAATTTAGAAAATACGCAGATTTCTGTTAACTGTTACATTTCAATATAAATTATGAAGATTTCATAAAATCTAAGTGAAAAACATCATGCAGAAATTACTGCATGAAGAAAGAGCTTCTTTTATAAAAATTCACCATTTTAACCCACTATCTAATTCAGGTTGATTAATTGTTACGCTGGAGGCTAGATATGAAATCAGCACAAACTAATACTACCAAGTTTCAATATCTGAATTTTAAGTGCCCATGGCTAGATATATCAGTTTTTCATTAATTTGTCAGGTTACTCCAAAGAAGAAGTGTTTCTGTCCTATCTTTCAGGCCTCCTCCAATGCGCCAGAAAAAAAATCAGCCTGTATGTGTCCCTGTATATGGCAGGGGGTTGGAACTAGAGAATCTTTAAGGTCACTTCCAATCCAGGCCATTTTGACATTCCATATGCTTCTTATATAAAGCATAACATCAAATAACAATGTCTGCTCTCAAAGGAGTAAACATCTTAAATGTAGATGCACGTCTGCTGCTTCTTCAGTGCAATGAACCCTTATAATAAGCTTGTAATCGTGCTTCTAATGCTTGGTTAATCCTTGATTCAGGAGATAAATTTCAAAACAAATTCCTCCTGCTACTCTCTTCTAAAGTAGAACTTGAAACATAAAAAATAATAAGTTTTTTTATGTTTGTTTGGTTTTTGGTTGTTTTTTTTAAATGTGAATTATGTAAAAATGTAAAATATTTTTCTTCTGTAAGAGCCTTGAATTCTTCAGGTACTGCTTCTGAGGGAAAATGAGCAAAGCCTCAGACTGACCAACTTCCTCAGAAAAATCTTCTTGTACAGGGAATCAAAATGACACCAAAGGGTGAGCACAACTGTAAACTACAAAATCAAGGTGGATTCTTAATTCTAATGAAAAATCAGGAAAACTCAGAGATTCCAATCATCTCCAAACCTTGAAAACTTATTGCAACTAAATGTGTAAATTATTGAAAAACTTTTAGCACAAGTCTTGCAAAAAGCTGCCTGTTTTTTCACCTTCATAGCCTAGTACTTTGGCTCCTACAGGTGCCCTTCTCTGCTGCAAGTAATCCCATTAGCTGAGGTCATTTATCAATACAAATCAGCAAAGAATTCTTGTGATTATAATACAATTGTAATGAACATAAAATGGAGCAAAATTACAGTGCTTCCTTCAAAATAAAAAAAGCATCTTGTACCTAGATGAAGTATAAAACTAAATTTATTGCTCCAAAACATACAGATATTTATCAAATAAATGTTGCAGTACCAGCGCCACAAGGATTTTCTTTTTCTTTGTATACACACACTTCTCTGTCAGATTTTAATGCAATTTCTGCAAGCTGGTTTAGAAGAGCTAACCTTCTCTTGCTCCTCCCCACAGCTGGAGAGAGCTGCATGAGTGCATCTTTCACTCCAGTGCTGTAAGATTTATGAATCTTTTAACAGATCGCAAAATTTTAGTCATCTATGTGTGCAAATAAATGTGCTAAGAAGGAATAGCACCCAAATTGTTAATATGCTGTCAGATTATGAACCATTATCAACAGATGGGACATTTCAACACAGGTGTCAGCAGAAAGGGAGCCATGGGAAGCTGCTGCAACACAGCACTGTAGTCCAACATCTGTTGCGTCTGTCGGTGATCAGCTAGTTAAAATCTTGCATCACATGACACAACACTAACCAGGAGACAAGACCAATGATCCTATGAGACAAGAACATACCTAGGGCTCAATGACACTGTAACAGGTGTGGTGACAGCTGGCTTGAGGCTACTCTGCCTCCATAGCAGCCTCCAGAAACAGCATCAGTGTAGTTTCAAATCCAGGAAGATTTTTGTCGGGGGTTGAGAATTTCTTCCCATTCCTGTTACTAAGCAACAAATAGTTAGATGTTTAGAGTGATCAAGTCTTTTGTAAAAGAAAAAAGCTGGGCTTGGGCAGGGCAGGGTAAGGGTAGAGCCAGCCCTTGGAACTCCCTCTCGTGGTTCAGACGCTGAGGAGAGAGGCTGCTCTTTTTTTTTGCTCTTCGCCTGGGACCAGAGGGAATCCAACTGTGCCCTGTTTTTTTCTCTTCTCCTGGCTGGGTGAGCTTTGATTCAACCTTTCTCCCCACGGGGAAGGGCACGTTTTCCCCCCGGGCTGCGCTTTCCCGCAGCTGCTGCCGGGAGAGTCCCGCGGCCCCTGCTGTGTGCCCTCACCCTCTGCCGCACGAGACCGCGGCGTCTGCTGTGACTGCAGAAATCCTCGCTGCCTCGCTGGCCGGGGAGAGAGAGAGAGAGAGCCGGCGCCCGCCCCTGCTGCCCTGCTTTCTCACTGCTCCGAGCTGCTTTCGCTGCCCTGCGTGCTTCTCAGCCTGCCCGCCATTGCAGCTGCCGGACACTGACCTGACCCTGCGCCACAGCGCCACCTGCAGCCGCTCGGCAGTCATCGCACCTGCCCTGCCCGGCCGGGAGCTCAACAGCGCCCCTGCTGCTTGCAACCGTGATTACACCACACAGGAAAAGGCTCAGCAGCTCACAAGTCATCTGCTATTGGTTTTCTGGTTCTAGTTGTGGTTGCTATTATTGTTATTGTTTGTTTATAGATACTAGTAAAGAACTGATATTCCTTTTTTCCCATACCTTTGCCTGAAAGCCTTTGATTTACAAAATTAAATAATTCGGAGGGAGGGGAAAAAAAAAAATCACATTCTCTGTTATAAGGGAGGGTTCAAACTCTCTTGGCAGACACCTGTCTTTCAAACCAAGACAGATCTTGGTGCCCAACGTGGGGCTCGAGGGCATTGGAAGAAAAAGGAATAACAGTTTCTGTGAGACCTATCTTAGTGTGGTGAACATGAAAACCTCATTAAGTGGTACTATGTTGAGTATACCCTGGTTTGGTTGGCACATTATTGTGACCACATTTTTCCCCATTTGCAGCTCCCTACCTAAACATGGGTCCTATAACTAAGGTTATTGTGGCTGTCATCCAGTTTGCACAATGGGCCAATAGGGTGAAGAACTTCTGGATCTTTCAGTTCATTTTAACGGCAGGCACATGGTTACAGTTTTTTGACACCATCAGTACATGTTTTTGGAGTTTGTTTGGTAATGGTACCTTTTGTGAGGAGATAACACCAGGAGAAGGTTTTTCTCAACCTTTTATTCATTATTTGGGCCTACCCAACTAATGCTCGAAAGGTTTGGAAACTCTCTAAATGCTTATGATATCATACAGTGCCTGGTGTTGCTGTGGCTGATAGGTCTATCCTACTTTGCATTCCGGGATAAGGTGAAAATTCCCTGGGTAACCATTCCAACACCTGTGCCAGGGAATAGGGATGCAGCCACAGAGCCCAAGGCTGTCCCAGAGCCTGGGGATACCCCACAGCCTGACCCTGTCCAACAGACTGCCTCAGAAACAAACCATCCAGAATGGGTGGGGGTGCTAGTGGAGGAGATGATACACAGAACTCACCAGCTGCTGAAGGAATACATCTCCCTAGCAGGTGTAAAACCCTCTCCTCGCCCCAAAGGGAAAGAGTCTGATGGTGCAGCAGTGGAACCCACAGATGTTACGACCATCTAGGTTCCAGCTGAATCCCAAGAGCAGCCACAGCCAGCAGCAGTTGCCCCTGTGGTGTGTACAAAGTATAAGACCAAATCAGTACGCCCAGTTAATGATGATGGGGAGCCATTGCCCTCACAACCAGCAGTAGAATCTGAGCCCATAATCATCACTGAGTCCTTCCACTTCAATACTCTCCGTAATCTGTGAGATGATGTTAAGAGACGGGCGCACGAAGCTTTCCTAACCTGGTTACTTCGGGTTTGGGACCTTATGGGCCCAGGTGTGCAGCTGGATAATAATGAAGCAAGGAATTTGGGACCCTTGGCCCAAGACCCGGCTGTTGACAAAGTGTTCGCGAGGGAGACAGGGCCCCTTTCTCTCTGGGAGAGGCTTTTAATGGGTGTAAGAGAGAAGTTTGCCAACAGAGACAGAATGCAGGATCCCCACCGTAAATTGTCCTGGAAGACCATTGAGGAAAGGATCCAACGGCTGAGAGAAGCAGCCATAATGGAGGTGCTCTTTGGGAGGGATGGACAGCACGAAAATGACCCTGATAAGGTCAGGCGCACCGGGCAAATGTTGTGGAGCCTTGCAAGGCAAGGGCCAGACCATCATGCCACCTTCCTTGCAACTATTAATGCTGATGGCAATCGAGAGACGGTGGGTTCAATAGCTGACAGGCTCAGGTATTATGCAAGTGTGATCAGTGACCCAATGCAGGCTCAGGTCTCTGCTGTGGTTAAAGACCTCAGGGAGGAGATGAAAGAGGAGATGAAGGACCTGAGGGAGGAGATTAGGGACGAGATGAGGAGGATCAATGTGGCACCAGTGAGAGTCACAGGCCCCAATACCAGAGCCCGACGTCCCCCAGCTAGGGAGAGAGGGTACACCCCATGAGCTGAGTTGTGGTTTTTTCTGCATGACCATGGGGAAGACATGAGGAGGTGGGATGGGAAGCCCACTACTGCCCTGGCAGCACGGGTGCGTCAGCTTAAGGAGGGAAACGCTGGCCGAGGGGGTTCTGCTAAAGCGAAGGTAGCCTCAGCTTCCTGTGGCCAACCTGCTAGGTACAATAGAAGGGAAGATGACGGGTCAGATCCCCTTGAAGGAACCTCTAGAATGTATGACCAGGAAGGAAATGATAACCAGTGCTAGAGGGGCCCTGCCTCTAGCCAGGTAGAGGTATGGGAAAACTGTGTTTTTTGGACTGTGTGGATTCGATGGCCTGGCGCATCAGAGCCACAAAAATATGAAGCACTAGTTGATACAGGTGCGCAGTGTACCCTAATGCCATCGGGACTTGCAGGAGCAGAATCCATTTCTATTGCTGGGGTGACGGGGGGATCACAGCAGTTGACCCTGGTTGAAGCCGAGGTGAGCCTGACTGGGCAGGAGTGGCAAAAACATCCCATTGTGACTGGTCCAGAGGCTCCATGTATTCTGGGCATAGACTTCCTCCGTAACGGCTATTTCAAAGACCCAAAAGGACTCAAATGGGCTTTTGGAATAGCTGCTGTCGAGGCAGAGGGCGTGAGGCAATTGAACACCTTGCCTGGACTATCAGAGAACCCTTCTGCAGTCGGACTTTTGAAGGTGGAGGACCAAAAAGTACCAATTGCCACCTCGACAGTGCACCGCCGGCAATACAGGACTAATCGAGATGCTGTGGTTCCCATCCACAAGATGATCCGTGAGCTGGAGAGCCAAGGGGTGGTCAGCAAGGCCCACTCATCCTTTAACAGCCCCATCTGGCCTGTGCGAAAATCTGACGGAGAATGGAGATTGACTGTGGACTACCGTGCCTTGAATGAGGTGACTCCACCTCTGAGTGCTGCTGTGCCAGACATGCTGGAGCTCCAGTATGAGCTAGAGTCCAAGGCAGCAAAGTGGTATGCCACTATTGACATTGCAAATGCATTTTTCTCCATCCCTCTGGCCGCAGAGTGCAGACCTCAGTTTGCTTTCACCTGGAGGGGAGTGCAGTATACCTGGAACCGACTGCCCCAGGGGTGGAAGCACAGTCCCACCATCTGCCATGGACTGATCCAGGCTGCTCTGGAAAAGGGTGAGGCTCCGGAACATCTGCAGTACATCGACAACATCATTGTGTGGGGGAGCACAGCGGAAGAAGTGTTTGAGAAAGGAGAGAAAATCATCCAAATTCTCCTGGAAGCTGGCTTCACTATCAAAAAGAGCAAGGTCAAGGGGCCTGCCAAAGAGATCCAGTTCCTAGGAGTGAGGTGGCAAGATGGCCGACGTCAGATTCCTACCGAAGTCATCAACAAGATCACAGCGATGTCCCCACCAACCAACAAGAAGGAGACGCAAGCCTTCCTAGGCGCCATAGGTTTCTGGAGGATGCATATCCCCAAGTACAGCCAGATTGTGAGTCCTCTCTACCTGGTGACACGCAAGAAGAACGATTTCCACTGGGGCCCTGAACAGCAACAAGCCTTTGCTCAGATCAAGCAGGAGATCGCTCATGCAGTAGCCCTTGGCCCAGTCAGGACAGGACCAGAAGTGAAGAATGTGCTCTACTCTGCAGCCGGGGGAAATGGTCTGTCCTGGAGCCTGTGGCAGAAGGTGCCTGGCGAGACTCGAGGACGACCACTGGGATTCTGGAGCCGAAGTTACAGAGGGTCCGAAGCCAACTATACTCCCACCGAGAAGGAAATCCTAGCAGCCTATGAAGGAGTCGAAGCCGCCTCAGAGGTAATTGGTACGGAAGCACAACTTCTCCTTGCACCCCGACTGCCAGTGCTGGGGTGGATGTTCAAGGGAAAGGTTCCCTCTACCCGCCACGCCACCGATGCCATGTGGAGCAAATGGATTGCTCTCATCACACAGCGCACCCGTATTGGAAACCCGAATCGCCCTGGAATCTTAGAAATAATTACAAACTGGCCCGAAGGTGAAGACTTTGGCCTCACGGATGAAGAGGAGCAGGAACAAGTGACTCGTGCAGAGGAAGCTCCACCTTACAACCAACTGCCACAAGATGAAACACGCTACGCTCTGTTCACTGATGGTTCCTGTCGTATTGTGGGGGCAAATAGGAAGTGGAAAGCAGCTGTATGGAGCCCCACACAATGGGTCGCAGAGGCTACAGAAGGAGAGGGGGGATCGAGTCAACTTGCTGAACTCAAAGCTGTCCAGCTGGCCCTGGACATTGCTGAAAGAGAGAAGTGGCCAAAGCTTTACCTCTACACTGATTCATGGATGGTAGCCAATGCTCTATGGGGTTGGTTGGAAAGGTGGAAAACAGCCAGCTGGCAGCGTAGAGGAAGACCAATCTGGGCTGCTGATGAGTGGCGGGACATTTCCACTAGGGTGGAGAAACTACCTGTGAAAGTCCGTCATGTAGATGCCCATGTCCCCAAGAGCCGAGCTAATGAGGAACACCGAAACAACAGGTGGATAAAGCTGCAAAGATAAAAGTGTCACAAATAGATTTGGATTGGCAACACAAGGGGGAGCTGTTTCTAGCTCGATGGGCCCATGATGCCTTTGGCCATCAGGGCAGAGATGCCACCTACAAGTGGGCACGAGACCGAGGGGTGGATCTAACCATGGACTGTATCTCCCAGGTAATCCATAATTGCGAGACTTGTGCGGCCATCAAGCAAGCCAAGCGGGTGAAACCCCTGTGGTATGGTGGGAGGTGGTCTAAATATAAGTATGGGGAGGCCTGGCAGATTGATTACATCACACTGCCTCAAACCCGCCATGGCAAGCGCTACGTGCTCACAATGGTAGAAGCCACCACGGGGTGGTTGGAAACCTACCCTGTGCCTCATGCCACTGCTCGTAACACCATCCTGGGCCTTGAAAACCAAGTCCTGTGGAGGCATGGTACCCCTGAGAGAATTGAGTCAGACAACGGGACTAATTTTAAAAATAGCCTCATAAACACCTGGGCTAGGGAACATGGCATTGAGTGGGTGTACCACATTCCTTATCACGCACCTGCTGCTGGCAAAGTGGAGCGATGCAATGGTCTGCTAAAAACCACCTTGAAAGCTTTAGGCGGGGGGACTTTTAAAGGTTGGGAACAGCATTTAGCCAAGGCCACCTGGCTAGTTAACACCCAAGGTTCCACCAACCGAGCTGGCCCTGCCCAATCTGAACCCCTGCAAACAGCAGACGGGGATAAAGTTCCAGTGGTACACATGAGAGGCATGCTAGGGAAAACTGTTTGGATTGATTCTGCCTCAGGCAAAGACAAACCCACCCATGGGGTTGTTTTCGCTCAGGGACCAAGGCGTACCTGGTGGGTGATGCAAAAGGATGGAGAAGCACGATGCATACCTCAGGGAGACCTTAGTTGGGGTTGAATTGCCCATAACACTGTGCCTGTATCCATATCTGTATGTGTATATGTATATAATTAGAGTAATGCATGTGTGTATATAATTTAAATGTTTAAGCTCAATGTAACATGTTGGAATGGGAAAAAATTTGGGGTGGATTATGTCGGGGGTTGAGAATTTCTTCCCATTCCTGTTACTAAGCAAAAAATAGATGTTTAGAGCGATCAAGTCTTTTGTAAAAGAAAAAAGCTGGGCTTGGGCAGGGCAAGGTAAGGGTAGAGCCAGCCCTTGGAACTCTCTCTCTCGTGGTTCGGACGCTGAGGGGAGAGGCTGCTCTTTTTTGCTCTTCGCCTGGGACCAGAGGGAAACCAACTGTGCCCTGTTTTTTCTCTTCTCCTGGCTGGGTGAGCTTTGATTCAACCTTTCTCCCCACGGGGAAGGGCACGTTTTCCCCCCGGGCTGCGCTTTCCCGCAGCTGCTGCCGGGAGAGTCCCGCGGCCCCTGCTGTGTGCCCTCACCCTCTGCCGCACGAGACCGCGGCGTCTGCTGTGACTGCAGAAATCCTCGCTGCCTCGCTGGCCGGGGAGAGAGAGAGAGAGAGCCGGCGCCCGCCCCTGCTGCCCTGCTTTCTCACTGCTCCGAGCTGCTTTCGCTGCCCTGCGTGCTTCTCAGCCTGCCCGCCATTGCAGCTGCCGGACACTGACCTGACCCTGCGCCACAGCGCCACCTGCAGCCGCTCGGCAGTCATCGCACCTGCCCTGCCCGGCCGGGAGCTCAACAGCGCCCCTGCTGCTTGCAACCGTGATTACACCACACAGGAAAAGGCTCAGCAGCTCACAAGTCATCTGCTATTGGTTTTCTGGTTCTAGTTGTGGTTGCTATTATTGTTATTGTTTGTTTATAGATACTAGTAAAGAACTGATATTCCTTTTTTCCCATACCTTTGCCTGAAAGCCCTTGATTTACAAAATTAAATAATTCGGAGGGAGGGGAAAAAAAAAATCACATTCTCTGTTATAAGGGAGGGTTCAACCTCTCTTGGCAGACACCTGTCTTTCAAACCAAGACAATTTTCTACTTCAGGCTGGCTGGTGCAACACCAACTCTAGCTCGCTTGAGTCTCGTTTTCTGAAGTGCTGAACACCTGCAGTTTCATCTCATTTCAGCTGGTATAGAGGCTACTCAGCACTTCTGAAAACCAGGCATTATGCATGAGCAGACACAGTCTTAAGAAGCAGATGATCCACAAAGCCAAAAATGTCACCAGTTTCACAAGCCCTGTGAGTTTTCTCCAGATCAGAATTTGAAGTGTGCAGCTTTATAGAGAGGTGTTTAAATATCTCCAGTAACTACAGAACAGGAAAAGAGATTAGAGAATAATAATGCTACCCTCACTACTATCAGTCTTGCAGTATTTTAGACATCCAAACAGAATGGGTGGTGCTCACTCACTCCATATTATCTGGCAGGCAAAGAAAAAAATGACAGCAGGTCCAAAATAATTTTTAATTTGTTTAGGGCAATTTCACATAAGGTGAATTTCTGAAACAGTGTCATCTTACTGAAAAAAAAAAAGGAAATCAGAGGAGGGAACTGCACTGCTGTCAAGAGAGAAAACAGAACAGCATGAACACAAAAGCATTATTGCTTTAGTGGTTTTAAAGAGAAGAATTACTTAGGGAACATTTGCCTAAAATGCACAGAAATACAGATTTCATGTAAACGCAACTGTCCAAGGTAAAGGCAACAGATGCTAGTATTAATTAGCCCATTGATTAGTTTTCATTAAAATGGACTCTTTTGCACACTCTTTGAGTTAAGAGCTGGGTGTCTCTGTGTGCACATGGCGTTACTGCTGGGACATAAGAGCTACAACTTAGCCCTCTGAAAGCGGCAACAAAATACAGGAGGTTTTCAATTTCCTGGAACAAAAGTATTTCATGACCATTAGGGGAGAACTATTAAAACCAAAATTAATGCTTACATGATAAACTCTGTCAGGTTGCACCACTTTTTTGAGTCCACCTTCTTCATCATCTCTTCAAAGGATTTTCCACAGGTAGGCAAGTTTTCTAACATGAGAGATTCATTGCAGAGCTCAGTCTGTTGCCATGCACCTAGGAAACATCAGAAGCACCTTTAATCACAAACACTGAAATAGAAGCACAAACACATCACTCAAATTTGTTCACACAGTTCAGCTTGCCACTTAGATTCTCATAAGCATAGCATTTAATTTTCTAGGCAATTTTAGAAAATAGATAAAATGTATCTTTACATAAATATATCAAAAACATAGTATAAAAAACTAAAGATTACAACATGTAGCATTGCCTTTTAAACCTAGCATAGAACAACCCATATAATCACTTTTCTAATCTTACTTAGCTTCTGCTCATACTGCCCATAACTTATTACTGCCCATTTGCATTTTTAGTTAAAAGCTAACTGGATCTCCCAATCACACATTTCAGTGTAGAAAGCACTTTTCAAGCTTACACAGATGCATCCCATTTAATTAACTATATTAATCATGGAATTACTTTAACATTGGAAACATTTGCATGTCTTACCAGCTAAAGGGTGTGAATTTCAACAATCACAGCTTTTTCTTTAGTATATCCACTAAAGGAATTGTCTAAAGATCAAGTCCCATGAGGAGCAGCTAAGGGAGCTGGGGTTGTTTAGCCTGGAGAAAAGGAGGCTCAGAGGGACCTTATCACTCTCTACAACTGCTTCACAATGGTCCTCACGACCAGCAGAGGATTGTTGGCTCCTGGAGCACCTCCTCACCCACCTTCTCCACTGGCCTTGGTTGTCTCCTTGTTGTTTTTACCTCAAATATTCTCACCTCTTCCTTCTCCCCTGGCTAAAAAGAAGTGCATGCTCACATTGTTTTGATTTCTTCTCAAATATGTTATCACAGAGGTGTAACCAACATCTCTAATTGGCCCAGGCTTCACCAGCAGCATGTCCATCATCTTCAGAGCCATCAGAGATTGGCTCTGCTGGACATGGTGAAAACTTCCAGAACCTTCACACAGACACACAGAACACACAGGAACTACCTTTGTGTCTGCCCCCCCCCCCCAACACTAGCAAAAATTGGTCTAAGCAAAACCAACACACTTATATAATCTAATAAGAACTAAATAATACTACTCATAATTAGTATTAAATTAGTCAGAAAAAACCCTCCAGAATTTCTTCCCTTCACAGCAGCTCAAATCTGAGAAAGGTATTTAACTGAACAAAACTGCAACCCTAACAAACTGGTATATCAGGGTATCCTCCTGAGAACACTGGAGGAGCAGCTTTTTTAAAGAATGTAGCCGAGGAGAACAGACCATTTACTCCTAAGAAAAAATTTCACTGAAAACCTATTTACACCAGACAGAAGAGGTATTTCTTTCACTTCTGTTAGTTTACTTTGAAAGGAGGATCCTATTACTGATGAAAAGAGCTGGGGGTTCTAATTTTGTGTGGTAACAGCCAAACACATTGCCAGATGAACTGAGGTCAAAACCATGCAGGACTTTGCTGAGAAGTAGAGAGAAGTACTCAAGGCCACTTTCCTTAATATCTAGTAAAAAAACCCCTAAACTCTAAGGCAAGATGGCTGGTTTCAGGCTTCACGTCTGTCTTGGTTTGAAAGACAGGTGTCTGCCAAGAGAGGTTGAACCCTCCCTTATAACAGAAAATGTGATTTCTTTTTTCCCTCCCTCCGAATTATTTAATTTCGTAAATCAAGGGCTTTCAGGCAAAGGTATGGGAAAAAGGAATATCAGTTCTTTACTAGTATCTATAAACAAACAATAACAATAATAGCAACCACAACTAGAACCAGAAAACCAATAGCAGATGACTTGTGAGCTGCTGAGCCTTTTCCCGTGTGGTGTAATCACGGTTGCAAGCAGCAGGGGTGCTGTTGAGCTCCCGGCAGGGCAGGGCAGGTGCGATGACTGCCGAGCGGCTGCAGGTGGCGCTGTGGCGCAGGGTCAGGTCAGTGTCCGGCAGCTGCAATGGCGAGCAGGCTGAGAAGCGCGCAGGGCGGCGAAGCAGCTCGGAGCAGCGAGAAAGCAGGGCAGCAGGGGTGGGTGCCAGCTCTCTCTCTCTCCCCGGCCAGCGAGGCAGCGAGGATTTTCTGCAGTCACAGCAGACGCCGCGGTCTCATGCGGCAGAGGGCGGGGGCAGGCAGCAGGGGCCGCGGGACTCTCCTGGCAGCAGCCGCGAAGAAACGCAGCCCGGGGGAAAACGTGCCTTTCCCCATGGGGAGAAAGGTTGAATCAAAGCTCACCCAGCCAGGAGAAGAGAAAAAACAGGGCACAGTTGGATTCCCTCTGGTCCCAGGCGAAGAGCAAAAAAGAGCAGCCTCTCCCCTCAGCGTCTGAACCACGAGAGAGAGAGTTCCAAGGGCTGGCTCTACCCTTACCCTGCCCTGCCCAAGCCCAGCTTTTGTCTTTTAGAAAAGACTTGATCGCTCTAAACATCTATTTGTTGCTTAGTAACAGGAATGGGAAGAAATTCTCAACCCCCGACAATGTCATAACCCAGCCATCACTCAGAAACCTGAACACCTCCATTTGAAATGAGGCATGTGATTGTAGAACAGGCTTGAGAGCACATCATGTCAACCACCATGGAGCTGGCTCCTTTGGAGCCTGAGAAGGAGCACCTTGCAATTCAGCTATCACAGCTGACTCTTCAGCTGGTGGCCCCTGTCTCCATGATGCTGTATGAAAACTGAGCCATCTCACCTGGCTAAATAAACACTTTGCTTTCACACACTTTCCAAGAGCAGCAGGCCCATAATGGGACAGCCTATGCTTCACCTGTGGCCGTAAGTCTACAACTTCCTACGGACCACAAACCTCTCAAGGTGTATGGATGACTCACTGGGACCTAGTCCTTGCTCCTTCATCATGTCTTTCAGTGCTCCTAAAGCTGACATAAAGCCTTCATCCACATCAGCAAAAAGCCAGAACTACAATAAATCACCAGTGATAGAACTGGGGAAAATTACCAAACAGGGTCAGCATAATTTTTTCCTTGGGATTTTAACATGATAGCATGGATCCTGCCTACTTAATTGTTCCCGTCAATTGATCTGGCAGCTGCAGCAGTTATCAGTTATAATTTCTACAGCTAGATCTGCAGATGAATGCTAGAGCTGTACAAAATTCAAAACCAGATATGAAAATTGCATACCTGGCAACTTAAATCCTGCACTGACGCAAAGCTACTTTTTCTAGCAGGATATTCTAAACAGCTAGCTATCATTTGATTTATAACCAAACCCAACAGAGTACAAGTTTTTCTTCCACTATGTCATGTGTGCTGACAATTTACTCCAGCCCTTTCCCAGCAGGGTGTTTAAATGGATTTTCCATGGCCTTGGTATTTTTGGCTGTCTCTCTTTAAACTTCAGTATTTTGCAGGGTCATAGAAAAAAGACTCTTATCTGAGTCATTTGACTGCAATCTGATGACACAAGAATTTCTGTCTAAATCCCTGACCAAAGGAGTTCAAAATCATGGACAATTCTTTAGTTTCACCACCACTATTGAGGACAATTCTATGGTTTCACCACCACCTTTACAAGAAACTACAACACTCTCTTTTCATACAGCCAGTGGGCAAGACTAGTTATAAAAAATGCATGACAGTTGACTAATTGAGATGAGATAGGATGGAAGTATTTCTCAAACTGCAGCCATTAACAAAACAGAAACAGAAGTTTGAATTTTTGAAAAAAAACTCACCTGCAAATCCAAGCATCATTAGGCCATTAACTAGGAAGGGAAAAAGAAGAGACGAGTTAGATACCTCCACACTCTTATATAAAAGAATTAGTGCAATTAAAAGCCAACTAGAGAATAATTATGTTTCAACAGAATATTCAAAATGCTCAAACATTAGTTTCAGTTTTCATAAAGAGTGTGTCTGAATGAAATAATGACCATTTAGAGAACATTTATGTTGTTAAGTTCCGTTTTATCTATCCTTTAAATGGCTGAGTCAGACTTGTTATGGGTCTGTCTATACCACTCCTTCTTCTAGTTTCTAATATTAAGGATTAGGGACAGGGCAATTTTTACTTTAAGCTTCTTAAGGGTGAAGAAGTTCAGAAGATAACACGTACACTCAAAACATAGGTGTACTGCACATTCTAACATGCAGAGAAAAAAAATCCTTTTGATGTTAAGCAAACACAACCATATGTAAGTGTGCACTCTCTCCTCATTTAGAGGCATAATGCTGTGTTTAGGCCTCCACCTCTTGCACAGTGAGGTCACACATTTTGAAAAACATTACATTCCAAACCTATAAGCTTCTTATGAAGAAGTTATGCTAACACAGGTATGTCAGAAGAGAATCCAAATGGAAACACAGACTACATCAATAGAAGTAGCCACCTGATTAGCAATTTGCAGTTTATCCAGATGGATTCAATTAACAGAAGCCCACTGTGTTTGCACAGTTCCAGTTACACTTAAGATTTTGTAAATATAGCTAAGAGGGACATGGCTTCAATTATTTTTGATGTCCCACTGAAAAAAACAATTGCTGACAATCTTTGTAGTGTTAACCTTGCATCAGAAATTAAATTAACGATTTCATGCAGATAGGTGCCTCCTTGTTTATACAATACATGGCACCGCAGTAAAATGAATCAAGATATATGTAGCAGAATATCAGTACCAACCATTGAGCCAGACCATTGTCACTAGGATGTGCCAAGCTGTCAACTGAGTTAACTGAAAATTATGGTGTACATGCATGCAAGAAGAATTTAGATCCTTCTAAGGAACATATTTTTCTTCCAGACAAGCATTAATCTCTGTGTTAGTTACTAATGAGCCAGAATGTACTGTGAAGAGCAGGAATCTACACGTCAGAAAATTGTGTTGCATCCAAACACACAGAGATGAAACTCCCTAATACACTCAGATGGCTGTATCTCTTCCACAAATGGAGCACTTTTCTTTCCAGGCTATTAGCTGTTGGACTAATAAATACACTTCATTCCCTCGGTATGTTTTCTTTGGATCCACATTTGAAAATGTGCCTTATCAACCGCATAAAACTGAAGATCAAATTAAAAGCACACACTTTATGATGAACCCAAACCCACCCATTCTGAGTAAACAGTGTAGGGCGCACATAGATACCCTAAATACTCCCCTGGAATATCATAGACTCCAATTCTTCTTCTATCAAATCCTATCACTGTGGTCTAGATCTTTCACAGTTATGGCTACAGTAATCCTCACAAGACCACAGCAATACAAATAAAAAGAGGGTTTACAGCTAGAAAGAACTACATTGTACCAAGTGTCCATGAGGAAAGCTGTGAAAAACCAAAAATTGAATAAAGGCTTACTGGTTAGTGTTCACAAAACCTCCAGCCCACAAGAAAATGTGCTTTTTGCATTTTTTTATCTGCTCATAATAAAGTGACACAGGATGTTTTTCACCTATTCTCAACCAAAAGAGTCCAGATACATTCAGAGAAGGGTGAAACAACAATTCAGATTACCATGCACCACACCTCTATTTTCTTTGCTCTGAGGTACTCAACTCATAACAAAGATTTAATCAGGAGACTACAGCATGCTGGCCATGACAATTTATACAAAAAGTATGATCTTTCCAGCAGCTCTTTTCAGATGGGGCAAGTTCAGCTCATTTCTTGAAAGGCTGATGCCATGATGTCTCTCATTAGAAGACACACAGAGGAAGCAAAATGGGTCACAGTGTTGCCATGATCCCAAAATAAAATAGTTGTCATACACTCCTAACATTTAGGGAGAGCAAAGGAGGTTCAGTTTAACTGTACTAGCTGCGTGAACTAGCTGCTCACTTTTTTTTCCCCTACATGGTAGCAGCATGTATGATCGTCCCTAGCATCAGCTGAATCAGATGGGAAAGGAACAACCAGGTTAGAGCCAGAGCAAGAGGTGAAGCAAGGTATCAGCAAATGAAGGATAAGGAAAATAGGTTTCAAGGATTTTGGGGGGGGAAAAAAAGAGAGAAGATAAAACAGGAGAAACGGAAAATAAGAAAACTGAGAAAAAAAACCCCACATTTTTTATTCACAACCTACTTCAAAATCTTGTATATGAAAAGTTGGAAAATCTGATGCTAGACGTTCACTAGCACCTCTTATTATCTACTCTCTACTCTCCTTTTGTAAAAAGACATCATTCTGACACTAAAAAGAGAGTTCAAAATGAGATTCACAGCAATATGTAAATTCACAACTGGGATACACAGCAGGGTAACTGTCCTGTAATTTTGTCAAGTATATAAGCCTTTTCTGTGAAATGGAAAAATATTTCTCAATGTTTATTTTTCTCCTGTACTGTTATTATTCTTTGATATTTTTCCCAGAGTCTTAAAAGAAGCACTGAATGTCTGTCTTGCAACTACTTCATTAAATCTGAAGCAGCATATGAACTACTATGTGTTTTCCCTACTCCACCTTTCTCCAAACGTTTTAAGAATAATTCTGAAAAGCTTGTGTAAGTATATGAGTGAAATGTTAAAATTTCCTCTTGTCTAAATGTTTCTTCTAGATGCTGCTATTACTGACAAGATAGTAAGATTTTTGAGTGGCTCCCATACTTTCTCAGAACAATTCTTATTTTAACTGATAAAATTGCTGTATGCACCTTTTAACCAGAAATCACAGCAGTGTAATACTGTGCATATTCTTCAAAAATTGAAATGTTTATTCAAAACCTCATTTTTATCAATCATAATTTTAATAAGAAAATAAGAACATACAAGGACCTCAAGTTAAACTTCATGTCAAGAGCCTACTTCTGTATCTCTTTGTAAAAGCAATCCTGCCAATTCTGATCATCTAGTCTTTATATACATCAGGACATCAGATCTCCAATGGAAAATATGCACCAACCAAACAGCTGTCTCTCTGCAGAACTTGAAGTTTCATTGATGGCAGCACACAATTGTGCAAGAACTGTCCTGACATACTGTTCACAGTAAGTAAAACCGGAGTTTGAAATGGGAACTGTTGCTCTGCAATCATGCATCTATGATTTCCTGAAAACATAGGTGAGAGATAATACTCTATTGATATAATTTTGTCATACTGATCAAATCTCAATGCTCACATTTTTTATAAACCTGATTTTAAATACTGAACAAGCCAATCATACAGCAGTCTAGTGCTTCTACAGGTATTTAAATGTTGAATGAAGCTACCTGTTGCAGAGGTGCTATTAAAGATCATGTTAAATTCAACAATCTTTTATGCAAATCCCAAGCCTTACCATTGCAGGTGCTCTAGCAGAAATGCATTGACACTTCAGGATATCTAATACAAAAGAAATTTCCATGGAAATTACTTCTCTTATGCTCCCACACAATGTCAAGAGGCATCCTACTACATCAGAAAAACACTGGTTACAATTGGGGTAGTGTTTCTTTATTATCTGTTTCCTGGGCATTCATAAGTTCAGGAGATTCATTTCACTAGGGTCTGTCTGAATACAGAAGGACGCCATGAGCATCATGTGGCTGCCTTTCCTAAAAGTCCTGTATTGGGGTCAAGTCAAATGTACATGGCCAAAACACCACACACTCTGAATAGGCTAAGAAATCCTGCAACTTGATTGGAAAGCCCAGAAAGGTCCCTGTTTAGAGGCCACTATAAAAGTGGAAGGAAAGGAAAAATAATACTATTGGTACAAAAATGAAACCACCTGTCACTCTTTAAATAGCTCTCTGCACAACATACATGGCTCAGAAGGTCATCTATTTGTTCTCAGCTACGAACTGTCCTTTTGACACTTCTTCATAAGAGGAGTGGGATGGGGAGAGGATGCAAGAACACCACCACATAGTGTGAGAGCAGCCAAGGAAATGAGGCAACTGAAGTTCACAGAGACAGGCAATGACAGGAACTCTACACAAAGGAAGGATGCCAGGAATAAACAGAGGCATGCAATAGAGTGCTTGAAAGAAGTGTTACATCCAAAAATGCCCCAGAAAGAAACTTGTCTCAGCATGTGGAGTTGCAGGAGCAAGGTAAACCTGTTGGCAGGGTGCATCAATGTCTCTCTGAGTCCAAGAGGTTTTCTAGAGAGCTAGCATAACATGGAACTCAGCTTTGCATTATCTCCTGCTTTGATGCTGAATTCTTTCTAATACTCTTTTTATCCCCTTGCATCAACGGTATGGAAGATGCATATACAGCCATGAAAATGTAATATCCAAAACTAAAAGTGCAGTTCAATGCTTATTTTATCACTGTTTGAGACAATACATTATTGCTTTTGAATTGTGAAGGTAATTTCAGACTGTTAACTATTCTGGACATTAGAGCTTCTTCCTGCAGAGCAAGAAAAGCATGAAAGGAAGCAATTTAGCCTTTTCATTTCATCAGTACAAATCAACAGGGAATGCTACTGAGGGCATCAACTGTTCAGACCCATGCTGGTTCAGAGCTCCCCAGCTTTCCAGTAATGACAAGGAAGGAAATGTGACCATTATTCTGAGCTCATGCTTCAACAGAGAATCTTTCAGAACAGAAATACAAATTATTGTCCTCTACATTGTTTCGTAAAGTTCTTAAATCACTGCTGGCAGCATATTAATAATGCTCCACAATTTCTGAACAGTCTGTCTATTTCCAGAAATGTTGGATGGGTTTTTCTACTGCTTTGAAACTGGCATGATTTATTTAAATATACAACCAGTATTTTTAATAAAATATTTATTTCTCTATTAAAAATAATAATTTATCAAATAAATAAGTAAATTAACCATACGAGTTCAACAACAGACTTGTGAGGGGATTTCTTAGCTGTACACTAAGATCTGTATTATACTGGAAGTTGCATGGCTCAGCTTAAAATTTAACAATGTTTTCTTCCAGTCTTTTCTGTCCCATTACATTTTTGATGAGGCAGTGTGTAACTGAAATATAAAACATTTTTTTAATAGCCACCAACTTTCATACAGTGAATAAACTAAATACTCCAACACCAGAATCAACTGCTTGAAGTAAACACTCTTCTCACTTTTATAAAAGTGGCATACATAAATGTGATCCTTGACTTGAGATCCACCATTCCAGAAAGTAAAACTGAGGATGAGTAAGAGGAGAACATTTGTTTCTAGACTAGAAAGAAATCTGTGGCATTAGAAACTGTTTAAAGGTGACATTTAGCAACAACCACAGCATCACCAGCTGGTCCAGGGGGGTGATTGTCCCACTCTACTCTGTGCTGGTGTGGCCTCATCTCAAGTTCTGTGTGCAGTTTTGGATACCACAACGTCAAAAATTACATTAAACTATTAGAGAGCATCCAACGGAGGGCTACAAAGATAACGGAATCAATTAAATAGGAAAAGACCTCTGAGATTATCAGGTCCGACCTATGACCAAACACCACCTTGTCCACAAGACCATGGCACTGAGTGCCACATCCAGTCTTTCCTTAAACACTTCCAAGGACAGTGACTCCACCACCTCCCTGAGGTGACTCTACCACCTCCTTTTAGGCAATTGTAGAGTAGTAAGGTCTCCCCTGGGCCTCCTTTTTTCCAGGCTAAACACCCCCAGCTCCCTCAGCCATTCTTCATAGGACTTACCCACTAGACCCTTCATCAGTTCCACTGCCCTTCTCTGGACATGTTCCAGAAACTCAATGACCTTCTTGAAATGAGAGGCCCAAAACTGCACACACCACTTGAGGTGTGGCCTCAAAAGTGCTGAGTAGAGGGGAACAACCACTGCCCATCATCTGCTGGCCACACTACTTCTGATATAGGCCAAGATGCCATTGGCCTTCTTGGCCACCCTGGCTCATGTTCAGCTTCTCACCAGCATCCCCAAGTCCTTTTCCACCAGGCAGTTCCAACCACTCTGTCCCCAGCCTGCAGCACTGCATGAGGTTGTTGTGGCCAAAGTGTAGGACATGGCACCTGGTCTTGTTGAACCCCAGACCTATTGATACAGCCTGCCCAGATTCCTCTGCAGAGCCTTCTATCCTCCACCAGATCAATATTTGCATCCAACATGGTGCCATCCACAAATTTACTAAGTGTAGACTTGATCCCTCTCAGCCAGATCATCAATAAAGATACTAAACTGGGCCCAACACTGATCCCTGAGGAACCTCACTAGAACCAGACACCAGCTGGAGGCAGCACCACTCACCACCACTCTCTGGGCCCAGCCATTCAGACAGTTCTTAACCCAGTGAAGGGTGCACCCGTCCAAGCCATGGGCTTCCAGCTTCTCCAGGAACATGCTGTGTGAGACAGTGTCGAAGGCTTTGCTGAAATCCAGATGGTGAAGAGACAAGCCATACAAGAAGCTGCTTAGACCACTTGTCTTGTTCAGCCTAGAAAAGACTGAGGGGTGACCTCATTGTGGTCTACAACTTCCTCATGAGTGGAAGCAGAGGGGCTGGCATTGATCTCTTCTCTGTGGTGAGCGGTGACAGGACCCAAAGGGATGGCCTGAGGCTGTGTTAGGGAAGATTTAGGCTGGATATTAGGAAAAGGTTCTACACCTAGAGGATAGCTGAGTGCTAGAACAGGCTCCCCAGGGAAGTGGTCACAGCACCAAGCCTGACAGAGTTCAAGAAGCCTTTGGACAATACCCTCAGGTGCACGGTATGGCTCTTGGGTGTCCCATGCAAAGCCAGGAGCTGGACTTCAGTGATCCTTGTGGGTCACTTCCAACTCAGGATATTCTATGATATAAGGTAGCAGGAAGAGAGTTCTGGAGGACTACACAGATCAGGAGGTGCCTGCAGTCAGCAGAGGTAAGCACAACAGCTTTCCTAACAAACCCAAATTCACTGAATTAACTTGTGTGTGTGTTACCCAGGACCTAAGGCAAAGACTGTTATTCACCTGCCAAAGGCTTTGTGCTCCTTGTTTTCATCTAACTTCTGCCTTCAAGACCTGGTCTTCTGCGTCTTGGCAGACAGGAATTGCCACATAAGTGTATAAGATCTAAAACAACCAGATCATAGCTCTTCTTAATTTATGACTACGGATAAATACACTTCTAGCAAATAGACATGAAAAATCTTTTTTTCACCCCCTAAACTTCTTCAGGTTCACTACAGCCTTGTGAGGTACTGCTACTGAGGTCTCCATTTTACCTGAACTATAGAAATAACAACAGAACTAGTAAGAAATTTGTCTAAGGTCACAAGCAGGAACCAGCATCACACTTAACTACAGCATGAGCCAGCGGCAGTCTGGTGCCAGTACCTATTTCACCACTATCTCCTCTCAGAAAACGTTACCAAAGCTACTGAAGAATATGATCTCTCTGCCCAAAAAATAAATGCAAACTATGTCAGTTGTGCAATTTATGGGAAAGGTACATCAACTAATGAGGCAGCATAATTCTGATTCATTCCCCTCAACAGTGAGATAGCTTGCAATTACTGCTGAGAGATACACACACTCCAGAGCACATGAGAACTGTGATAGCCCCTGAAGCTGGCCATCTGCATCCAGGACCTCACTTTGACACTGTACCATCTGATAACCTGGAAGCACATATGTGATCTAATAGCTGCTCATTATTGCAACCCAGCTGCCTGTCATTAGTCAAAAAGGCAGGAAAACACAAAAGAAAATGCATGACATAAGGTATCCCTATAATAAGGAAAAAAGTCAGCACAATACAGACTTTATTCCATACCTAACCACCTGTGAAAGAGTGTAAAACACCAGTCCCTCAAGGTCAATACAGGCTCCAGTTTGCTCCTGTAGAGTCAAGCAACCTTTTTTGTCTTTTTTTTTTTTATTTAGTAACTCTGGGAAGGGGAAATGACCCATGAAGATTTCACAGACAAGGGTCACTGCACACTCCCTCCTGAGGAAGTGTTTAAAACCATGAGGTACTTGAAGACATTAAAAGTTCCTTCTTCCCTTGACAGGCAGAACATTTAAATCAAGGCACTACCACCACAGAAGGCCTGGGAAAATGTTTTTTTTTCCTTTTCTGACCAGACAACAAAAATCCCCACCCTGCACATCCACTTTCTCTTGATGCTGCACATACTCCTCTCACAGATTCCTAATGCTGTTGCATACCACATTGAGGCATTACATCAACATGATTCCAGTGAAGTCATGTTTTCTTTCAATTCAATGCCCACCACGAAAAATTAAGCTGGCCTGACCATTCAAATGTGGGTTATTTTTCTTCAGTAGCCCAGTTCGACTACCAGGGTAGTCAAGCCCTGGATACTCACCTAAATGACCACAAAATATTTTAAATGACATGTTGCCATGAAGAACTTATAAGAACAACAAAACACTAAGAAAATTTCAGAGCTTCACATGTCTACTTATACTGCAATATATGTACCTGCTCATAGTAGGAGTGAGTTACTCTTTACAAGTGCATCTTTGCTCCAAGGAAAAAAACACTGAAAACAGATCCTTGCATGGCAGCATAATTCCTACACACCATAATTTTTCCTAGGTATATATAGGTGAATGGAAAACTACAAAGCAACAAATTCTGGCATGGGAAATTACTTAGGTCAATCTACTGGAGTAAATAATTCCACCAGGCGCCCATCAAGCCGCTCTACCACAGCCCTCCTCAGCTGGACCGGGGAGAGAAAGTATAATGAAAAGCTCATGGATCAAGGACAGTGAGAAATCACTTAACAGCTACCATCATGGGCAAAACAGACTCAATATGGTAAAATTAATTTAATTTATTGCCAAATAAAATCAGAGTAGGGCAATGAAAAATAAAACCAATTCTAAAAATGTGTTCCCCCTACCTCTCTCTTCTTCCCAAGGTTAATTTCAGTTCCAATTTCTCTACCTCCTCCTCCTGGAGCAGTGCAGGGAGATGGGGATTGGGGGCTGTAGTCAGTTCATCACACATTGTCACTCCTCTCTGCTCAGGAAGAGGACTCCTCACACTTTTCCTCTGCTCCAGTGCTGTGTCCCTCCCACAGGAGACAGCCCTCCACAAATTTCTCCAACATGAGTCGTCCCCACAGGCTGCAGTTCTTTATGAACTGCTCCAGTGTCGGTCCTTCCACAGAGTCTCAGGTCCTGCCAGGAGCCTGCTTCAGTGCAAACTTCCCACAGGGTCACAGCCTCCTTTGAGCATCCTCATGTTTGGGAGTAGGGGCTGTAGGTGAATCTCTGCTCCTTCATGGTCTTCCATGGGCTGCAGGGGCACAGCTGCCTCACCCTGGTCTTTACAGGCTGCAGGGGAATCTCAGCTCTGGCTTCTGGAGCACCTCCTCCCTTTCCTTCTGCACTGACTGGTGTTGCTTCTCTCACATGTTCTCACTCCTCTCTTACAGCTGCTGTTCTGCAGCACGTTTTTTTCCCATCTTAACTATGCAGTCCAAGAGGTGCTCCCACCATCACTGATGGGCTCGGCCTTGGCCAGCAGCAGATTCGACTGAACAATATTGGTTATTCTCTATTCATAATCTACAGAACATCAGAGTTTGTTTAGTTCCAGCATCAGCAGTGGGCCTGCAAAACAGGTTACCTAAACCTGCCTGCTTTCACAGTCTCAGAGATGTTCTTAGGCTGATACTTCCTGTGGCTTTGCTCCCATATGGCAGGCAAACTTTTTCACCTAATGCTTGAGGAAAACCCTCCTAAGGATTTTAGAGTCATGCGAGAAATAAGTAGAAAGGGTAGTAGATAAGAATGAGTACTCTCCTCCCTCTAGTTTTGCTAATGTGTCAACAATTCTTCTACTCATGCAGTTATAAAGACCCTAATTTATTTAAACAGCTGTGGAGTGGTACAGTCTGAGGCCAGAAGGAATCCCTCACATCTTCCAGATCTTTCGTAGCATGAGGTAAAGAAGGTCTTACAATAATTTCTGTACTAAGCCTAGAACATCTACTCAAAAGACAGTTATTCTTCATAAACATTTCCAGTGTAGATTTCAAGACTGAAAGAATCCCTTGTTTCCTACAAGAGGTGATTATTTTACATTGTTCCTACCAACACTTCCTATTTCTTTGACAAGTTTGGTTGTTTTATTTTTCTAAATAACTGCATGACAAAGTATGAAGCAGCTGGGAGAAAAGGAAAAGCTAAATATTGTTCAGGCATATTCAGCATGGAACAGCATGAGCCATATGGCATCAAGCATCCTTATGGCATTGCAGTGCACATTCCACCTGTTCTGTACTGCTCCACTAGAAAGGTAAGACAAAGAGGAGATAGAACCTACTTTAACTAAAACTCACTGAAAAAAAGAGCTCTAAAATGTCACATTACTACAGAGAGGAAGATTACCCTCCCCATTTTTAAAAATATTTAAATCCAAGAAAAGAGCAGTAACATTTATTTCCAAAAACTTTAAAATAAAGAAAGAAAACAAGCATTTTGAGGAGCTCAATTTCCTTTTGACCTTTACTTTGCATTGCTCTGACTTTTTTGCTGTTTCTGGTTTACACTGCAGCCAGTTAAACTGAAACTGGACTGATGGTTATTCCAGCAGCACTATCTCTATTTCATTGTGCATCACTAAGTGTTTCATGGTAAAAAATTCCCATCCCAAACATGGCCCTGGAACTGGGTTCAGCAGCCACATTTGCTAATGGCAAAGGTTACCTTTCCTGAATGCAAATCCAGTCTAGGCCCACTGGTCAAAAATAAGAGAGTTACATTATTTTTTAACACAGTATAGTAAGTTCTGACTTTGAGTTAGCTTGAAATACATACTTAGCTTGTAAAAAAACTATATATTTATCTGCTTTTCTAAAAATAAAATGGAAATAGAGAAGATTTCACATATACTGAATTACAGTTGATGACTCCATGGAAATATAAGTTTTGAGCATCTCATTGAAAGCCAAAACAAGTTTATTTTTTCTATTTCTCTTGAAAACATAAGATTAATGCTTAATGTTAACAACACACAGTGCTAAATGCACTTAAACCTCTTCTAACATTATATTGGACAAGTTATATTCTTGGTACATGGAGATCCATGAGGAGTAAAGCCAAAGCAGCTCATGAACCCAAGAGATGGTGAAGGACAGCATTACATTTGCAGCCACTCGTCAAAAACAAGCATGAAGAGGAAATCTCTTCCACAGCCCCATGTGGCTACCAGACAGCAAAACCCTGACGCAAAGTCTGAGATCCCCTTCAGGCAAAGGGCCACATCCACTCCAAAGCTACAGAATGTGTGTCTGGGTATCCCTGAGACAGCCATGGGTCTTCAGATGATGAGACAACTGCAAGCAGCCGCACAGCCTTCACACCGCCACATCAGAGGGACAACTTCCCCACAGCCCTGAGGACAACTCTCCAGTCACAGAGGGCGAGCAAGAGAAAAGATTACAGACCAAACTTAAGTCCACGTGTTGAAGTCTTGGCTGAAACCTGAGCTTTGTGTCCTATTGATGACCACATGAATGACTTCTGTAAGGTTCATTTACTGTCCCAGTATCTCCCCATCTCTTCACATTACTCTGTTGCTGTGAAATCTCTTTCCCTTTCAGCTAAAGGCAGGAGGGCCACACAGACCAAAGACTGCACACCCTGTCAAATCTCAAACTATGTATTTTGAGACAACAACGCAATAATATTTTATAATTATTAGAGTCTCTGGCATCAATCTCTCTGGACACAAACAGATGCAAAAGAAATCTGTCACTTGTGACATTTGAAAACAAAATTATTTCACATGAGAAGTGACAATCATTACTGGCCAATGTTAATTATACTACTTATTCTGGCACTGCCCACAGAATGTTTTTCCCCAGATAATGCTCTACAAAACAAAGGCAAATTAGTCACATTTATTAGAGTGTGAAAATATTAAGACAGATGCTTTATTGTAGGACCCAGTGCTTCTGCACAAATCCTTTGCTGACCCAGCTTAACCTGGTTAGATGCAAACAAGATGTGCTTTCATCAGCTTGGTGCTCTGCTAGGGCCCCAGCAGTGCCTTCCACATCTTCCTCTTCAGATCAGAGTCCCCCTGGTTCAGAGCACTGGAGGAGCAAGTGACATCCCATCTGCAGAATGCCATCAATCTGTCTCCATACAGGCAAAAATCTGTATTCCTGGAGATAAATTGAGTCCACAGGCTGTTATGCAGACATGCTCCTTGTCCAAGACAATATGGTAGATCATGTTAAGCTTCTCTGAAGACAAAGAGGGATCCTCTCCAGCTTTCAGATCATTTCTAACAGTGCAACTGCCTTTCTCCTCTTTACAGACTGGTTTCAGGGAAGCCAACATACGAAGGGAGTTTAAGTCTAAAAATGTCTGAAAGTGCACCCTTCTCCCATTCCACTTTGCTCATTTCTTTGCTCTTTCCACTCCTTTCTTTCCTCATACCTGCACATGACCCAAGAGTCCTTCAAACAGCTTGTAGGTTGCTCTACATATACAGTCACATTAAAATAATGTCATTTTTTTCCATTTATATTTTCCAGTTTATCTCAATGCAAATGTGGCTGTGAAGAGATTCTTATTTTAGAGAAAACACAGGCCGTTTTCATAAAACACAAAATAATACACTTCTACAATCCTATTCTGAAATAAAACGGTTCATTTGACAGCTTTCACTAAACTAAAAAGGTGTGAACTAAAACAGGTTTCTTTGTTTGTGAAAATTAATCTCTCTCTGAGCCCTAAATGAGAGCACAATTTGCTTTCTTCATGTGTCTCTCAAGTACTAATTTCAATAGCCAAGACACAGATGGTAGCAAATGATGTTTTGAAAGGGACCACACACTGCATTTTTTCCCTTAGTAAGACAAACTGCAAATTGATTCACTTGTCTGCAATTCAAGCCATGAATCAGCTCACTTACCAGTACATAGGTGGGAGAAACTGAAACACAAACTACACAAAAACTACTGGCAGTGCAATGCTGAAACACAACTCAATTGACAAAACCTCCCATAGCTCCCCTTCAGCTCATGCTCAAGACCCTTTCTTTAAAATCGTGTGTTTGTGTGTATGTGCACCTACAGCAGTACCTGTCTATCTGAGTGTAGAATTCTATTTCCACTTCACAGCCTCTGGTGATTTGCCTCACAAGTTTGACTAAAATACACCTTAAGGCAAAGCCCTGAGACACCAAAGGCATTTGAAATATTAACTACGATGTAGATAGCAAGATCTTACTAAGGAGCAAGAGTTTACTAGCTAAATAGTTTCCATGATTAGATCTCCTTGCTGTGAATCAGGTTTAAAGAGCCCCTTCTCCATACTTTCAACCTGCAGTTACTTTCAAAGATGGAGTGCCATTCCTCCTGGGGGCTGGGACCTAACCAGCTGGAGGTGGCATTCGATGCTCTGTGCTACCACCTGCAGTCCACTTGCCGCAAGACAGACAGTGCAGCCATTCACCCTCTCCAGGGCACTGCTATGAACCTGTGTCCTGGTGAACGTGCAGACCTTAGGAAAGAGGCAACACCTTCCAGAATAAAAGAATCAGGAGACACAAAAGGGTGAAGGGTGATGGGGAGAATGCCTGGATCCAACAGCAAGTTGGAACAGAAGCTGCATTTACACCAGACACTTTGCTTTCAGGATGGATGTTGGTGGGGTCTGCTGCCTGCCTTCCTCTGGAAAATCATGTCTTTAGAAAGTGAAGCATGGTTTTGGTAGAGAAGTGTTTTTGTTAGAACTCTGTGGTCTGTCTCAGAATAAGATGTTCTGCTTTGCAAAGGTTTATTTGTTTTACACAGACACACACTCACCTGCGTCTATTAAATTCAGAACTCCTACGACAGTATTCCCTTTCTTTGTTCCACCCTTTGCAGCTGCAGAACAGCACGATATGTTCATAAGAAAATAATGGAAAAAAAAACCCCTTGATTTGGTTTTCAAACTTTAGTCCACTAAAATTGTTTCCTGTTGGGTTGGGTTTTTTTCATCATTGGAATCCAAACTCTCCAGGAGTTACAGATGCCATGTTCCCCACAAGGGGAGCTCAGGACCTTACAGAATTTGGATTTTTATACACTGCTTTTTCATTATTGCTTGCAGATGAGGTATAGTCTTTAAAATAGAAACTAAAATTGTAATTGGGACCAGGCTCTGTTTTCAACTTTCCAACTGTCTAGTTGAAAGATTACTCTAAAATTAGAGAAAGATTACACTAGAATCTTAAAAAATACCCAGCTTTACTCTGGTAGCATCTTTTAACTCAAATACAAATTTCAAACACTGAAATACAGGTGTTACACAAAGAATGAAGGAGAAATGTTTGGCCAGGGGTACCAAAACAATGACTTGTATAAAAGACCCACTTGGCCTGTTGAAAGTCATGATCGAGCCCTTAAGTTTCTTCTTACCTCAGTTTCCCTACATAGAAGTAGAATACGAGAATTTGGTATGATGGTGAATACATTATTTCTTAGATTATTTCTTAGGTGTTTAGATTCCACAGTTAGTAGATGTCTTCTAAGTATCTACAGCTCTACTAAGCAAAACAGAGGGTTTCACTATCAGCTGGTGTTCCAGCTCTGCCCCATACTGGATATAATCAGCACTTCATAGGGAAGCAGAACTGAAGACACGCCTGTGTACCAGGCACCTCAGCCAATGCATTCTTTCCCCTGCACACACACACAACCCCCACACATAGCAAATCCAACTTCTCCTACAATCACTGAGTGAACACACTGCCTTCTAGTTCTGCACAGTGATAGTGTGTCAAGAGTCTTAAGAAGAAGGCTACACAAAGTAGTGGTCTGAGGATTACAGAAGTACAGTCCCAGTGCCCCCCCCAGATGGGCTTCCCCCTTCACTCAGTGAGATAACACTGAGGAATCATGGCAAGAGTTTTACCTTAACAAGAGAGGTCACAGAGGTCTCTGGTTAATCAAAAGAAGCCATTAGGAATGACCATTCAGTTAAAGTAAAAATCCTTCCAAAATAACTGGTATTAAAACTGAGTGTTCTCAAAAAAGAAAATTTAGTTTTCTAATACTTTAGGCTTTTCTTATTTAAAAACCTGATTTCATGTCATAGAACTTTGAGGTGTTTTCTACTAGGAAATCAGTCTCATTTCATTAGTTCTTGATTATATCTACCCTTTCCAATTCTAAGCAAAACTAATGCATTATCAGTTAACAGATATCTTTAAAATCTTGTGTGTGTGTGTGTGTGTGTTATTCTATTACAAATGGAACTAGCTGAAAATGTCTGGCACAATTGATTTATCTGTGCCTCTCTGGTGAAAAATGTTTTTCTGTAGCTTCCTGAGCCACAGGAACACTGTCCTTCACTCTACTCAACCTCTGAAAATAAATCTCCAGTGAGCAATTTTGCGTTGCAAAAATCACAGTAACATTAGGATAT
The DNA here is from genome assembly GCF_008360975.1 of Lichenostomus cassidix. Lineage (NCBI taxonomy): Eukaryota > Metazoa > Chordata > Aves > Passeriformes > Meliphagidae > Lichenostomus > Lichenostomus cassidix. The sequence goes on from NC_139482.1 coordinate 57,263,577, forward strand.
CTCCCCACAGAAAAAGAATACTACCTAGTTCCTTAAGTTCATGATTGCATAAATCTTTCATGTGTCAAGACAAGTGTTGGCCATCCTTTCATTCCTTCTCAGCTGGGGAATAACAGAAATCTGAGCAACTAAGGTAAGATTTTCGCCGTCCTCAGGCCACAGAGAATCAGAAAACTTATGCATATGACATGTCATTCTTCTGACAGACCATGTAAGGATGCTGCTACTAAACACTGTCGGTACAACTGTTCATTTATTTGTGAGTCTTTTCATAGAAACACGTGCAGTGTTTACCAGTTTTGTACTTTGGAAGGGGTATAAAATAGCAAACAAACTTCTGAAGCCCTCAGATATATCTTTTAAGGTACCAGGCCTGATTTTTTGTTCTTTAAGTGTGACTCACAGGGAATCAATTACATCTCTGAGTTTACTGTTGAGTAAGATCGAAACTGACTTCTGGCAACTTTTGACGACCACAACACATTAAATCTGAGAGCCCTGAAACACTCTACCTGACAAGGAACAATAAAATAGTTTTTTCTAGCAGCTGAGGCACTCTAAGAGTTGAAGGATACCTGTGCTTGATAACTATGTGCTTGGAGCTCAACTGCTCTAACAGGAATCAGCCCCTCAGCCTGCAGGAAAAAACTTTCCCCAAGAGCCAAACACACCTCCCCAGAATTTACGTGAGATCCAAGACGGAAAGCCTGACTAACGCTATAAGTTTGTGAGATCGTTTTTCCTGGGGCCTGCGCGCCCTGTGCCGTGACTGGGGGCTCCCCTCGGCAATGGGCAGCTGCCCCCAGCGCGATGCTGGAGGGGACCAGCGGCCCTGACGCTGCGCCTGGCCCCGCCGCCCGCCCGGCGCTGCCGAAACGCTCCCTCGGCGAAGCTGCCGCTCTGCTCGGGATGGAGCGCCCTGGAGGGAAAGCAATCCCCACTGCCTCCCGACCCGCCGGCAAGGAACGCCCAGAGACCCCCTCCCAAAGGGATGCTCTAGCCAAAGTGGAGGCGCTCTCGCCTTTCCCGAGCTTCAGCCCCGCGCCCCGGCAGAAAGCACTGCCCTCGGCGGCCACGCAGCAGACCTGAGGCGGTAGCGGCGAGCCCCGCCGCACGTTGCCGGGACGCCCCCGGCCAGCCCCGCCAGCCACTTACCCCAGAGCAGCAAGACTGGGAGCTGCCGCCGGCGGCTGCCCTGCGCCTCCATCCCGGCGCGGGCGGCAGCGGCGGCGAGCGGCCGCGGGTGACGGAGCCCGCATGGGGCGGCCGGTCCGCAGCCGCACAGGGCCAGAGCCCGCCTCAGCCCCCCCGCCGGGGAGGCTCCTCTTCATGCCTCGGCGTCCAGCCCCGGGTGGCGGCGGAGCGGGGGCGGGCGCGTAGGGGAGCAGCTCCCCCGCCTCCGGATGCTCCCAGCGCCGTCGGGGCGGACCCGGCGGCCGGGCCGGGCGGAGCGGGGGCGGGCATGGGTGAGGGTGGTCTGTGTGCAGGCTCTCAAGGGCGCCCGTGCCTCCCGGTCCTCCTAAAGCCATGGCAGGAAGGATGCCGCTCCTAACCCACCAGTCTGCGTGGGTGTTTAGGGGAAAGGCACCTACCCCGCACGAGGAAGCTTCTGGTCTTAAGTGTCCGAGGGATTCAGGGACTCTTCACCCCTTGCTCTGGGAGCCAGAGCAGCTTCTCCCGTCCTAGCACAACATCCTGGCGATGGGGGTGAAGGCATCCTAGCGGAGGAGCTGGAGGGCCACCTGTGTTAGCCCACCTGCAGTCCTTGCATGGCACCGACGTGTTGGCGTGGCCAATATTTGCAGCTGAACATGGGCAGTGGGCTGGCCTGGCCCCACACCGACCCGGAGCAGCTTGCAGTTCTGAGATGCTAAGTGTATTTTTATGTTGCCATTTCATCTTTGCCTGGCTCTTTTCAGAGATGGTACAGCTCCTGTTTTTCATCAATATTTAAAGGCTGTGTTCCTGGAGCTCTCTCTCTAGGAAGCTAGCATCTCCATCAAGAAACACCACACTGGGAAGCTGCTAAAGAAGGCTTTTCTTATCTAAAAATAATTGTATTGCTCAGTAACAAAGAGCCAGAGTGTTCTTCTAGGTACATGGACGCTCCACCTCAACAACTGCCTTTCAGTGGAACATTAAATCACTGCCATAATTAAAGGTCAAATGTACCATAAAATTCCAAATTTCAAAAGAGATTTTCAAGCCACACACAACAAAGGGTACTTTTATGTATCAGTCAGGTTGTTTCCATTGATTTTGTATGCTTGTATAGCACAGTGCTGCCAAACACTTTTGGAGAGTGGGACCCCAACACAGTAGCAGAATTATGTATTGCATGTGCCTTTGTAACAATTGTATTCAGACCCTTGGTCTGATTTGTGCTGTTATCTAGGCTAAAGGAAATGGAAAACTTTGGAAACCACAGAGAACGCTGGGAATCCAATGATGAAATGGCTCTGCAGACATTTAACTGTGTCAGTTAGAAAGAACATCCTATCACTTCTGTGCCCCTTTTTCCACTTAGCTGAAAGCAAATCTTGTAAAATACCATAAACCATAAATAAACCATAGCTCAGGGAGGTCATCCTTCAGCAGAGGGGCTGCTATTTCTGCTTTGTAAGGAGTGTTTGCAAGCTGCCCATGCCTGAAGGAACTGCAGTGAAGTGACAAGCGTGAAGGCACATACACCACAGACTTGTTATACCATCTACAGCATCCTTTCTAACAGTAAGATCTTATTTCCATCACAAATTCTGTTCCTGGCAAATCTGAAAATACAGTTCGTATTTTCAATTATTTAGTCTGATCTCCATGAGGTTTAGCATGTATCATGCTTTATATACAATATTATATTTTTTTAAAATGACAGTATATTATACAGTATAAACACTTTTTTTTGTGACACACATGGAGATAATGCTGACAGGTTTTTTTAGATCGGTTGTATTTGTTTTCTTTGCCTGTTTCAGATGAGAAACTGGCAAAGTGAATGTTACTTCTTCCAACTCCCAAGATTCAGCAAGCACTTCCCATTTTGTGCTTGCAGCACATAGTTTGAAGGTGCAAGCTGTATCTCTGAGGTAGAACAAATAGATAGAATTTACAGGTAAATGTATTAATTCAGCACGTTGTACTGGATCACAAGCCAGATATGCTAGGTGATATCTTCAGCAAGGCAGTCTAAAATGAGTAAGTCTGATTCACATTTGAACAAAACTGTGACAGCATTAGAATGGTGAGCAAGATGGTCCAAAAAACTTAGGCTGTTCTCAGTTTTTCACTAAGACTGCCCCCCCCCAGCCCCCTTTATTGCAGTAATGCAAACAGATTCATATCAGAATGACTGCAAACCTTTCTGTTCTGCAAATCTGCCTTGGCAGCATCACAACCTCCAGAGGTCACAGTAGCCCTTTTTCAGGTACCCTGAAGACAGTGCTGCAATCACATTACTTCAGGTATTGTTTTAAAATGCTGAAATCTGCTCACAAGACAATGACTAAAAGAAAGCATAGCGACAGACATGTAGGTAGTTGTTTCAGTATGGAAAGTTCCTGAGGAGTCTATGGTGAGAAGAGATGGAAGAAGTCAAGCCACCCAGGACAGGTATTATTGCCAGCACTAGAGTGCTCAGAATGGTGCAAGATAATGTGATAAACTTTACTGCTCCAAAGTTTAACTGATTCGACAGAAACTGAAAAATAATTTAAAAATTAAGAAAAAGCTGAAGACATTATGCTACAGAAAGCAACACTGCCTTTCCTTGTTGCCTCAAGAACTGGCCCAGAAAGAGCTGCTACTTGCCTGTATGGAGAGACTTTGCCCAGAGGCAGATGGAAAGCTTTCTTCATCTCTTCCTAACACAGCAATTTTGTATAAAAGACACATTAAGATTTCAAGACCACGTTTTAATGGGATTGCTCACTGAACTAAGGTTTGAAAAAGTAGGTTCAGTTCGCCTGTGGTTTTAAACTAAAGTAGGTCATCCTTCCCATTCAGTGCTCCTAGGAGCACGCCTTTCCTGCTCCAAAAATTTAAAAAAAAAAAAAAAGATCTGCAGATCATTAAAATAATTCTTGTCCTTTTACCATCAATATAGGAAATGTAAAAACATGCTAAACCACCCCTCCCCCATCGTTAAAAAACAGCTTCTTCCTGTGACTCAAAGGCCTCTCTGTGGTATACTGACTTCACATAATAGCCGAATTGAGTTTACATCAGTCAAATCTGATGAGCTGAAATTCTTTATGCTTATATTACCTGAACTGAAGGAGGAGAAAAAAGAACATTTTTGCATGTAAAGACCCTAGAGTTTTTTACATAAGAGCAGTCATGGAATAGAAAAGCACACAAATATCTTACCAGCCTTCTAAAGCTTGAATTTTACACCATGTGTAGATGTGCTCTGTGTTTTCAGCAGGGTTTCCATGTTCAGAGCAAAGCCTCTAGGCAGTGTTTACATGTTCCAAACTGCACTCTGTTTCAGAGGTGCCGAGCTGTGAGTATTTAGCACCTCTAAGACCTCTATGCACCGCTTATTTTACATACCTAGCTACGACATGACAGTATTCCCACGGCACAGCATGTGGGCTATGTTTGAAGGAAGTGAAATATTCAATTACTTTGTTTCCATACTGTAAATTGTCTTGATAAAAAAAAAAAAATCAAGGTACTTCTGTACCCTGCAACATCAACACCAATACCTACCAAATAAAAATTAAAAACTCCACAAGTGTCATGATACAGATCAAGAGAAAGCAGACAGGTTTTCTGGAATGATAGCAAATGCCATCTTCCCTCTCTCTGGAGGGAAGCATCCCAGTCAAGGGTCTTCCACTAAGGTACCTGCCCTTTGTTTTACAGCCAGCAGTGCAAAACGCTCCCATCAAAGCACCCAAGTGCAAATCTGTAGGAACCAGGATGTCTTGCTCATTCCCATCCGTTGTTCTAGTACCAAAAGGAGTATCCCCAGACCACTGGTGACTGTATGTCATGCACATCATTATCTTCTCTTCCTGTTGTGCCCAGTTATTCTTTTTCCACAGCAGCCAGAAGCTTTGCTATAACAGATAAATCTTTGTCATTTGGCCCAAGGATGGGAAACAAATCATGCCTAATTTTTAATGTAAATGTAAACATTAGCAAAAGGCACACAATGATTCCTTCTAGACTAAATAAAGCGAAAACTAATTTAAGAGGTTTTAAACACTTCACTGTCAGTTATGTTCTAGAGGCCCTTACTTTTTACTCAGAAATTAATTTACTTTTTCATGACAGGCTGGCTGAACAGTTTGGAAAATGCCAGGGAAGAATATATAGACCGTCTCCCATACATGGTTGTGTAGAGATACATGGTTGTATCTCTGAGACATAACTCAGCTTGGAAAATCAGGGAGAAAGATACAAGAAGAGAAATGGAAACACACACTGTTGAGTTTTTTTTCCTTTTAGAAATAATAACACCACTAGAATTTATTTTCATACAAAACCTTACAGAGCTGAAGGCTGAGCTATATGTGAAGGAACATTCAAGGATCATTTTATAACCATCAGAACTCAGCTGACTCCACAGAGATTGGTGAGACAGCAACACAACCAACTTGCAAAAGAAAGCAGCAAAGCCTATTGGAGTTCACTCTGACCACAGGATTTCTGATTCCGCATGTGGGCTCTGATCAGTCCAGTTATGAACCAGCATCTCCTTAGCATGAAAACAGAATAACTGTGCTTCCTAGGTGTATGAATGACTAGCTTAGGGCTGAGCAAGACAGATCCTAGGACACTTCTTAAATGAGAAATTCCATAAATTTCCATTCCATGGAAAAATGCAGCACTATATAAAATGGAAAATATTACCATAGTAAATATAATGTTATTTGGCAGCACAAAATGAGTACAACACATAACATTTCTAATTATCCAGTCCAAATTCTTAGTATAGTTGTCCTTCTAAAGTAAAATAGAAAATAAAAAATCATAACATGTTTTCATTAAGACTGAGTTCAACCTGCTATTGTATTCACACATATTTCTATCATAATAAATTATCCTATATTAGTCTTGTCATCTTTACAGCCCTAAGACAACCCCAGTTCATGCACAGATCACTTACGCCTCTTTCACTGACGCATCTCACAGCATTTGCTACGAGTTCTATTAAAAAAGCAGGCCCAAATATTACCTTGTGGTGTTTTATTTGACCAAATTCCCTTGAAGTGCCATGGTGCAGAGCCCCAGTTCCATTACTTGAGAAGACCCAGAGTGTTCCCCCTCAGTCATGCATTCACTCTAGCAGCACTACGTCCCTGTTGTGTTCAGGCACTGGCTGTGGCACTGATGAGCAGCACAGAGACCCCAGGCATGTGCAAAGAGGAGCTGTTTATTGCAAAAAAACTGGCCTTTTTAAGCAGTTAGCTGGTTATCAGTTTACATAGTTTTAAGGCACAACAAGCCCAAGTTAACCAACCACCATACACCATGAGGTGGACATGCGACCATCACGCAGCAGTCTCTCAGTTTCTCATGTTTCTTTATTCCAGCTGAATCATTCTCCCATAGTTCCCCTCTACTTAGCCTAAGTAACAGGCAGAAGCCATGTTACAAGGCCTTTTCCTTTACAAAGCCTTACCTATCAGTAACACCTCCCTTTCTCCTGACTGAGAAGGAATGCACAGTAAATATATTTACTTATTAATGAGAAATTTGGAGAAAATTTGTTGGCAGTGTGCCTGAAGAACATCGCTGATTGTCACTGCCATTGAAAAAGGGGAACGGAGGAAAGAAAGGTGCTGTGTCAGAAAACACAATTGCTTTTGTTTTCCATCTCTTTCATAGATCTGTCCAGGGATTGCAAATGCATCCATTCACAAGGGTTCTTTCACCATTTGACCACATACTTTCATGTCTTGGGATTCCCTCCAAATGAGGTAAAGGAAACCAATTATTTCCCCCACATAAGGATGAAACTACCATTTGCATTTATGAGTGCATCAATTAAAGGTTTCACTGAGTTTATTGCACTTGCAGAAAGGAAAACATCTGCTCAGGTTCTGCTAACCTCAAATGACAGAGAGTATCTCAATGTGATAAGTGACCATACCTCTCATTTGAAAAAATGACATTTCTCATACATCTGCGGCAGCACAAAAATAAGAACAGGACATAGGTGGAAACAGTGGGTGGAAGATTTATCTTGGTAGCACTCCCTATATTTGTCCTATATCAAACAGCAGTGTATGCTGCTGAGACTGGTGTGCTCAATCTCTGATTCACTGAGAATTAACCTAAATTTTAAGGAAATTCCTGCTATTATTAAGAAAAGTAAAATGAGTATTTATGCATTAGTTAACATGGAATAATAACAATCCTCAAATAAACTATAGAAAGAAATAATATCTTTTCAAATGTTTACTTTTTATGAAAGGTTTTTTTCATCAAAAATTTACTTTTAACAGAATATGTAGCCCTTCATATTTAATTGAATTGCTATAAAAATGTCTCAGTTTTTGACTCTAATAGTAAAATGATCTGCGTCTCATGGAAGTACCAGTTAAGTCTTACTCAGGATCTCTTACCATCACTTCTTTTTGTTTTGGATTTAGAAAGATCAAAAACAACAAAATGAGATCACAATAGTTCCCATTGCAAGTTAAATTTACTAGATACTAAATTGTTCCATGGAAGGGAACAAATAATATAGATAAGTAAAAGTGTTTTAAATAATCTAGATTAACTGACATAGGCAGCTATTTTGTTGGTAGACACAGATATAAAATATTACAAAGGCAAGCTATCTTTATCATTGTCTCCAGAGATTTCGAAATCAAAGGAAGGATGTAAATGGATGACAGGCACAGCAGGTGGTGTACCACTGGCACGCACGCACACTTGCCATTTCCAACTCCTATATCAGCTGGTTGATTCATTAGTGGCAACTCAGTGATTTCAGGTGGAATTTACTGCTTGACCTTAGCAGGCATAGCACCATACTGCACTAGAGGAAGTGAGAGGTATCAGAAAATATGAAATCTCCCCCAGCCCAAAAGTCAAACCAAGATTTAAAGTTCACAGTAAAGTCAAAAAGTGTTGAACATGTCAAAGGTAGGGGGTTTTTTTGCACTGCTGTTGCAAGTGTGTCATTTGTCTTAATCATACACCAGAGCTTCAAAAAATGTGAGTTTCAAAACCAACTCCATAGAATAACCCAGAACAAAAATAATTATAATATTGCATAATTATAATTCCCCAAAAGTAGCTTAGAGTGCATGTTCGGAGAAAAAGGGAATCCTGAATATTTAATCAAAAAACCAAAACCTGTTCACACTGTAAATGAGTCAACTACTTTTAAAAGACAGTATTACCTCCAAATATTTTGAACTTGCTCTGTCTTCTACACATATGTCCCAACTCTTCCTCTATCAGAATCATCGCTGTTTATTTTTTTGTCTACTCTTCAGAGCACTGCAACTTTAATTCTGGATAAAGGCCTATGACTGAGCTTGTGATGAAAGCTGTGTTCATAGCTTGAGACAGAAATTTCGTTTCATAAATGAATTAATTTCCTTGAACAGATTCCTTGTAATATTTTTTCCTTTCTGGAAGAAATAAATAAAATTATGTCCTGGCTCCAGCCAGGATAGAGTTAATTTTCCCACTAGCCAGTACCATGTGATGATTTGAATTCATTATGAGACTGATGTTGATAACACACTGATGGCTCAATTGTTGCTCAGCAGTGCTTACCCTGAGCCAGGGGCTTTTCAGGTTCCTGTGCTCTGCCAGTGAGGAGCTGCACAAGGAGCTGGGAGGGAGCATGGCCAGGACAGCTGACCCAAACTGACCAAAGGGACATTCCAGACCACAAAACACCATGCCCAGCACATAAACTGGAGGGAGGTGGCTGGGAGGGGCCAACTGCTGCTGGGAGATGGGCTGGGCATCAGTCAGTGGGTGGTGAGCAGTGGTATTGTGCATCAGTTGTTTCTATTAGATTTTGTTGCTCCTTTTCTCTCTTCCATTGCAATTGTCAGTAGCAGTAGTAGTATATTTTATTTTATTTTATTTTGACTATTAAACTGTTCTCATCTCAACCCATGATCTCTGCCTCTTCTTTCTGATTCTCTTCCCACTGGGGTGAGGGTAGTGAGGTAGCAGCTGCATGGCTTTCAGTTGCTGGCTGGGGTTAAACCACAACAGACATTTTTGATGCCCAATGTAGGGCCCAGAGGATTGAGATAACAACAGATTTGATCAGAGCTTGTTAAAACAAACTCATTATAAGGAGCCATTTGGTTTAACACTTGCCAATCATCATGTTATTTCATTTTCTCTCTGTGTGTGTGCTCAGAGGCACATTATAGAACACTGTTCTTGATGCACATGTTTCCTGTGGTGATGCTTATCGTCGATGGGGTCTGGACTAAAGCTCTAGCTCTGTTGTTCTTTGCAGTAGTGGTTTATTACACGATAGAATCGCTGGTGGTGAGCCTAATCCTGTCTGCGCTCGGCACTGCATCACCTCTGAACCTCGGGAGCCATCTGGTGGGAGCTATTAACAATCACATCTTTTAGCCGTTCCTCGTAGAGCCAAAAGAACCTCAATTTCCTGAACATTTTTTAATTTGTCTGTTTTGCTGAGGGTGAATGTGACAGTTTGCAAGATGAGCTCAGAAAGCCCGAGCAGGAGATTGTTCCTCAGATAAACAGTCCCAAGGATTTACATTAAATCTGTCTCTGTAAGAGATGGGCAGAGATGTTTCCTGCAATAATAACACATAGATTTACTTCTCTCAAATATTTTTTTCCCCTGGAACCTAAAAACAATTAATTAATTGAAAGTAGAGCATCCATTAAACTCCAAAGATGCTGATCTTCCTTAAGAAACTATGGGAAAATGTGCTGTTCAAACAGTCAATGAGAAGACTCAAGCAGAGAAGCATCAATACTATCTAGACATCATATTAATGAATTTACTTAATCAAAGAAATCTTTTGAAGGGAATTTTCTTCACCAGATAAGAGAAAGTAATTATTGGACGGGAGAGGATATGGGTCACAGCAGAAAGGACGCCATAATCTACCAGGGAGAGACACCACGTGGCAACAGCCTGAACTGCCATTCCTGCAGTCACCTGAAAAGGAATAGCAGAATGAATCACACTGTGATTAAATAATTGCCTATGAAGCCATCTCTTTTAATAATACAGGTAACAACAGGACAGATCTGATGCAAAAGTGGCAATTCCTGTTTCCAAAATGCCAGTCACAAAATTAAGTTCATCTTTAAACTCATAAATCAAAGCGTTGATCTTTTTCACGCCTTCCTCTCCTCTTGCTTGAGGTGTGACTGTCCATGCAGCTAGAGCTCTCATTCTATCACATCCTCTATTAACTTAATTCACAATAAACAGTTTTGCCATCAGTACCAGGCACCCCCACCAGCTCATAACATTAAGAAAATCCTACTGCTTGAAGTTGTTTTTTTCAAATTTCTTGTCTTCACTTAAAAGGTCCTTCAAAGCCCTCCCCTCCTCTGCCTTTTGCTGACACCTTCGTACACTTACATTTGTACACTAGACCTCCTAATTCCCAGACAAAGGATATGAAGGAAAAGCGAGGCTTCCTTGACTGTTAAGAACCACAAGAACTCATGGCCACAGAGGGCACTGCAGCTTTGGCCAGGTGTGGTAATGTGATGTTCCCAAGCTGCCTGTTGAGGTCTCCTCAGCTCATTTGCTCTACTCTGCTGCTCCCACACAGGGGAGGCCATGTAGGGGAGGCCTAAAAAAGACAGCATCTTAACTGGTTCCTTTCTGCAATTAAGACAGCAGCTGGACCCCAGCCAAATTGCTCAAAAGAAGTTCTGCCCTCATCAGAGTAGAGGTGCTGTTCCACACTTCTCTGCAGGTGTTCAGAGATGCCTCTGAAACAGGAGGATCAAGTAGGGCTGCTACGAGATGGGTGATTTTTCTCATCCAGTCAGAGGAGGAAAATGGGGCATTTTATTCTTTAGAGGGTTTCCTGATGATTCCGATGTGTGTTGGAAATAAACACTGATTGAAGGACTTTTCATTATGATGTGCCTGGTACCTGTAGCTCTGGGAAGACAAAAGATAACACTGGTTTACATTTCCTTCCAAATCTACCGGGCCAGCTTGTCCCGTTCCGCTCTAAATGGGGACTTGGGAAGGATTCCTTTAATGGACTTCTCAGACAAAAAATGAAGTGCAAACGCGGCAATATTATATCTGAGAACTGTTTATTGATAAAGAAAGGGTAAGTGTTCCTACCAGAGGGAGATAGAAAAAGGAACAAAGACGGGAAAAGAGAAGGAGAGAGAGAGGGAGAGGGAGAGGGAGAGGGAGAGGGAGAGGGAGAGGGAGAGGGAGAGGGAGAGGGAGAGGGAGAGGGAGAGGGAGAGAATACTGGACAGATCACTACTGCTGTACTCCGGGCGCCCCATCGGTGAGTTTGGCAGATGGAGCTGTGTGCTGCAAACTGCGAGAGTCTGCGTGGCTCCCGTGGCAGCTGGGCGCAATTTCCGAACAGCAGCAGCTGCGTGTCCCTGCGGTGGGAGAAGAGCAGGAACAGGACACGAGGCGGCCAGGGTCAGAACACGGTTGCTGCGGGCGGCTGCAGTGGCTCTGTCATCAGAGAAGCAGCGAGTACGAGGTTGTTGCGGCGACGGAGCTGACTCAGGGAAGCAGCGAAGCAGAGCAGGACTCGGGGGCAGTCAGGGCAGCCAGGAAAGGAGTGGATTGCAGGGAGGAAAATGTGAAGGGGACGAGGGGGGCAGAGCTGACCCTCCGGGCTAGCCTCTGCTCCCTCCAAGAAGCCCAAAGAAAATGCCCCCCCGTTGTGACGCAGCTAACTGCTTTTTATGCGCTTGGCCCTCCTACAGTATGCCTTCCCGCGCATTTTTGCCGTGCGTTTTTTCCCAGGCATCCAGGAATCTGCCCCACCAGCAAGGAGAGGTCGCTTGCAGAGCAGCAGTGGAAGTTTTCTCTTTCCTGATTGGCTGCCAGGCGAAGCCTCTCGGGGGACAGAGCTCCCCGCATGCATACAGACCCTAAGGTAATTTTTTCACCTCATGTATAACATATGTTGAGGCATAAATAAAAATTAGATTGGGCTCTCACACAGCTAAGCATGCAGCCACTCCCTTGCTAAGCCATCAAAATGGGCTTAGCATAAATAGTTTAATCTAATGGAGATGGGAGAAAGAGAGGTTAACCTGGATTGTGTTCACAGAAACAGGCTCAAGGACAAGTGCACGTGTCTTTATATTGGGAGGTCCATTGGACTGAATTTCAGGCTCAACTAAAACCAGTTTGATGGCAACTGAAATACACAGAGGAAAAAACCTCACACATAATCTGGAATGATTAATTCTCAAAGCATTAAAAAGGTAACTGAAAGCCTAGAAGCCCAGAATTAATGTAAGAAAATACTTACAAGTTAATTTTTGTTTTCCCCTCTGTTGAGCAGCTAGGTTGTGAACTTGTTCTGTGCTGATATCCAGGAATCAGGCATTATGAACCTAATCATAAATTACCCTAGAGCAAACATCATGATAGAGGAAGTGGCCATGCCTCACTGTATACTCCTTTAAAAACTCAGTAGAATGCACTGGACTTGAATACTTAAAGAACTTCATGCAGCACTGTGGCAGGACGTTCCCCCGTTCTCTCTCTCTTTGCTCGGTCACAAAAGATGGATGGTTCAGATTAGGTTGATAGCCTAATCAGGGTCACCTGGTGGCATCTGAAAGTCTGAAAAGACACTGCCCTGTGGAATGTAGAGAGAATGTGAAAAATTTTTCGACCCCAAAAGCCACAGTTTTTTCATCATATAAAAGCTCAGGAAATCTCAGAAAAGGAAGAAGCTTTTTTACATGGACACTGAGCATGAAGAAGACTTTTCCCCAGGGGTCTGGACGTAGCCCTGTGGTAACTTCTTGCAAGATTGAGGGAGGATTCTAATGTATCCCAGCTCCAAAATTGGATTTTGGTAAGATCCTTGGTTTCCTAAATTGTATTATTCGGGCTAACTTATAGGTACCTTTCTTAACTTGCATTATATTTCAAGCAAGCATTTCTTAACATGCAATTTTAACCATTTTTATAGTTCAAGCAAGCATTTACCCCATAATTCCATTTTAGCTATTATAGTTTTGGAATTATGTGTTTATTATGTGTGTATGTATGCCAATCTGTTCTATGTTGTATGTTTGTTATCTTCTATGTCTAATAAATTGTATTTTTAGACTAATCGACCAATTATCAAAGAACCTTCTGAAAGGGACAGAGTGCTGGGGAGCTACCTACCCTAACCTGTTGTCAGACGCCTGGCAAACTGAAGAAACACATAAGGCTCCTGTCTCCCATGCAAGACAAAGCCGCACAGCAGACTGCTGAAGAGTTCCATGTGAACTTGGCCCAAGTGCACCAGAAAGCTGCTTTGCAGGTAGAATTTGCTCAGAATGCTTGTTTCTTCTTCAGTAAGCATCTGGCAGCATTTGCACTGAGGGGCATAAGGTGCAGCTAAAAGGAGCAAAAAGGAGCTTGCCACGATTTCAGATATGCATATCTGCAGGAGATATAGCTGTCCCAGTAAGAAGCCGGTGAAGAGAAGGCTTTCTTCCAGTACCCCCCTCCGCAAGCAACCTTCCCCGGCTGAAGTGAGCCCTTCGCGGCTTTCTCGCCCTAAAGCGCGCTTTAGCTCCGGACAAGCTCTGCTGCTCTCCGGCTGTGCGCAGAAAGCGAGCAAACCAGCGGCTGAACACACTGCAGCAGGATTCGCACATAACTTTTTCAAATTTCACCAGAAATGCTGCTTTTCAGCCACGATGTGCTCAGAATGCTTGTTTCTTCTTCAGCAAGCTCCTGGCAGCATTTGCACTGAGGGGCATAAGGTGCAGCTAAAAGGAACGAAAAGGAGCTTGCCACGACTTCAGATATGCATATCTGCAGGAGATATAGCTGTCCCAGAAGGAAGCAGGTGAAGATA